>NW_021939395.1:615117-744820 GCF_001715985.3 Manacus vitellinus | reverse complement strand
GGAATGAAATGAGATTTAAGGTTCCTTCCAACCCAAACCAGTCTGTGATCCCGTGATTCTCCAGACAAGGGCCATTGGAAGGCAGCACATCTGGCAGAGGAGGTTGGTTATCCTGATTTGGGAACCTCCATCAGGACAGTTTGCTGGAAATGTGGCTGTACATCCAGAGGATGCAGCTTCCTCTTGCACCTTTCCATGAGATGAGCCTTATCCCACACCTTTATCCCAACTGCAGTGTTCCAAGGGCATCAGGGACAGCACAGACCCCAGGTGCTGTCCTGTATCTTTGGGTCTAAATGTTATTCTGTTATCAAATGATTTCACTTGAAGTGGTTTGGCATCTGTCTCCTCCTGCTCTGACCAGCACTTCCACATGCCCACAGAAGGACCAGCTGCCCTTCGACTCTGCCAACACCCCCTCACTTGTCCTCATTAATGCAAGGAAGCCTCAATTAAACAAGATTAGCGATAGCACTGAAAATTGGAGAGGAGGAGGCCTGATGTGTAAACAGAGCTGTGAGATCAGCACACACAAACACATAAATACACACAGAGAGCAGTGTCACCCCGAGACCCTGGGGCTGGAGGAACATTCCTGGGAATCACTGGGAAAGCTGTGGGAATCAGCACAAGGAACTGGAGGGCAGAGTTGGCTGCTCTCCCTCACCAGGCAGTACCTTGCTCTTTGAGCCACCCCAGTGATTCCACTGGGACTGTCTGGAACAAGTGACTGCAGAGAGTGAGGAATTGCCCCAGCACGAGGCCCTGGGGCAGGGCTGAGGGCTGGGCTGTAACTTCAGCAGCACCACAAAGGTGCTGATCCCCTCCCTCACCTGCAACTGCAGAGGAAATGAAGCTCTTTTCAAGAGAATAAGGCCAACTTCAGCCTCCTGCTCCAATCCTGGGGCAGCACAGAGCGTGCACTCTGCACACACCCCAGGGTTTGCCTCCTGGGAAACATTCCCAGTTATCTACTCTCTCTGCCTGCCCCATTCCTCACAATGTGACTCATTCAGACGGTTGCAAATGCTGTTCCCAGAGGAAGTCAGAGCATTTTCAGTGGGATGTTTTCTCTCCCTGGTCGTAGGGTTGGGTTGACTCCTGGGTCTTTAGTCCTGCAAGGTGGTTGAAATTTGGGGGGTCTGCAGAGCACCCACCTCACCCACCACCAGCTGAAGGTGTCTTTCCACCTCCCTGGAGGAACCAAAACTCTGTGTAACAGCTCAAAAATAAAAGATCAAACCCCACAGCAAAGTCAGAGAGTACCAGGGGTGTCAGCAGCATCCCAGTCCCTGTGTCATCCCATGGGATCAGGTCCCTCAGCCACAGTTCTGCTCTGGCTTTGTCATTGAGCACGAGATCACTGATGGCTTAGAACATGCTGGAGTTTATTAAATGATAAAGCTGAGCGACTCTCTTTAGCCTGATTGAAGCAAAATATTTACAGAAGGCTTTCCAGTGTTTATAGTAGGAGTTTGGAATTTTTATTTCATTGGAAATTTGGAGCTGCTGACACTGTTGCTCAAATGTGGGATGAAAGAAGACTCTGAAACAGTGGTGTTTTTGGCTGAAGGGGAATGTTGTGCCGCAGCCAGCTCTAACAGTCTTGTCTTATTTCCCTCCAAGCAAAAGATAAATGAGAAATTTCTTAACTTTCCCAAAGAAAACTAGAACAAAATTCCTGGCCTAGGTTTTCAGAGACTGTGGAAAAAGAAGGCTCTTCAGGTGACTCTCAAAACTGCAGTAATTGAAGTGTCTGAGGTGATGCTGCAGGTGAGCTACAACCTGGAAATGTCCATGTTTTCCGTGCTGGGCTGCTGCTCCTGAGTCCCTCATCCATAGGACACTGCTTTAGGAGCATTATAGGGTGTTCCTGATCAGGATTAACTTAATGTGCAGGAATGGCTTTAAGGAGTGTAGATTTAGATCAGATATTGGGAAGAAACTCTTCCCCGTGAGGGTGGGGAGGCCCTGGCACAGTTTGCCCAGAGAAGCTGTGGCTGCCCCATCCCTGGAAGTGTTCAGGACCAGGTTGGACGGGGCTTGGAGCAACCTGGGATAGTGGAAAGTGCTTCTGCCCATGGCAAGGAGTGGAACTGGATGATCTTTAAGGTCCCTTCCAACCCAGACCATCCGGTGACTGTGAATATCCCTGTTGGCTTGAGACCTTGCATGTACTGGAATGATTTTTTAGCTTTAGAGAACTTAATTCATTTTTAAATTTCCCTTCCCACATCTCTCCTCTGCTGGTTTTTAGCACTTACCTGGACTTCATAATTTCAAGAATGCCATTGAATTGCTGTGGAAAACCCCCGTGAGCTGCAGGGCTGGGGGATCTGGGTGCTCCCTCCGCCGGCTCTGCCCCGAGGGGCTGCTGCCGGGTCCCACAGCTGTTCCTCCAGATGTGACCCAGCCCTTGGGGTGTCAGGGACTGGGCAACTGCAAGGGATGTCAGTGAGAAACAACATTTCCCTTCCCTTCAGCTGTGGCTCTGCTGGGAGGTGCTGGGAATGCCTGTGAAAGCAGGTGGAAGGAGGGAGGCAAAGCCTTACAGTTTCCATTAAAAGGGGATCTGTCTTATTGCAGGTGTGGCAGGAAGATGGAAGGGTTTCTCCTCTCCCTCCAAGGAAATCACAGTCCCAATGAGCTCATGTGTGTCCTGGTTTCAGGAGCTCCCCCCTCTCTGCACGGCTCCGTAAATAGAGGCCCGAGCTGAGCTCAGCTCCTGTGGCTGCTCAATCAATATGTGCTCCCCAGGTTAATGCAGCAGCAGCTCAATTAAGGGAGAACCCCGTGGGAATGGGAATAAGTGTGGCTTTTGATGGAGTGAGCAGCAGGTCCCTGTAGCCCGGCTCAGAGCAATCAGACCCGGGGCGCTGTGCCTGGAGAGCTCTCCCCGAGGCAGGTGTGTCCTCACGGCCCCGTCAGCACCCCACATTCCCAGGAAATGGGCCCTGGGAAGAGGCAGCTGGGCCTGCAGCAGGTTCCAGGGCTTGGGAATGCTCCGAGTACAGCAGCAATGAGAGGGGTGGGGAGGGACACAGGAGTCCCTCCGCTGGGGAGTGATGGAGCTGGGAGAAGTCTCCAGCTGA
Organism: Manacus vitellinus; assembly: GCF_001715985.3. NCBI lineage: Eukaryota > Metazoa > Chordata > Aves > Passeriformes > Pipridae > Manacus > Manacus vitellinus. The sequence goes on along the minus strand of NW_021939395.1, from coordinate 741,728 downwards.
AACAGGGATAATTTTGGCTGTGTTGCCCACAGAGATCTTTGTCTCTCCATGTTGGGTTGACAGAATTAAAAATGAAGAAAATTAATGCAATCAAAGTAAAGAGGCAGGATCCTGTCTCTGGACCAGGATGTTTAAAGGGGAGGGAGGAGGACAGAGATGATGTACAAGAGACAGGATCATCTCTCCCCCTCCCTCCTTCCTTTCTCTAATGAATTTTTCCCATTAGCTTGAGGTGATTTTGTAAAATTCACGTTGACTGTGCATGTCACAGTTTCTTTCTCCTCCTGTGAGGACAGGAGTGAGGGACAGCACTGGAGAGATCCATGTCTGACACTGTCACCTGGATTCCAGGAGCCTGGACCCAGCAGTGACCTGTCTGAGATACTTCTTTATTTACCAAAGTAAATAAAGTGTGTGAGGGAAACAGACGCTTCACGACGAGGGGAGGGAGGAATGTGATACATTATTCTGTTCTGTGATAAGTCCTTGGCTGAGCTGGCAGTTGGAATCAAGAAGATCATTTCTCTAATCCAGATGGCTAATAAATGTGGATTGCTTTGCTAAAACCACTTGACAAAATGCAATTACTGCTGGCTGCAGAGCTTCCAGAAAAGGAGCCAGGCTGGGAGCAGGCTCTGCTCTGGCTGGAAAAGCCTCAGGACTGAGGGGAGCTGCTGTGATTCCTGAGTCCAACCCAGCAAAGGAACCACTAATATTTTTTCCTACACTAATATTTTTTGGGGAACTTGAGGTGTTCTCTTGCACCTGCATCCTGGTGCTCAGCATGACACGCTGGTGCTGATCCCAGTCACTGCTCTTGGCACCTGATGGCCATGGCTCCCCAGGCTGGGGTACCCACCCGGGGGTTCTGGCTGAGGGAGGGGATTGTCCCCTCTGCTCTGCCCTGGTGCAGCCTCACCTCGAGTCCTGGGGGCAGTTTGGGGCACCACAATATGAGAAAGAGATGAAAGGTGCAGGGGTGGATGCAGAGCTGCAGCCCACTTTGAGGTTTCGTTCCAGTCTTGCACAGCAAACAGTTTTGAGGTTAAAAGCACCCTTGTGTTTATTTCTCCATTTTGGCACATCTGCTACTCACTGAAGCTATTTTGGGGGCTCTAATCGTGGCAGTTTTAAAGATATTTAAATGGGTCAGCAATTTTACATTTTGTCTGAAAAAACCCCAAAAACATTAAACCACAGATGAGAGACTTTTGCAAGGGCTGAGAGAAGTGAGAGGGTTGAGGACACCTCTTGTGTCACCAGGTGAGGCAGATCGAGGGGTGCAATGGACAGGTGTTCACATTTGGGGCTCTCCCTTTTCAATCCAGCTCACCCCATCCTTGCACCGACCCTTGGGCAGGTATAGGTGTGATCCTGCAGAATCCAGTGTCCTCTAATAAAGGATGATATTCCAGGTGGATTTTCCTTGACTTACCCTGGTGGGAAGTAAACCAAGGTGAATCCATAGTGAGCAGCACTTTCCAATCTGTGCTGAAAGCAGAGACAAAGTTCTCCATGTTCACACTCAAATCCCAAGTCCCATCTCCAGGCCGGGCTGCCAGAGCCTCCCCAGCCCCAGGAATGCTCCCTGGTAGCTTTTTAGGCCGAAGAGTTATTTTGTTAGAGGAAACACTTAAAACTAAAGCTCTGCAGAATTTCCCCTGAGGTTACAGAGTTTGTTTAGGCTTCTCCAAGCAAAGAATCTCAATCACTGGGAACTGCAAACCTCCCCCACGTCCATCCCGCTCCGGCGCAGGCACAGCCGGGTTCCAAAGTTTATACAGCAAACAACAACAGGAGAGCTGCTCCCTGTACATCAACCTCCTGGGAGAGACAGCAGAGCCAGGGAGAGGAGCAGGGGCTGAGCTACCCAGGGCAGGGACCCCCCCAGGGGGAGCAGGCACAGGGACATCGTTGGACTCAATGATCTCGGAGGTCTTTTCCAACCTAAATGATTCCACGATTCCACAAGAACCGGGAGCTGCTGCCCAGCCCCTGGGCCAGCACAGCATCCCCGGGTGGAGGGTGGAGGGTGAGCTGCCCGGGGGAGGCTCCGTGGGAGGGGGTTACCAGCGGGTCAGGAGGATGATGAGGGGCAGGGATGAGGGAGAGTGCAGGAGGGCAGCGCGGGGCACGTCCTCCTCCCGTCAGCAGAGGCAAAACACTGACTGTGACCTCAGAGTTTTCATCTAAAAATAACACATTATCAGGGCAATGATGGCTCAGCAAAGCAGTTTAGCACACCAGAGGAGGAGCTGAGGATGTGCATTTGAGGGTGGCAAGGGTCAGGTTTGGAGCCTGCTCAGAGATCGTTTGTGAGTTATAAAACAGCTTTTGGGGGCAGAGAGACCTGAGGGCAGGATTTGAACCTGGATGTTGATCCACAGGATGTTGTCTTGATTTTGAAACCACTTAATGTGTGATGGTTGTGCCAATGCAATTTGCAGTTAGGCATCCTTAGTGCCAGCCAAACCTTGTGCCGGTTCTCCACGAGCCTCTGCTGGAGGTGCTCCTCCAAAATCCACGGAAATCAGCCGTTACACCAGCTGAGGAGTGACCCCACATTTCCAAAGATGTTTCTGCATTTCAGGGAATGTCAGCCTGCTTGAGCTGCTGCCTCTTCAGGGATGTTGCTTCCCCAGCTCATCTTCCCGGAGCAATTATCCCGCTGTGGATCTGCCTTTGCAGAGCCGTGACTTTACAGGGATAGAGGAGCTCTGGGTGGAAGGACTGGAGGCAAGTCAGAGCTAGGAAAGCAATCAATTGTTAGTTAATGGAGTTACAGTAAAGATGTTATCCAAAACCACCGTGGCTGCCTAATTATTCATAACATCCCTCTGGAGATTCTCCTTTTGGCAAACTGTGAATCTGCTTCTTTGTTGCCACAATAAAAGCAGTTTCAGGGCTGTAAATGAGAGGGTACAAATTGCCATGGAGCCCCTGACAATATGGCAGCTCCCGAGCCTTGGATTACATGGTAATTTCCATGCAATATCCAGGTTATTACATAGTAAGTGCCATGTCATTACGGGCTAAATGAATGATTATCACCACTGCTTGACAAATTCACCTGACAAATTTTCCTCCCTCCTCTGTCTGTGGGATGTCTGCAGGCAGGATGCTGTTTCCATAAGGAACAGTGTGGTTGGGGTGGTCTCTTCCCCCCCTGGATTTATCCAGGTCCCATCTGGGCTGCACCCATGAAGAGCACCAAGTTGGATGGGACATACATGTAAGGCTGTGACCCCTGCTCTCTGTGGGCACAGGGGGGTGTGTTTCAGACCCAGAATATTGGTAGGAGACCCTAGGAATTTTGGAATATCCATGCCAGTGGAAGCAGCTTGAAAGTCCCCCAAAAGGAGATGAAACACTCAAGCACAGCTGGAGGAACCGTTTAAAACTTCTGAGTTAATACTGACAGAAAATTGTTTACAGTGTTCTCTCAGCTTCACAATTTCTGTCTCAAATATTCCAAAGCTCCTCTGCACACACACTGGGAAATGGCTCCAACTGCTGAGTGGCAGTTTTTCCCTTGTACAACCTAGGATTGCTTAAAACTGCCACAGGTCTGATCCACAGGCTTCTGACATCTTTAAATTATCTTGCATTAGGCTTGATGGTCTCATGGATTTAAGGAATGGTCACCACTAAACCATGTCCTCAAGTGCCACATGCACATGATTTTTGAATACTTCTAGGGATGGTGACTCCGTTCCAGGCTGGTCCTTATTCCTCCCCTGTCCCCATCCAAGAACGAGTCCCCAGTCCCTCTGCAGAGTAACAAGTAATTTTTGCCCTGTGAGTCTTTCCAATAATCACTAGGAATGCAATTGCTGCCCCATCACTTTGGACACATCCCAGGGCAGGCTCCAGCAGCTCCCCTGGCCACCAGAAGCCGTGGGCTCTTCCTGATGGTGAAGATGCTACTGCAGCAGCTCAGAGGGAGAATTAGGCTCCATCAGGCACTGCTGACATTTAGCATCAACCCCCCTCCTATCTTCTGCCTGAATTTCCTTGCTCGCCTTTCAAAGCGAGAAATAAATGGTGCATTAGAGAGAGAGAGAGAGATGAGCCTTATTAGCTGTTTACGGAAGAAATTAAAATTGTTCATTAGTAACCACGGCAGCGACAGTGCCTCCCCTCCCTGGCAGAGCCCCGATGGTTCCACAGGGACCACTCGCCTCGTATTTATCTGGGCTGGCACCTGCCCGGCGCCTCCCTGCCCTTCTGCAGATGGGCACTGGGGGACTGTGGGGAAATGTCACCGCTCCCCTCCCTCCCCCGCCGGAGTCGCGCAGCCTGCTCGGCATCACCGCCGGCAGCTCGGGGCGGCTCTCCGGGCCACGGAGCGGGTGGGGCCCGGGGTGCTTTGGGGAGAGGATGGAGCGGGCAGGGCAGGGGCCCCGCTGCCACCCCGGGCTGTCCCGCTCCAGCCGGAGCAGTCCCTGGGCTCAGGGCGGTGCAGGGGTGTCTCTTCTCCTCCAGCTGCTGTCACCTCCTGGGCGGGCAGTTGTTCCCACGCCGTCATTTTGTGCCGACAATTGTTCTGACAGCATGGCTTGTTAGGAGCTGTTTGGGGCCGCGGGGCTGAGCCAGCGCTGCCCGTGCCAGCCGGGCGCTGTGTGGCACAGTGGCCAGCCTGGGCTCCTCCTCCTGCCTCTCCTTCTCCTCCGGGCATCACTCCACGCCCTCCCGCCGTGACCCACCCGTGCTCTGACCACGGCGGGCCGGGCGCCGGGCAAGCCCCGCGGGGCCGCGCCGGTGGCACCGGGGCAGCGGGAGGAAGCGGGGCCGGGAGCACTTCAAAGGCTCTGTATCTCCTCACGCAGCTGCCATAAAAAACAATCCAGGTTTCCGCTCCCGGGTCCCACGTTGCCCTCGCAAGGGACATCTCTCAGGGCAAACGGATAAATCTTTCATCTCCTCGGTCTGGGTTTTATTAAATGCCTCGCACGTACATGTAAAATGCAGAATGCTGATAAATACGGGCTGGTCACGGGACAGGCAGACGGAGATTAACTTGCTGTGCTGACTGGAAGGTGGTTCTTCCCATGAAGATGGAGAGCTCTGAGATGTGCTGATACCAAAAGGCTCATCCCTATGGCACAACCTGGGAAAGCGCCGAGCTGCCGTCAAGAAAGGTGCCTGCTCCTCTCACAGTCTCCTGACTCCAGGATCGGTGCAGCAGAAGCTTTGTAAAGCTCAGGATCATGGAAGGGATGTCTGACCCCGGTGCAGAGAGCAGGGGCTCCCACCCAGAGTGGACACAGCCCAGGTAAGGGGAGGTACAAGGGCTCTGCATCACCCGGCCCACGGCACCCACCCAAGGTGGGCTTCAGCAACAGCCCTGTTCCCATCACCCCTTGGCCCCCTGAACGGATATTCCTGGAGGATCCCTGCAAATATAGAGAGGGTGTGGGTGAAAATCATGTCTCCTCACACAAAAACCAGGCATAGCCTTTGTCACTGTCAAAACTGAGAGGGAACCAGGCACTTGGGGAATGCAAGACTCACTGCTCAGAGGGAATGTGTCTATTGTTTAGTTTCCCGTGAGCTCTTTGGGGAATTTCAAGTCCCAGTGGAAGGGCTGAATGAACTTGTTTAATCAACAGCAGCACAGGCTGGGCAGAAACAGGCTCCAGAGAGTGTTCAGATCTCTAAAACTGAGCATCACAAAGAAAGCAATAGCCTGTTCTCTATGTCTGGGGTGGAGGAAGAGAGGAAGTCATGGGACAAAGCTGTAGTAAAAAAAATGTAGTGGGTTCACAAGGAGCAAGGGTTTCTCCAGACTGGGAAGCTGACTCCACGCATGGAGGCTCCAGCCAGAAGATCTCCTGGAGCAGTTTGGACAGCTCTGGAGGGCTGAGATGCAAACGGCCCATCCTGCCTGCATGCCTGAGGACAGACCCAGCAAACAGAAACCAGTTGGCCCAAGACATGAGATAAAATAAAATTAGGAACAAGAAGCCCAAGAATGAACTTCAAATGCCCTTTGGGGTAGCCAAGCACTCGGGGCTTTTCTAATCAGTAACCTCCCATTCCCCGGCCACTGCAACAAGCACTGCTAAGCAGACAGATTTTCCATTAAGCCTGGAAGAAATGGCAAACTGCCTTAATGAATGTCAGAGTTAATACCCCGTTTGTTATAGGCTGTGACTGCAATGTGATGGGTTTATAAACCCGGCCCTTCATTACCGTTATCAATATTATTCTGAGTTGATTCCCGTCTGCAGGCCAGATCCAAATCCGTGTGGAGAGCCTTTGGCTGCAGCTGCTTTACCTGGAAGCTGGCTGCCCGAGGATCTGCCAGCCATCCTGCACCAGTGCATTTTAAAACCAGTAAAAAAGATAATAAAATAAAATAACGGAGGCAGGTTGAGAGCATAACGTGTGTGTCTGAGCTAGTGCTTAGTGCGAAGCATCAGTGGAGCGGCCGGGGCTCTGATTGAAACCAGACTCAGGAAAGAAGGGCTGTAAACGTTTTTTCACTGCCTGTCCTAAGAAATTTATGTCTCACCCACTCCATCATATCATTCAGGGCTGCCTTTTTTTTGCAGCTGTCTTCAGAGACCATCCGCTGAGCCCCCTTATGAAGTCCACTCCATGATGTCACCCGGAACCATAACTCACTCACCTCCCGGCGCTGGCTCTGCACAGAGGTGCCCCATAAATAACAGCCCAGGCTGGGGGGATGCCTGTGAGCAGCCCTGCTCAAGGAAAACCTTCCTGACATCGGAAGGGAAGAAAGAGGAATATGCACATGAGGTGAGGGGACCCAAAGTGGGGTTTGATGAACGAAAACCACAACTGCACAAAGCAAATGGGACAGAAAAACCACTGATGTTGTTTCCAGCAGAACCTGCTCAGGAGAGTTCAAGCTGAGCCCCAGCTGCCTGGACATCCATTAAACCCACCAGGGCTCGCTGCCTCCTCCAAGAAATCAGAACCCTGTGCCGAGCACTGGGGCTCCTGCTCCCCCAGCCAGAGGCTGTTTGCTGCCTGTGATTAGAAGGACTCAGCAACTGGGATGGGTTTGTCCTTCAGTATCACCCAATTGGTCCTGACTAAAATTCACTCTGACTTCGGGGGGTTTTTTGGGGCCCACATCCTGGTCAAGTTGCTGCTCACCCATCGGATTCTCGAGAGCAGGTGTCCACATCAGAGAGCTCAAGGCCCCAGCGAGGGCACGCATCCCCACGGCTGGGAGCCCGCCCTAATTGTTTCATTCTGTCTGATAACATGTGGTTTTGCCATATTTATAATCCAGCGCTATTAAAAGGGGAAAAAAGAGATCAACTCAAAATCCCTCCACCGCAGTTGGCTCTAATTGTCCCTGTCCCACCACTTCCCCCTTTCCCAGTCCTGCTTGTGGGCTGTTTTGGCAGCAGCGCCAAAGCCGGAATGAGCTGTTGAGATGCAGTTTATCCTTTGGTGGGATGGCCTCGCTGGGGAGCACTGAGTGCTCTCCGTTTGCCTGGGAAGCCTGGACTGCATCTGCTCAGGAGCAGAGCCTGAGGAGGAGCTGCTCCTGTGCCACCTCCCCGGCACATCTTCCCTGCTGTGTGGAGCCACAGCAAAGGGGTGTCATGAATTCCCACCCTCGGGAATTCCATCGGTCGATGGAACCCCGGAGTCAACTGGGCTGGTTCTGGCACCTGGAAAATGCACAAGCTGAGAAGAAAGGGATGTTCTCACATCTCCTATGTTTCTTCTCTTCCACTCGTGGATTGGCAGGGGTTGGATCTGTGGTCCCAGGACACTTGTTGAACCACTAAGTCCCCTCCCCGTGATGACTGTTGCCAGGAAAATAAACAAACAGAAAGACTCCAGCAGCATCTGCAGGACATTCCCTGTCCTGAGCCACACACAGGCAGAATAAATCCAGCTTTGGGGGGCAGGAGCAGATCCTGCTCTACAGTGTGGGCGATGCTCCCGGTGCCTGGAGTTATGCCACATATACAGTCTGTCCCACAAAAATGCCCTCAGGGACTAGGAATGCTGGTCAGCCATTCCCCAGTGGCTGGGCATCTGGCAGTGTACGGGATTTGGTGTCTTCTTTCCTTTCTTTCCTCCCAAACCGAGCTAAAAGCCCACCATGGCAGGACTATCTGAGAGCTGAAGTGTGCTCAGGGTGGCTGCACTTGTCCATGGGATTTTCAAGGCAGTTGATGGATGGACCTTTCTCCGATGCCAAAAGATAATATCTGTGGAAAGGGCTCTCCTGTGTGTCCCCAAACCCCCACAGCTTTTTCAGGCTTCTCTTTCTCCTTTTATTTCTCTTCCAAATAGCACTAAAACCCTCGAAACCACTCCAGCAAAGCTTCCTTGTTATCAGTGGGATGGAGAGGAGGGCTGTTGCCATGGCACCGCAGCATCCTCCTCCTTCACAGGGGGCTCCTAGGGGGCTTCACCCCTCGGTACCTGGGCAAGGGCACTGGAACCCCCACCAGGAAGGGCCCTCCCAGGATCCCTGGGGGTTGAACCACCAAGAATTCCAACAGCCTCTCTTTCCAGGTGCGTCTCACCGGCCCTTGCCAGCCCCGTTGCAGCTGCTGCTCGGTGATGACAAGCCACTGGCAGCATTTCTGTTCCCTTCCTGTGGCATGTGAGGGATCCCCAAGGAGGAGCACGGGGCCGGGGTGTAAGTGTTACCCCCCAGCCCTCGCCCTGTCCCCTTCACCCCACTCCCATCCCTCGCTGCATCCCTCCCGTGCATCCCAGCTCCTCTCGCCGTGGCTGCCTCCCGTGCTGGTTCAGTGACTCCGACGCTGCCGCGGCGTTTCGGATCCCGTCTGCGGCACCTCTGGGGTGTCTTGCTCACGCCGCTGGGAGGGCTTTCCAGCACGGATCGGCCGCTCCTTCCCCCCGTGGCACATTGGAGACAATGGGATTTAAAAACCGGTAACAACAGGGAGGGAAGTGGCTCGTGTTTAACCTTCTGCAGGCGCAGGATGAGCCAGGGCTGGTGTTGTCAGGGGGACCGGAGCAGCGCTGCTTCCATGCCCGTGCCGGCTGCCGGCCGGAGCTGTCAGCTCCCATTACGGCCCTGAATGGAGCCGGCCGTCCTCCGGCACAAGGAGCCTTTATGCCTTTGGATGGGAACCAGAAGAAGTGGGAGAATGAGGCGCTGCGTGGGCTCAGATCCCCCAGCTGTGATGTTTCAGTGTCTGATTTTACAGGCAACCAGCGAGGGGGGCAGGGACCCCCGGATTGGGAACTGTTCTTCCTCCCTCGCGGCTGCTTTTGGGGATAGGAGCGATGGAGACTTTGTCACCTGGTCCCTGCTGGTGCATGACTCACTGCTCAGGAATCAGAGCATGTAATGGTCCGGTCTGCATGCAGCCATTCTGGGGTCTGAGTGTCGGTGACGGATCCGTCCCTCCGTCCCGCCCGGCTGGGGCGGCAGGATGTGATACCTGCGCTCCGAGTGCCGGGGGTGCTGAGCACACCACGGGCTGCCTTTGGCAGGGCTCGGAGTGGGGCTCGTTTTATAGGGCTCGTGCTATCGGTTGTCGAGGAGTTCGTGCCTGACGTCGGGAAAACGCTTCCTGGCAGCTGTGCCGCATTTCGCAGTTCGCAGCCTGAGCGGGGGGGACCCGTGGCCGGGGACTGTCCCCATCTGGGGCAGGCGGGAGAAGAGCTGCCTGTGGATGCTGCCTGCTGGAACACGCTGGGGAGCCACGTGTGAGCACGAAATCCTGCAAGTAGCAGGATATTGTCAGATCAAAATACCTTCGGGGGATCTTCGGCTGACCAAGGAGTGACAGAAAACTCTTCCCAAGCTATGCTTTAATTTTTCTCTTTCTGGAGAATTTTGGAAACATCTGTGCCTGCCTCTCATATTACTCTTATTTTGGTGTCATCTTTGACTGCTAATCCATAGGAGGAATTGTGGTTCCCTTTCCCTCACCCGCAGAATAAATTGAGTATCCATGTCACTACCTTCCCAGGAGTTCACACTTGATTTCCTTCTGAACTCCTGGATAAATACCATCCAGTCCTGGGGATTTACTGCACTTTCTCCAGTTGCTCCCTGATTTCCTCCTTGGAGACTCCGCTCCCCATTAGGGTCATATTCTGATTTCCGAAGCACAACGCCTTTGAAATGGAAATGTTTCCCCTCATTGTCTTCCACAGCAAAGATCAAGAGGAAAAACACACTCCTCCTGGTTTTCCACCTCTGTAATTGTCCTCCTCTCCCCAGTGACCAAACATGTGCCACAATCCCACACGCCACAGTCACACACAGCATCTCACATGTGAAGTCCTTCAACACATTCCAGGCTTGTTCTGGCACCTCTTGGTGTGTTCTTGGACATCATCCCTTCCACCGTGGCTTTCTGATCCACAAAAAAGTTGCTTTCCAATCCATGAAGAACTTTTCCATCTTATTTTAAAGGGGGATTTTACATACCTGCAGTTAGCACAAACTCTATGCCCATGTCCAGAATGGATTCTTCCCCTTTTTCCCCTTAAGCCTGGCTCACCTACCTGCACAGGCCGGGTGGGGGCCTGTGGGGGCCCCATCCCCACGTCAGCTGTCGGAGGGTGGACGGTCACATCCAACCCTCGAGGCCAGAACAGTCTCCAGGAGGTTGTCACATCTCTCTTGCTCACAGAGCCATGTCAGGAGGGGGGAGGTGTTGCCTGAGATGCTCAGCACCCCCAGCACTGTTGGGCTGGACCCGGGCCAGGTGCCTCAGCCCCCAGCCCTTCATCTGCAGCTCGGCTCCCGTCTCGTGCCGGGTCCGTGCCAGCAGAACACCACGGAATGCCATTTCCTGATGTTCTGCTTGTTAACAGTTGCCCACAAAGATTTCAAAGTCTCAGATGTGTGTCCAATCTGTTGGCTTTGCTAGAGTGATCAGAAGGGACCCAAAAGACTTGTGACTATCTTGAAATGTTATTAGAAGTTTGCCCGAATCGCTGATATTTTGGAACAATAACCTTCCCGAAGACTTCAAGCCATTCCTTCACAAATTGGATTTAAAGTAAAATTAAAATGTGATGGATAGAATGTTTTATATGCTGGGGGGAGGATTTCTGCTGGAGCTCAGTGAGCAGTGGGTGTGGTAGAAAATGTAGAAAATTATTTTAGCTGCAGCTTGTTTTTCTCTGTGCCCTTTTTCCCAATCTCTCCATAACATTTGATCCTTTAGACAAACTTTCAAATCCATAATGTTCGAATGGGTTTAAAATCAGGAGGAAAGAATCTGTTCATCCCAAGGAATCACTGAAATGTATTAATAAGAGCTACTTGTCTTGTGCTGGGAATCCCAAGTAACACTGAGAAACAACTGTAGCCAAAAGAAAATAAGAATTATCAGGTGGAGTGCTGCACTTTGACACACCTGGCTTGAAATCTCATCCCAGGGCAGCGTCTGCCCAAGGACACTCTCCAGCTCTCATTAAACTTGTCCCTGGCACAGCCCATAACCAGTGTTCCCCAGCAGGAGATGATCCCAGGGACTCACTGGCTGTTGCCTTTTATAAGCAATGAAACAGGGAGAAAACTGGTGGCACCGAATTGGCACAAAACATTGAGAGTGTCTGATAATTCTTCAGGTGAAAGCCCAGCTGGGCTCAGCAGCTTTCCCAGATCCATTTCCCTGATTTACAGTCGTCATTGTCCTGGGAAACCTCCACTGCTGCCTCCTCCCCCATGCTGGAGGTTTCACCCTGTAGTCACCAGAGCTTCAAGACAACCCTGCCTCCACATTCCCACCCAGTGAGGTCTCCAGGCCCTGCTGGTGGGAACTGGGAAGAGACAGGGGGTGACTCCCTCTGGTGACCCCGATGCTCTCACTGCTGGCCCGCTCAGCTGTGTCAGAGGCAGCACTTGGCTGCACTGGGAAAGGTCTTTACTCTACCTGAGCCCAGACATGGTTTGTGAGCCCCGAGCTGAGCCAGCTGTGGGGACAGAACAGTGGGAGCCAAGAAAACCCCTCCCCAGCAAGGTCCTGGTGCACAGCTTGCCAAAATAATGTCACTTTACAGGCCTTCAAGGTGACTCCAGGAGAAAGTGCTGGCTGTGGAGGTCCCTGCCAGGGCCACTCCTGCTGCCTGTGGCCCCACAGCTGCAGGGTTTTAGGCAGAGGGGGAGATAATCAAGCCCTTCATCAAAACACAAATTTGGATGAACATAATTATAAAATGAAATTAATTTCATATTTAAAAGTCAGAGGTTTTCTCTTGAAGGAAATATCAAAATGTCTTAGTTCAGTCTGGTTTGTTTTTTTTTTTCTTTAAGGGCAAGGGAGGTAAAATAAAGAAACAAATAACAGATAGATGGAACATGCCAGGCTTTTGTTGGGGTTTTTTTGTTGTTGTTGTTTTTTTTCAAATCCAGATTTTGCACCGCTCCCACACTGCAGATGGATGTATTTGGCCAACCCTAACTTCCACAATATCCATTTCTAAGCTGTGGCCAAGCCTCTAAACAGCACCTACCTGCTGCCTGGTTAATGCCAGGGAAGCAGCAAACATGATGCTCCTGGCCATTGGGAAAGCAAGAAAAAAGCCTGGAAACACAGAGCTTCCAACCCACCTCATCTCCCCATCGGTGCCCTTTGAGCATCTTTTGTGTTCTCAGTGTTTCCCGTGTCTGAACACAGCCCCAGCCCCCGCTCTGTGCTGCCGCTGCACTTTGTCTGGTTGATATTTCTGCGGGGCTGCTTTTCCATTGTTATTCACTCCTGGCCAAGAGGCAGAATGCATTAAAGCCACCGGGGTGCCAGTGATATTTTAGTCTCTTGGAGTAATTCTTCTCTGAATCGGTTCACATTCGCTCCCTTCTCATTCAGTTTGGCCGCTGTGTGGACGTGCCCGGGGCAGAGGGGGAAGGTGAGGCTCTGGCTGGGCTCAGCTCGTGGCTGCACTGCCATGAGCTCTGCTCTGAGAGCACCTGGATGGGGAACAAGTCAACAGTGCTCACACGGGGGTTGTGCAGGGACGTGAAAAGCCGGCTCTGGGGAGGGCTGTGGGAGGGGTCTCACTCACCCCCAGCTCCAGGCAGCCCCCACTGTCCTTCCAGCCCCGGGGACCAGCTGTTCCCAGCCCAGCAGGGTCCCCACACACAGCCCCAGTGAGTCGGTGCCCGGCAGGCAGCAGGGTGGGGTGGCTGCAGAGCTCACACCCGGGGCAGTGCTGGGGGGGTGCCCATGGCTGGAGGTGCAGAGTGGTTGCTGCACTCCCCAGAGGACGAGGAGATGTCCTGCCCCAGCTCTCCAGCACAGAGCTGATGGCAGCAGCTGCCTCTGCTGTTTTGTTCTGACCAAAACATCAGGATCTGGAGACAACGTGATATTTATTCCTGGCTTTTGCCCGTCCGCTCTCCCTGGAGTGGATGATACATGAACAGTCCCGTGTTTCCACCCCTTGGAGCTGCTCTGCCAGGCCCATTCACACCCCCCACTCTCAGGGGTACCCTGGGCCTTTCTCGGGGTCATGGGGCTACCTCTGGATTTCCTGGATTGTCTGGATTCCTTGTGCAAAGTTGCTGCATTTCTTAAATTCTATTTTTGGATAAATGAACATTTGGTAACAATACAAAGCCTGTTTGTAGCCAGTGGGGTGACCCTCCTAACGTATTCCCCATGCCTCTGCTTCCCTGTGGGCCAGATTCCCCCCCAGGAAAGCCCTGGAGCCTTTCCCAGGTTTCCCCCAGGAATGAAATCAGCTCCATGTCTGACACAGTGAATTTTTTCTTGGTCCACAGGCACCTTCTCTTTCCCCCACCTGCCTTAGAAGGAGAAAGGAAGGAGGGAAAGCAGATGGAGGCAGAGCTGCAGACATGAAGTGTGAGAAAGGAACAGGGAAGAGGAAACATGAGCATCAGGAACTTCTGAGCAGAGAGAGGTGTCAGACGGAGCAATTGCCTTCATGGGGATGGGGACCAGCCCAATGTCTTGGGGGAGAAAAGGGGGATTCAGGTTAGAGCAGAGCAAAGCCTGCCAGGCCCTGCCCTGGCTGTGAGCACCGGGCTGGGATGAGCAGCTGCTTGTTCCCCTCCATGGAGTAAAGGAGCATCCATGGGTTCAACTCATTTTCCACCTGGAGCCCCTCTGCTCTGGAGCCAGGCTGGGAGAGACGGGGTGTTGAGCCTGGAGAAGAGAAGAGAAGGCTCTGGGGAGACCTCAGAGCTCCTTCCAGAGCCTAAAGGGGCTCCAGGAGAGCTGGAGGGGGACTTTGCACAAGGGCCTGGAGGGACATGACAAGGGGGAATGGCTTCCCACTGCCACAGGGCAGGGTTAGATGGGAGATTGGGAAGGAATTCTTGGCTGTGAGGGTGGGGAGGCCCTGGCACAGGTTGCCCAGAGAAGCTGTGGCTGCCCCTGGATCCCTGGAAGTGTCCAAGGCCAGGTTGGACAGGGCTTGGAGCAACCTGGGCTAGTGGAAGGTTGTCCCTGCCCATGGCAGGGGGTAGAAGTGGATGAACTCTATGGTTCCTTCCCACCCAAACCAGTCTGGGATTCCATGATTCTCATGGTGCAGAGCCAGGGCTGGGCTCTGTCCACCTCCATTGACCCCAGCCCCCAGACCCACCCCAGCTTCCAGCAAAGTTTTTCATGCCAAGGGGACGGGAATTCCATAAAATATCCCAAGCTCTCCATGCAGAGCTGGTGCTGTGGCTGTGCCAGTCATTCCCCAGCAGGTCCCTCTGCATGGGCTGTACAGATGTGGCACTTCCAGCCACTGCAGGGTCCCCTCAGCTGACACCGTGAGAGAAGAGCTCGTGCTTTGATGCAAAAAAGTCCCCAGTGACTTTTTTCTTTTGCCTATTTCATTCTCAAATAATTCTACCAAGAGAATACTTGTGTAATTGGATTAAGTGTGGGGAACTCATCCTTGTTGACAGATTGCACAGGCACCGAACCAAAATCATGGGGGTTTGTCAATAAATTTCCTTTTGTTGGAAAAAAAAATATGCAAATAGTAATTCAGGTTTTTGGCCAAAACAGATTTTTACAGCCCTGATCCAGAGGATGGATTGTTCCCCATTAGTCCCACAAAAGCCACTGAAAACCCTCTTTTCCTCTAGTTTCATTTTATGGGCAGAAGCAACTTCTGCACAGTCTTTTTTTCCGAAAGGGGAACATTTTTTAGCAGAAACCCGTGTTTGAGGTAAGCGACGCTGCAGCAGATCCGGTGATATATCCACTCTCAAAAGGAAGGGCTATTAAAGAGATAAGAGATTGGGAGAACATCCTCTCTGCGGCGTTAAACAGCGGAGGAGGGAGATAACTCGGGAGCTCTGGTAAAGCCACCAAACATTATGTGAATAAAACTGTTAGAGGAATCAATTTTCCCCACTGCAGCGATTGTGTTTTCCTGAGTGTGATGTTTATCCGTTGGCTCCTTTCCCACAGCTCAGACACACTCAGCTCTCACAGGGCCCCATCCAGCACTCGCTGGAGAGGCTCGGGGTGAGTTTGGAGAGGGAGCAGGGGAAGCCTCGCTCAAAACCCACCATCCTACAAACAGATCACCAGGGCAGGTCCAGGTTGGACATCAGGAGGAATTTCTTCCCTGAAAGGGTGGTGGGGCATTGGAAGGGGCTGCCCAGGGAGGTGGTGGAGTCCCCACCCCTAGAAGTTCCAAAAAGGACTGGAATGTGGCTGGCTGGGGGAACAGGTGGGCATGGGCCAACAGGGGGACTCCGATGGGCCTAGGAGGCTTTTCCAACCTTCAGTGGTTTTGTGTGGTTCTGTGAATCCCACGAGGTTTCATCCCAGCCAGTGGCTGCAGCACCTGCAGGGGCATCACCAGCTCATCACGGGGCTGAGCAAGGGCTGTGGGGCCACTGTCAACTTGTCCTGCTGTTCCCTGCACGGTGTCCCAGAGCAAATCCTGGAGCATGCAGAGCACACCAGGACACCCCAGCACCCCCCAGCTCAGCCCAGAGCACGGAGCCAGCTCCACTGACGGTTGTTTACAGAGCTCTGGGGGCCACATCCAGCTCTCTTGGATCAGCCCCCAAGCTCTTAATGAGATTACCAAGTTTATTTTAGTTGAGAAAGACACCAATAAAAAGGATTTAAAAATCCCTCGGAGTCGAGCCATACCCCAGAGTGCCCGGCCAGTGGGAGAGCTCCTCCAGCTCCCGCGTTTGTTTTCCTTTCGGAGCAGCGCCGAGGCTGCTCCTCCTGCATTTCCCTGCATTAGCAGCCTCTTCCCAGGTTGACCCCATGTATTATGGATGTGCTAAAATCTTCATGTTCTGAATAGAAGCTGCATTATTCATGGCTCTGCTTAGAGTTTGTCTTTAAAAGCCCTGCAGGCTTTTAATGAAATGCTCCGATTTTAACATCAGCTAAGACCAGATATTTTTGTTTAAATTTTTTAAAAGTCATCTCTGTGGATTTTTCTTCCCCCCCCTCCATTTTCCCCCTCTCTTTGAAGGCTCAAGGCCACTTGGAAGACGGGATGGTGGTGGTGGAGAACAGAAGCTGCTGAGCAGTGTGAGGGTTTGGGGAGGACAAGACATGCCAAAGCTCCCCTGCCCCTTCCAGCCCCACATGGGGTGTCAGGGGTGCTGAACCCCCCAGGGCAGTGGGTGCTGTGTGGGGTCAGCTCAGGGACACAGGCACAGGATGCACCAGGTGTGTAGCACTGACACTCCTCCAGCCCTGGGCAGTGGTCTTGCTCCTGGGAGGGTTTGGTTTGAGTGACACCAAGGGTTTTTTTGGAATTTTTATATAAGGAGGGAAAAGTGAAGATGGAGAGAGTGGCATCTCTTTGGCCCTGTGGGGTGGAGTTGTGGTTAGGTGCAGAAGGTTCAGGCAATAGATGGTGGGTGGGATAGAGGGGTGTGGGCACCCTGTGGATGGTCACCTCTGCTGAAAATTCCTAAGGCTGGCATGAGGTGGAGCAGAGCCAGGGAGCCCTGCCTGGTCTGTGAGCAGAGAGGGAGCCCCAAAGGCTCTGCCTGGGGTGCAGAAGCACGGCACGGATTGGGCACAGCCCCCGCTGGGTACAGCCCCAGCCCCAGCCGTGGGGCTGCCTCTGCCTCCACCTGCACTGAATTTGGCCTAATGACTTGAACATAGATCCTGTTTCCAGGCAAACATCCCAAGTGTTCTGTCCCTGGTGGCGGGGAACTCCTTAAATCAAAGCGGAGCAACCCGATAGCTGGGCCCGCAGTTCTGGGCTTTATTGATCACATCTGGGCTGCCAGGGCTGGGACAGGACTGGGATGGGAATGGGGCTGGGACAGGGCTGGGATGGGAATGGGGCTGGGACAGGGCTGGGACAGGGCTGCGACAGGGCTGGGACGGGACTGGGACAGGGCTGAGATGGGACCTTGGTGAGCTGTGGGTGGATTCCTGGGGACACTCTACTCTCCTCCCCTGCTCAGAGCCCCAGCCCTGCAATCCCTAACCCCGAGCACTGGAAGCACAGAGAAGAATGCTGGAGTCTCTGACAGCTCGAGCCTTTCCGAGCACAATGCCACGGATTCCTTTTGTTTTTCGAGTTCCCATGAGTTCCTGAGCACATCGAATGTGGTTGTGTTTGGTACAGTTTTGTGCTAATTCCTCGTTGCCTCTGAGACTTGGGTATAGAAAGGTTTGAAAAAAGCAAGAGATTTGAGGCGTTTCCCTTCCTGTCCCCTCCAAATGTGATTAAACACCGATGTCCCCATGGTGGTGGTGGCAGCACAGTGCTGGGGTGGCCTGCCAGGCTCGGGGGCTGTGCCATGGCTGGGTAGCTTCCCGTGATCCCAGGCTCATTCCCAAGCTGTTCCTGGTAACTCCAGGGCATTAATGGTGTGGGATGTGCTGGTGATGGTGGGGTCCCCCCTCCCTGTCTCTCACACCCCAGTCACTCTCTGGGATGGCATTTCCTCTCCCCTGGGGTTTCAGCTACACGAGAAGAAGGTTTTGAGGCAGTTACAGGTTATGGACACCACTGGCTTGCCAGCACCTTGGGAGGAGACAGGGAGAGGCAGGATGGGGGGCTGAGGGGGAAAGCAGGGCCAAGCCTGGCTGAGCCAGGGCAGAGTGATCTGTGCCAACCCTGGTGGTTCTGCCCAAACACAGGGGCCACGTGTGGCTACAGGGCTGGCAGGACAATGCCAGCATGTCCCAGTCCATGTCCTGGCACTGTCTGGGGTGCAGGGCAGCCCTGGTTTGGGTGCCAGCCCCCACGTAGCTCAGCAGGGCTGGCACCGTCACTGCTGCTGGGACCTCCCCTCCCCGTGTCCTCCCTCCCTGCACATCAGGAGCCTCAGCCCCCGGGGAGGCATCAGTCATGTCCCATTTGGGAGGCAGGATTCTTCCCGTCACATTGTTTTGTCTGTAAGCAGGTCACCTCTCGATTCCATAATATCACATTTCCAGGACAGCGCTGCCCGCAGACCTGCCATTCATGCTCCATTGGAGAGCCACTGCTGCCTGCAAAGAGGGCCCAGATAAGTGATGTCTTAATTCACTGCACATTCTTAAATAAAGGAGAGAGAGAGAAAGAAAAGGAGCGGCTCAAGGTCAGCACTCATTGCTGAGTGAGATTTCTTCAGCAGATTGTCTAAAACAGCCTGGAAAAAATAAATAAAAGCAAATTGATGGAC
Source organism: Manacus vitellinus (assembly GCF_001715985.3). NCBI lineage: Eukaryota > Metazoa > Chordata > Aves > Passeriformes > Pipridae > Manacus > Manacus vitellinus. Next base: position 723,163 of record NW_021939395.1, on the reverse strand, counting down.
ACACTATATCGAGGTAATGGGAGGGTGAAGATGAAAGGAGAAGTGGCAGCTTGATGAGAGAATAAAACCCTCACAAAAATATTCTCAATTGCTATTTTAATGGCTGACCTGAATGCTTAAAAATATATATATAATTGCTGAGTTGATTGGTGCAGATGCCAAAGCCATTTGTGCATGGCTAAAGCTGGGAGAATCCTTCAAAAATTATTTAATGATAAATCTCTCAAATTCTTGCTGGAGCTGACCAAATTAATTTGAAGTCAAAAGATAGACTCTCCATTACCTCCCTGAGCATTGGATCAGGACTCTGAATGTTTTTAGGAGGTTTTTATTTGGCTTTGTGTTCCATGAATATTCCTGTGAGCACTTTGGGGGGATGTTAACTGGAATTGGTGAAGATGGATTTTGCAGGCTGCTGGTGCCATACTCTGGACCTTAAAGCTCATCTCATTCCATGGCAGGGACACCTTCCACCAGCCCAGGTTGCTCCAAGCCCCATCCAACCCGGCCTTGGACACTTCCAGGGATGGGGCAGCCACAGCTTCTCTGGGCAGCCTGTGCCAGGGCCTGCCCACCCTCACAGGGAAGGATTCCTTCCCAATACCCATTCCCATTTGTCCTGTCCCTCCAGGCCCTCATGAAAAGTCCCTCTCCAGCTCTCTTAGAGCCCTTTTAGGCCCTGGAAGGGGCTCTGAGGTCTCCCCAGAGCCTCCCCTTCCCCAGGCTGAACATCCCCAGCCCTCCCAGCCTGGCTCCGTGACAGAGGTGTTTGTGCTGTTCTAATGAGTTGCAATTAATATTTTGTGCCTTTAAAATAAGCACTCAAAAGAAAAGATATATTAAAAAAGCACACACTAAAAAAAAAGGCAAAACATTTCTGGGATGGGATGGAATTATTCCAGTTGGAATTGCAGTCTGCAGCTGACCCCCCTGGAAAGGGTAACTGGAATAATGATTGTCTCGGGGAGGGTTTGGTTCCCCTTCCCAAAGCCCTGGGTCTGGTTTTTCCAGGTGTGAGTGGAGCAGACCGGGGGGATGCAGAAGGTACCAGACATCCCTTGCAGGATCCTCAGAGGTGAATTCCCAGCTGGACATCTCAGCCCAGGGCCCCTCTCTGCTGCTCTGGTTGGTTATTCCAGCGCAGGTACCGCCTGTGTGCTGAGTTCCAAATGTCATCAACAGTGCCAGAAACAGCCCCCAGAGAGCCCCTGGGACAAACATCAGACATTGGCTGGGTGTTGGTGCTCAGATGTGACACAGCAGAGAAGGCAGAGCTGCCTGCAGAGAGGGAGAACCAGACTGCTGGCAGAGAGAGCGGGTGCCACTGCCCTGCTTTTGTCCAGAACAGGAATTTCTGGTTAGGAAGAAAATACTGCTGAAAGAAATAAAGATGAGTTAAAATGCAGGCAGATGCCTCAGAGGATCTTTCATGCAGGCAGGGATCCCAAGCATGCTGACAGCTCCCTGGCATGGAGAGCCTCTGAAAGCCAGAACACCTTCAGTGTCTGGGCACGAGAGACCCTGGCACACACCCAGGAGTTTCTGACCACCCAATAACATGGGAAGCAAGTGTGGAGGTGTCCTCTGACAGCAGGATGAGCCCAGTTTTGAGAGGCTGGAAGGAGAGCCGAATCATGGAATCACAGAATCAGTCAGGCTGGAAAAGCCCTCTCAGCCCATGGAGTCCCCCCTGTGCCCAATGCCCACCTTGTCCCCCAGCCCAGAGCACTGAGTGCCACAGCCAGGCCTTCCTTGGACACCTCCAGGGGTGGGGACTCCACCACCTCCCTGGGCAGCCCCTTCCAATGCCCCACCACCCTTTCCAGCAAGAAATTCCTCCTGATCACACAGTGGAGGGGTTACACATCTCTCATCACACTGAGCAGCCAACAGTCCCACTTTGGCTCAGCACAACTCAGGGTGGACATTTGCCACATTCCAGCAATGCAACAGCCCAAATGCAAGCAGGGCTGGAGCTGTTCAGTGCCTCCTCCCAGGCTTCCCTCCAGCGCCTGCTTCTGCCCTACCACTGCCTCCACTTCTCTGCAGCGGGATTATTCCCCCATGGATGGGAGTGCCTGCCAGCTCTCCCACTCACTCTATGAGAGCTGCAACGCAGATATCACAAGATTAAAGGAATTGGCAATTTTGAGTGCCCAGTTTGAGGCAGTGGATTTTTTTGATGGTACTTGGCCTTTTATATAACAGTGCCTGTTCAAAGCCCAGCTCCTGACGGCTTCCCTCGGAGCCACGGATGTTTAGCACTTCTGAAATCAGCTCCCGTGATCTCAGATTTGAATATTTAAGGCATAAAGCACACAAGATGTTCTGTTCACCAGCAAAAATCATGGCTGGGGAGACCAGGTGGCACCATGGCCTGAGCTGGGGACCGGTCCCCAAAGGGGTGCTCACGTGCCTGAACCCCAAATGCATTACCCATCCTTCCCTTTCCTGCTTCACAGCCTCCATTCTGACCAGGATACAGCATTTTAATGGCAAAGATACAGCAAAGTTTGGTGGGTGAAGTGTGAGCTGCCCTTGCTCAAGGCTCAGCACATGGCCAAGCCTAGTTGTGTTTTCCAGGCAGGAGGACACAGAGGACAAGTCCAGGCACAAAAACATCCTCCCAGTTTGGAAGCTCCTGCTGTAAAGAGACCTGATGAACAGCAAGAGCGTCGTAAAGAAACTGCTGCCAGAATTAAGCACATTTTTTCCTGAGTTTCATTCCTGGGAACAGATTAAGCATTTTGGCTGAAACTCCGCAGAGCAATTTCGCTCGAGGCAGACACCGGCACGGAAAATTTCATCTCAAACCAGTCAAGTTTGGCAAAGCCGAGAGCAACTGTAAACACAGCCCTGTAATGTGTGGAACAGGATCAGCTCAGGAGCCAGCACTGCACCCAGCACCCCATTTACTCATCTATTTCTGTAATTATTTGCTTAATCACAGAACACTTTTGATACTATGGGCATAATTAATGTGTTATTAACAGCCGTGCAGGCCATAAACCTCCTCGTGTCATCAGCAGGATAATTTGCATTTGTGCTCATCTTTTCAGCCAAAGATCTTGAAGCACTTTGCTGAAGTAGAGATCATTAACCCCAGGTTACAGCTGGCGAGGCCCAGGCTGAGGGGATGTGGTGCCAGTTGCCTCTCTCAGGCTGATGTCCTTGTCTGGCAGATCACTGGAACGTGCTCTGGAATGCAGGGGGGGTGCTGCTGCCCTGGCAGGTCTGGGCAGGGCTGAGCTCACACACCAGCTTTCCATGGATGTTCATCCTGTGCCCTGGCTCGTGGGTGTCCCTGCCATTGGAGAGTGACAATGGCATCACCCTGATCACGGGGAAGGAGAAGGAAGGCACTGAGCTGGCAGGGGAAGAGCAGAGATGCCATGTCCAGAGGGATGCCTGGAGCTGCTGTGGCTGGCTGGAGCTCTGCCACCCCTGTGTCCTGCCTGGGGATGAGGCTTGGACACAAGCAGGGGTGGGCAGCACTGAAGGAGACTGCAGCTTCCACCCATGCAGGTGGCTGAGTGCAGCACACTGGGAGTCCCACGCTCATCAGGAATTTCAGAGGTGAAACGAAAATATTTTGGTTTCGACTGGAATTTACTTGGGAGTGTTGTTACAAACAAAGAGAGCAAAGTTGTTACACATGGGCTGCTCCTGAGTGCTGAGCCAAACATGTTCCTCACCCTGAGCATCCTCCCAGTGCAGGGACCAAGCTGCTCCCACAGGAGCCTGGGTCTGGCACAAGGAATCCAGAGAGCAGGGGACAAACAGGTTATTCTCTTCTCTCCTTTTCTGCCCCACCTCCCAGGCTGTAGAGCAGCTTAATATGCTTCTTTCTCTTCCTTTCCCAGAGGGAGAGAAGCAGAGGAGGGACAGACATTGTCTGGCAGTTTGCTCCGGGAAGCCTCTGGGGGCAGGAGCTTCACAGAGCTGGAGCAGAGTGATCCTGACATGCAAATCAACGCAGCTTCCCCCAGGGAGTGCCGCTGCCCCGTGCTGAGGGAGCAGGGACAGGAGGACAGCAGGAAAGCAGTTCCACATCCCGCCTGAGCCCGGGCTGCAGGAGGTGCCCGGCCTTGCTCTGTCCTCCGGGCTCTGGGTGCTCCCCAGTGGCTCAGAGGATGCCTCCCTTCAGGGCTGTTTACACAGGTGCTGGTTTGAAAAGCAAATATTGCTGTTTATGAAATATTTTGTAGTCCATTTCCTGAAGAGCAGCAGAGCTGTTCAAGGTGGCCAAGCAACCACCCCCTGCCAGCAGCACCAGGTGTCCCAGTGCCCCATCCTTGGCACATCGCCCTGGCAAGTCCTGCTGTCCCCAGGCTGGGGATGGAGCCAGGTGAAAGCAGAGATCAACACAACAGTCACTGACCCTGCCTTAAAATCCTGTTGGAGGGGAGAGCAGTTTCCCTTTTCAGGTCTTCCTGGGTAGGGACAGTCAGGACTGCCTGGAAATCTTCACTTCCTCCTGGTGTATCTTCCATGACACCTGGGGGGCTCAGCTTGGAGGTGCACACTGATTTCAGGCTATTCCCCAAAATATTTCGTAGAATCATAGAATCACAGAACGGTTCAGGCTGGAAGGAACCTTAAAGATCATCTATTCCACTCCCTGCCATGGACAGGGACACCTTCCACTAAACCAGGTTGCTCTGAGTCCCGTCCAACCTGGCCTTAAACACTTCCAGGGCTGGGGCAGCCACAGCTTCTCTGGGCAGCCCGTTCCAAATTCCTGCAGAGGGGAGGCAGAGGGGCAGAGGGAGGTGCCTCTGCTCCCTGGGCTCAGCCTCTCCATGCCTGCCTCTCCGTGCTGTGCTGGGAGCTGTCTCGGGGTCGGGTTGTCTCCCTCAGTCTGTCTGGTTTTGATCAGCCTTTCCGTCCCGGAGCTCAGAGACTTCCCCCGATGACAGTCTCGTCAAAACGATTACACTTGGACACAACTCCCCGGGTTTGACAGCTCCACATTTTCTGACAAAACCCAAACCAAAACAAGGCACTCTTGGAAATTTCTCAAGCAGCTGCAGCGTAATTCTGATGAGATTGTACATATTTGGGCGAGAAAAAGAACGGGGAACAACCGTGAGCTCTCCCAGTTTGGTTCCCGAGGGTTGGATTTCAAAGCATGGGCAGAGCTGACAGAGCCCAGGCTGGCAGAGCTGACAGAGCCCGGGCTGGCAGAGCTGACAGAGCCCGGGCTGGCAGGGCGGGGGGGTGGCACACGGCCAGTGCCCGTCACCCTCACACCACGGGGACCACTCTGGGCAAAGAGAATGACAGTGGTGAGAATTTAGGGAGGAAACTCAGCAGTCCTGGACATCAGAGCATGTTGAGGAGGTTCACAGTGGGGACACAGCCCTGGTTCCTGGGCATGGGCAGGGGGTACCAGTGGGAGCTGCGTGTTCCCATCAGCTCATTGGTGCCATCCCCCACCACCCATCACCGGTGCCACTGCACAGTTTCCTAGTAATTGGCCAAGTTACTCAAAACTCTTGCTTTTTAATATTTTTCCTCTGTAACACCAAGTGCTTGCCCGTAATTTTAAGATCCTTCAAGGCTGAGCTGTGTCAACTACACTTTTTAACAGCCAGGACCCTCTTCTGCTCTTTTCTTGCCAGTTCTTCATCTCCTCTTCTCATGCCTCCTGCACCGTTGGTCTGGAAAAAGAGATTAGACTGAAAAAAACCTGAGACCTGCTTGTGTATTAGTGATGCAGGTGTTTCTCTGTTTTACAAGTTGTATTGCAAAGAAAAAGAAACAAAGAATCCCTGAATTTTCAAAATGTTACTTTGGTTAAAACAATAAAGGTTGTGTTGATAAAACAAACAGTCCTTAAGTTTATTTTTCTTAAATAAGCCCCAAAATATTTATTGTCTGCCTGTTTAACTAGTCAGCCACCAGGATGAGAAAAGGCAGCACTGGGAGGATGGAGAGAGACCACGAGCAACAGGAATTGAGTCCAGAACCTTTTCCACAACAGGGCTCTGTTCAGAGAACTTTCTTTGGGTGCTCCTATGAATCTTGAGGCCAGTGCAATAGATGGAGTAATGGAATCACAGGATGGTTTGGGTTGGAAGGGACCTTACAGCTCATCCTGTTCCACCCCCTGCCATGGGCAAGGACACCTCCCACCATCCCAGGTTGCTCCAAACCTCGTCCAATCTGGCCTTGGACACTTCCAGGGATGGGGCAGCCACAGCTCCAGGACCTCAGACATGCTCAGTGGATTCAGTGTCTGACCCACAACAGCAGCTCAGTGGCTTCTCCACTTCTTCTTGTCACCTTGCAGCCAGGAGCTGCCCCAGGAGCTCTGTGCCCTCCCCACCCCAGCTCTCTGCTTCTACTGCTGATGCCAAAAATGCCCCTTCAGGCACTCTGCTGACTCCCACTTCCCAATCCTGCCATTCCTTGGGGAGCTGTCAATGTTGCCACCAGGGGCTGGCAAAGAGCCAGGCAGAACTGCTGCATGGAGCTCGGCTGCCTCGCTGGGAGCCACGCTGCAGGCATGGCACGGCATGGCATGGCACAGCACGGCATGGCATGGCACAGCACGGCATGGCACAGCATGGCACAGCACAGCACAGCACGGCACAGCCCTCGTGCTGGGCAGCTGCCCCTGGACCTGAAGGAATTCACCAAAATTAGCCAATGTGCCACCTCCTGAGGGGTTCAAGTGTGCAGCAATTATCTCCTAAAGCACCCGTCCCACCTTGCACTGGGAATGCCCCGAGGCGCCGCTGCACAGCGAGGGCTAATGAGTGGATTATTGCAGCATTTTAAAACTCAGCTGTTTAGTAAATTGGGATTATCCAGTGGAACCAAGAAGACTTTCAAGAAGGAACAGCCCTTCACCCCCTCCTCCCTCTCTATAGTCCCCGGAACAGCAGCACAGCCATGGCTAAGGGCTCATTTTTCAAATTCTCTATCTCAAACACTTCCCTCTCAATTAACATCAAGCCTCTCCCTGCTGCTCCACTTCTCCAGTGCCAGGGAACCACACTTTTCCCTGTCCCCCTCTCCTACCGAAAACATGGCAAACCCAAGCATATCTGAATGACCAGAAACCCATAAGATTTAAGGTCCCTCCCAACCCAAACCATCCTGTGATTCTTAAATTCTCTATGTGGGGCTCCCAGACAACACCTCATCCCCTTGGTCCCAATATCAGAGCAGTGTGAGTGGGGCAGCACTGGGACACTCATGGAGCCTCCCCCCGGAGCCCTAGGCAGGGATGGCAGCTTGCAAAGCACCAGGGAAAAGCAATCCAGTTGTGAGATGTGGGTGGGAGCCTGCTGGAAGAATCTTCCCAGACCCAAAGTATTTTAATGAAATATTTCAGTTTCGATGAACTGGCATTTTCTTTCCAAGCACATTCCCACCCAGCATTAGCTGGAAGAGCCCAGCATTGGGAGCAAGGCCAGATCCCACAGCCCTCCATCCCCCACTCTGCTCCAACCACCCTCTCCTGTGCACAGACCTCAGCTGAGCTGTGTCCTGCATTCCCTGCTGGCACCTGGACCAGGTTGGAATGTGTGACCAATAGAATTTAGGCTGCTGGAGTGGACCTTTGGACAAAAGCCTTTGTCTGCTCCCAGAATTACCCCAAATGGTTTGATTTACCAATCCTTACAAACTGAGATATTCTAATAATGCTTCCAGGGGAGAATTTCATACACACAAAAGGTACCAGTGGGCCCAGTCACCCCTTACTGCTTTCAGTAATTCCTCACCTTGAATATTGTAGTAAATTTGGTCACTGCAGTATAAGGAAGATATTGAGCCATTAGAGAGTGTCCAAAGGAGGGCAATGAGAATAATGAAGGGCCTTGAGGGGAAGCCATGTGAGGACACTGAGGGCACTTGGTGTGTTCAGCTGGAGCAGAGGAGACTGAGGGGAGACCTCACTGCAGTTCCAGCTTCCTGGGGAGGGGCAGAGGAGGGGCAGGGACTGAGCTCTGCTCTGGGGGGACCAGGGACAGGACCCTATGGACGGGAATGGCTGGAGCTGTGTCAGGGCCAGGTCAAGGTTGGATCTCAGGAAAAGGATCTTCCCCCAGAGGGTGGTTGGGCACTGCCCAGGCTCCCCAGGGCAGTGGGCACAGCCCCAAGGCTGCCAGAGCTCCAGGAGGGTTTGGATGATACTCTCAGGGACTCTTGGGGATGGTCCTGCACAGGGCCAGGAGTTGGAGTCGATGATCCTTGTGGGTCCCTTCCAGCCTGGCATATTCTGTGATGCCGTGATTTTTCCTTCTTTCTCAGCAGCACACAGAGCTGGGCTCGTCCTGTGGTGCTGCGGCACAGGGTGACCATCAGCCCCAAGGGAACCTGGTCGCAAATCCAACACCAAATTGACCAGTGGGGCTGACACTCATCCACCCTCCCTGGAGCCCCCACTGAGCAGCAGAACAAAGCAGGAAAACCGAGGAGATTTCTTTAGAAAGCTGTTTCCATTTTCCGGAGCATTGTTCCGCGGGTATGAAGTGAAGCCATTTCCCCTGGGGTTTAGCCCAGCCAAAAACCAGGCACATCAGCTTTTACCATAATGGGATGTGCCTGTGGAGCCCCACGGCACAGAGCAGCCCCAGCCCAGGAAATCCGGGGCTTTGCTAAAGGGAAGGGGTTGTCCTTGCCCAGGATGGTCCCAAGTTTGCTTTGAGTATCGAGGTAGGAGGAGGTCCCAGGGCAGATGGGGCTCTGACGGGCTCAGCAGCTGGAAAAGGTTTATTTTAAGCAATGACTTAAAAGCCACAGAAAATGTTAAGCCATTCCTTCAGCTGGGTGCTGAGCACCAGCCCTGGTCCCAGCCAGCACACTTTCTCCTGGTTTTCCAAAGCCTTGTGCCTCCTTGGGTGTCAGTGCCTACAAGTCCTTAAAAATGTCACAGCTCTGGCATCTCTCCTTCACTTCTTTTCTTTCCAGTTGCTTCCCAATGAGGAGGAGGGAAAACCCATCAGGTTGCCCCCCAACACCCCTCCCTGATGTCTCCACTGTCCCATTAGCTCAGTCCCCCCGCGACGCCCAGCGCCGTCGGGAACGGGGTCGCCTTTGGCTGCCTTTCATCCACTCTGTGACATTCACACACTGCCATGAGGGGCAGGGAAGGATTTCCATTTGGAAGGATTTCCATTCTGAAGGATGCCGACGAGCCCCCAGGGGCTTGCCATTAAAAAGAAGATGAGGAACGAGGGGAGAAGAAAAAAGGCAAGCCCAGCCTTCTCAGCTCTTTCTTTTCCCTTTTTCCCTCCAAGTCAGAAGTCCCTAATTGGTCTGAGCTCTGTGGGTGTTGTGGGGCCCCCCCCGACCACCGACCCTGAACAGGACCCCACCGCCCACCCCAGTGCATCAGCTGTGGAAGAGAGGCTGGAGCTGCTCATCTTCCCTCCCTGCTCCCAGCAGAGATGCTGATTCCTGCAAAGATGTGACAGAAAAATGTGGAATAAATAACAGTAAAGATCTGAAAAATGGGGAATTTTTTTATGGTGGGAAATACATTTGGGGGAAGGGCAAAAAATAAATAAGAGGGAAAGGTTTTGAACTGATGTAGAAAACAGGGTCTTGTCAGAATGTCCCGGAGAGACCCCATTCCCCATTAATGGGGAAAGCAAATTGGAGACTAATTGCTGGATTTGTGGAGGGGGTTTTACACCGTATGAAACAGGATCTGGGTTATGATTCATGTGTTCTGTGCACCAAGTGACCATGGGGAGGGAAGCTGCTTTAGCAATCACGGGGATTTCGGGGCAGCGCATCACCCTGGCTCCAGCGGCGCACGGAGGGGCTGGGATGGGGCAGCCAACTCCTTCTCCCTCCTGCTGGAGAGGCACCATGTCCCATGGTGGCAGCTGTGAGCCCACCCCGCTCTAGGCTGGAGCACTTGATGCTCCTGCAGCTTCCCCCAGCACCCCCAGAACCTCCCCCAAGTTCTCCTGGCACCCCTTCCTGCCCGTTCCAGGGCAGTGGGATGCTGGTGGATGCTTGTCACCCAAAGCTGACCAAATCCCCTCGCCACCAGCGGGTGGCCTGGTGAGGGTGCCAGTGGTGGGACCCCGTGAGCCCATCCAGATTTCATTCCCAATGAGCAGTGCCCCCGCACACTCCAGCCCCCGAGGGGCAGGCCGGGGGCTCACCGGCGGCACGCGCGGTGCCGGCGCTGCCGGGGCTGCAGCTGAACGCCCCCGCAGCCACCCGGGGAACAGCAGCAGTGTCACACACGGGGGCTGGCACGGCGCTGTGTTACATGGTAACGGGAAAATATTTTATGCATCAAAAATAATATTTTGGCAAGATCCTTCCCAGGCACTTGTAAGTGCTTATCGCGGCGCGGGAGGCTGGATGCTCCGGGCCCTTGGACTCGGATGCTCTTTGTTCTTCTACAACCTGATGTAGGTGCTGCTGCAGAGGGAAAAATAAATACTAAAATATGAATAAAGACCCTGTTGTCTGCTGCACCCACCAACTGTTTCTGTTCTTAAAATAATTGTGTCTGTGTTAAACGCCGACTAATTAATGTGCATATATTTAGAGGAGGATTAACATTAATAGTAATCAATGCAAATCTATTATGGTTAATTATGGATGTGGATCTATTGCACAGCTCCTAATCTTCTATAAATATGGTTTTTCTAATCACTTTGTTAGCAGGTATCTAAAGCAATGCAAAGAATCTGCAATACAAGTTAGATCCTGGCTCTGTTCCAGCTCAGGTAATTACACCCTGGCCTTGCTCAATCCCTCTGCAGCTCCCCTGGGAATATTTTTATTTTTAACTTCTTACTCAAAAATGTCTAATGTCACTGAGAGCCGTGTGCTGTGTCACACCCCAAAGGGCCCAGAGCATCACAGCAGAGGTGGGATGTGGGATCTCTCCGGGGTCAACCTCGGAGCAGGCTGTGTGTGTTTAGTCCATCACAGCTCCAGATTAGGTTATTATTAGTCCCCACAGAACATCAGTAACGGCTTTTTAGTCCGAGGAAGAGGCTGCTAAATGACAAGGAGGATCTGAGAGGCTTGTTGGATGGAGCCCATCGCTCTGTGTGTCTGGGCTCATCACCACACTCTGCAGCCACTGCTCTCCTCAGGGCCTCAAATCCTGCTGGTGTCACAGCTCACACCGGGCTGATCCGTCCCAGCAGCCCAGCAGAGGTTCGGGAGGGGAGGGTTTAGTGCACAGGGACCACAAAGAACACCCAGGTGTGTGGGAAGGGACAGTGGGAGCCCTGCAGAAGCTGGCGGGACACAGGGTCCGGGTTGGGAGCTGTGGGAAGAGGCAGCAGGAGCCCCGCAGAGCCTGGTGGGATGTGGGGTCCAGGCTGGGAGGTGGAAGACCATAATCCAGCACCAGGAAGCCTGGCAGCTGATGGGCAGCAGCTCCCTTTTGCCTCTGTCCAGGCTGCCAAGCTGCTCCAGGGTTTTGGAAGCACCAACCTCTGTTGTCTTCTTTTTTTTTTTCTTTTTTTGAACCGTGACCTTGAGAAGAGCAGGCTGGGTGGGAGCTGTCACACACTGTGGATGGGAAAGAGGTGGCAGCTGCATAAACCTCAGGCTGTCCGGGGGGCTCAGGAAGCAAAAAACAACATCCATGTTTCAGCACAGCCCCAATTACACCGGGGTTAAGTTTGGCACTTCAGTAGTCAAAACATCTTTCAAATGTCTCCTCAGGCTTGAACCCCCCTCCAAGAGCCACAGAAAGGAGGACAAGTAACCCAATCTGCTGCTCCAGATTATTCAGCATCCGACCATGTAATTGAGATTAATCACTTCTTTCTCCAATGCCCAGAAATACCATTCATGTCTGGAACACTCTTCCCTGTTCCGAGACACTTGAACTTTGATACTTGTGGAGTGATGGAGACCCATCTCCAGGGGGAGAGGGCAAGGTGGGATCAGTCAGCCAGGCAGTGCTTGCCGAGTGTCCCGTGCTGGTCCACAGGATGAGACACCATTCGTGCAGGAGCCTCAAGGAGCCTCGTGCAGGAGCTTCTCTGTCTCCATTCCAACATGTTGTGCCTCATCATCCCAGAGGTCCATGTTGTGACAGAGACCTGGCTGGTTCCTTGACAAACCCATCTCACATGAGCTTCTCAGGTTCTGTGGTAGCACCAAACCAGGTGTTGGTGGTGACATGAAATATGGCAACGTTTCTTTTATACCTAAACCTGGGCTCAGGAGTGCTGGATTAACAGCTGGACTCGATGACCTTAAAGGTCTTTTCCAACCTAAACAATTCCATGGTTCTCTGCACAGGAGACAACACAATTCCACCAGGCAGCTCTGGGGAGGTGAGGAACCCTCTCAGGTGCTGGGTGGGGATAATTCTCCTTCCCTCAGCGGTGGCAGCAAAGCACTGCAGATGTGGGTTTCTCTAGTAATTCTCCGGTATTTGGTAACATTGATGTGCAATAGCCTGGAAAGCTGCGGTGGTTTCCCAGCCTGGAAGAGGTGGGAATCTCCCTTTAGTCATCATAAGGAAAGTATGTGTGACCCTGCTTCTTCCTTCGTGCTGCTGTTGGTGGGGCCAACGTTTCTGGAGCATGTCCAGCAAGATGGGCAGGAAAGAAAGGTGCCCAAAGCCAGCCGGTCCATGTTGGGGGCTGAGAACATCCCAGCCACGTGGATGCTGTCACTGCAGGGACACAGTGCATGTCCCAGGACATGGGATGGGTGCAAGCAGCCTGGCTGGGCTGGGATGGTGAGGGGAGCTTGGGTTCCTGCTCCAGAAGGTCCCGGGGGTGCTGGGCTGGGCCGGGTGTGATGGTGAGGGACACACGGGTTCCTGCTCCAGAAGGTTCCAGGGAGCGCAGCAGGATGTGCTGCTGGCACAGCCATGCGTGCAAGCTTTGCTTTTCCATTTTAACCTAAAGACCCGAAAATACTGTGTTCCAGCTGACAACTCATAAAAGCTGTCATGTCCTGTATCACAGCAAACATCTGCCAGCGGTATGGCTCCCAGCGGGATAACCGCTCCGACAGGAGTTCAAGGGCTCTTTGGGGCCTTGCTGAAAGAGAGCAGAGGGAGGAAGAGGAGTGCGTAAGGCAGGGCTTCACCCCGACCAGCAGTGCCCCTGAGGGCCGCCGGACCAGCCCTGCAGGGAGAGCAGCTTGGGATGGAGATGGGTCAGAGCCCAGCGAGACTGTCCAAAGGCCAGCAGCATCCCAGCCGTGGGAGACACGGGACACCCGCTCCCGGGTAACTGGAGAAGGAGCCAGTTGAGCTGCTGGCAGACACGGCTCCAACGGTGGCTCGTGCCCCACCTGAGGTGGCCACTCTGTTTATGGTTCTGCTCTCAGGACAGGATAAGTTTGCACATCACCTGAGCTCGCTCTGAGCCCCGGAGCCCCTTCCCGGCAGGGGCAGCGCTCTGCCCACCGCGGGGGAGGGTTTGTATGAGCAGAGCCCTGCACACTGCGAGAGAGGGAGGGAGGGAGGGAGGCGCTCAGACATGAGCCTTGCCGCTCCATAAACAAACAGTGGTGAAGCAAACTGCCACCCACCCCTCTGCCAGACCTGACCGTCCTGCCCGGCTGCCCTGCGTGGCCATGTCAGAGTGTGCCGGGCAGTCACGGGGCCGGAGCACCCAGAGAGGCAGCTGGTGGTCGGGCAGGATGCTGCCTCACAGAGGGGGCACGGTGTCTCTGTCCTGCTCTGGTGGCACAGCTGATTGGTCCTGTTGTGGTGACACAGTGGCTCTGTCCTGCTCCCAGGGAGCGCAGCCACGGGACTCAACACAGGCCACCAACACAATCCCAGCTCCCAGTGCAGTGCAGGGCAGCAGCTGCCATGGATTAAAATCCCAAGTGCCAGCGAGCAGGGGAAAGCCAAAGCAAAGCAGTGTGTGGCAGTGCAGCAACTGTGAGTGAAGGAAATGAGTAAAGACCCTACAGGACTCACTAATGGCTTCCACCGCGTGCCTCTGTCTCGTACGAGGTCTTCACTGTGCGAGTTTGGACACATCCCATTTCCCACAGACCCTCATTATCCTACTCGTGTTCACCACAGTTCTCCATAAATATTTTATGAGCATCCTCTTTGCAAGGCTTTCATTTGGATTTGCCCAGTGAAACCGTCTGCCTGGCAAGGAGAAGAGAAGAGAAGAGAGGGGAAATGAATAACAAGAATGATCGTGGAGAAGGGTGGGGGGAGCGGAGGGGACGTCGGGGGAAGAAGCCTCTCTCTTTCCTTGATAACTAGATTGTCTTGTTCTGCAGTTGTCTGATAACAGGAGAGCAGCTGCATCCCTGAAGCAGGTCCTTGCAGAGGGTTGTTTTCAGGAGTGGTGCTCAGCTACCTCTCCTACCCAGGGGACAGACCCCAGCTGTGCCAGTGCTCCCAGGGCAGGGGATGAGGAGAGCCAGGAGAGGAAAGAGCCCCAGGATCACAGACACTCGTCCACCTGCTGTGTCATACCTGGCAGAGAGGTTTTCTGGCCACAAGCAGCATCACAGCCCTGACAGATGGGAATGTTTAAGCACGTGGAGCCTGAGCCTCCAGCCGAGCAGGGCAGCTGGTGTGCAGTGTCCAGGTGTGCTCCGACACAGGATCCCCTGAAAAACAGCAGCCTCCAAAACCAGCAGCTTCCACAAACAGCAGCTTCCAAAAACAGCACCTGCCACACAGCACAGCACCCTCCACACACAGCACCCTCCACAGCCTGGAGCAGAGCAGGGGCTCAGCCTGGCCTTTCCATGGGCCAGTGTGCACGTGGGGACACCCCCCACCAGTGCCATCTTCTGCTCCACCTGCCTCAGGCACATGGCCCATGGCCCAGGTTTGCCTTTAGGATGTGCCCTCCCTCCTCTCCCATCCCTGGGTGCTGCAGCCCCAGCCATGGGTTTTCTCTTTTGGGGTTTCCAAGGTGCAGCCCTTTCCACACCACCTCCTTCAGCGTGCCTATCCTTCTGCTCCATGAGCTTCCAGCCAGGGCTGGCTGGGAAGCAAGAATTCCATTTAGAAAAAAAAAAAACCAAAACAAACACAAAACCCCAAAACCCTGAGGTTTGGAAATTGGTTTTCATCATTGCAAAGAAGGAGCAAAGTGCTGATGACTACAAGCCAGAAAGGAGCCGCTGGCACCGCTCTCCCCGTCTGTGACCGTGGGGTACCAGCCCTGCACTCCTGCATCTCTGAGGACAAAGGACTTGGGCCAGAGCTCAAACCATTCCTGGGCTCTCTCCAGGGAGCTCCAGTTATGGACCACACAAATCTCCTCTGTCCAATGGGGTAACCCTCCCATCCTGCTGGAGGAGCTGCCCTGCAAATTCCTCATCGGCCAAAGCGTTTCCCAGAAAGGGGCCGAGCTGGGCTGAGCCAGGTGGGTGAGGGGTGACAGGGGGCTGGAGCTGCCCCATGAGCCAAAGCCCAGGAGAGTTTGGGGGTCATTTTGGCCCCTCTGTAATTGGAAGATGTCTCTAGTGAAGGAGGTGAAGGAATAGAGGTCTTCCAGAAAAGCAATGTTATCCGGGACCCTTAGCAAACCCCGCTTCCCTTTTCCTGCCGTGGAGCCATGCAGCCTCAGAGGCTTGTCAGGAGATGTTTATTTCTCAGATTTTGCTCTACAAGATGCTTTTTTGAGGTATGTGTTTATGAATGAGGAGTTGGGCTTCCACCCTCCCCTTTGCAAAACGACGGCATTTGCCGCTGGGGAATTTTTCCTGCTGAGGTACATTCCTAAATAAATAAATAAAGCAGTTAAATAATTTCCTGTCTAATTGGTAAGAGGATGAAATAAGTGACCTAATCAGCCTTTTCTGTCTCTCATTTCTGCCTAACTCTGACATTACTCGCCCCAGCTTGACAGTACAGGGAGCCCAGTGTGTGAGGTGGAGCTGCTGCCGTTTACCCTGGAGCAGACGTGGGAAGCATCAGGCTCACGACCTCCTCAGCTCATTTCAGTCCTATTGACCCTCACCTGTAGCTGCAGAGGCCACAAAGGGTCTCTGTGCATCCCAGTTCTCTGTGTACAGCTGTTGGGAGCAGGCCAGCCCAGAGGCTTCTTAAGCTGCCCCCCAAAGCTACGAAAGCACCGACTTACCCAAACCAAAGCTCATCTGCTGTGCCAGCAGACAGTGATGGCTGCAGGGTGTGTGGTCACTGTCCCATCCTGGTTGGAGCAAGGGAACTGCTCCAGGATGAGTTACTGAGATAAATGAGAAATGAGTAACAGTCCTCTAAGGACTGGGCTGAGTCCCAGCACACAGAAGCAGAACCAGAATTAGGCTCTGCCCCTGATACTGAGGAATTTGGTGTTTCCCAACTGGTTTTGCAGCCATGAGCCACCCCTGCTCCCTGTACCCTCACCCCAGGGAGCTGCACCTTCTGTAACTTGAGCTTATCTCCCAGTGCCATGGCATGATGGTCTAATCTCTTCCCAGAGATGAGTTTCTCACTCCTCTGCCTCTCTCTGTTGGATTATTTCCCTGAAATTTATCACCTGTTTTCCTTTCCTCAATCCCACCTTCCTAACTCCACATTCCTCTACCTTTCTAAATCATTCCCCTCCCACCTGCTTGCTGACACCCTTTAAACCAGCTGAAGGTCAATGGTATGACACGTCTCCCCTGATTTTCTGCCTCCAGCACTCCAACACGAGCAGGTTCCAGTCTTCAGACTGTCCCCACAGGATGTCCCACATTATAAAGCTGATTTTCCCTCCTGGTTTCATGGCTGGTCCTCCTGGCTCCCAGGTGACAGCCACGAACCAAAAAAGTCATGGGATGAGTTACTCATTCACCCGGAGTGGAGGGTGCCCAGTGTGGGGGCAGTGGTTGTGCTGAGGCGTTGCCCTTGCACAGGTGAGAACATGTGCCACACCACCCAGACACCCATCCTCTTCCTCCTCCTCTTCCTCCTCCTCCCCAGCCCTCCCTATCCTCCTCCTCAGGCTCCACTCTCCCTCTGCCTGTCCTCTCTCACTCATGCCAAAATCTTGTCCATCAAGATTTGGTTTTTGGGGTGTGCTCCCCGAGTCCTAGCCAAGCAGGGGCAGCTCTGGCTCTGGGGCAAGTCAGGCACTGAGGGCTCTGTGCTGGGCCAGCTCGTGCTCCAGCACTGCCAGAGCCCCCGAGCCCCCCATGAAATTTGTCCCTTTAATCCCGTTTGGACATCACTAACTCAGGCATCCTTCCCCACCCCTCCCCTCCCGCGTGCCTCGTGCCGCGGCTCCCCCAGACGCCGCCTTATCTCCGTCCCGTTTGTCATTCGTGTCCCGTTTGTCATTCGTGTCCCGTTTGTCATTCGTGTCCCGTTTGTCATTCGTCCCGCGTCCGCGGCTGTTTGTGCCGCGCGAGGCAGGAAAATAAAGTCAGCTCTGCCCTCAGGGGACCCGGGGCTCTGAAGGGAGACACACACGGCAGCGAGGGATGCCGGGGACTCGGGAACGGCGCTAGCGTGGGGCTCCAACCGCGCTTTCCATCGCCAGCTCATTTCCCATGGATATCACGGACGAACAGGAGGGAGAGCAAGTGGATGCAGAGGGGAGCGTCTGCGAGGGGAAAGCCTCTGTCAGCTGCCCTGGGCCGCGCTTCGGGTGCCTGCACAACACGGCCGGGAGCAGGGACTCGGTGACTCGTGCCCGTGGTGGCATTTGCCTGTGCCGCCGAGCCGGACCAGCTCCCCGCGGCTGCCGCTGCGCTCGCCTCTCACCAAGATGAATTTCACAGCAGGGACCATTCATCACCCGTTATACCTATATTTATTTGGATTTGGTCTTTAAGCGTTTTTGCTTTTGACAATTTGCTTTGCACTGGGGAGAGATGAGACGGGGGATGAAGGAGCGGGGCCAGGCGGGGGGACCCACCCGTCACCTGCACAGCCCCAAAAGGGGCAGGAGGATCACAGAATCCTGCAATGTCCTGAGCTGGAAGGGACTCGCAGGGATCATTGAGTCCAGCTCCTGGCCCTGCACAGGACACCCCAACAATCCCACCCTGGAGGTGAACAGACGTGCTGCCTCCTATGAACCATCCCATCCCACTTCATCTTCCCTCCAAGGGGATGGCTTAGGGCAGCTTTAGTCTTATCCTTAATAGGAGAAATTTAAGACTAAGGATGGCTGCAAACTGGAAAACAAATTCCCCAGAAGTAGGGCAGGCCACAGAGCTGAACCAAGCCAGTCACATTGTCTTTTCTCCAAGAAGTTCACATTTTTTCAGCGAAAAACAAAATTAAAGCAAACAAGTTGTGTTTGTTGGGATTCTGTTATGGCTCTTGTGTGCGCCTGGACGTGCCTGTGCGTGTGTGCATGCGTGGAATGGCTCACTCCAGCTCTTTTCCCAAGGGAAGCCAAAGCGGGGAAAAAAAAACGGGAGTGTTTTTTTTTATCATCGCTGCTCAGAAACTAAACAATTTCAGCTATGCGAGGATCCTCACAGAGCAAGGTAATTGAGATCACAGAGGCTTTTTCTCTGCACAGGCATTTTGATGAGGAGGTTTTGATCCACCAGTTTTAAGGACTTTATTTTTAAATATGTTTTTTCTAGACAGCAAGAGAATTTGCCCTAAACCAGCATTTTTCCCCCAACCCCCCCTGCCCAGACTCTCCCCGATGGCCAGGGATGTTCTAAGCCAGTTATTTGGGCTCAGCTTGTGCCACAGCCCCACGTCAGGGATGATGTCACTGACTAAGGTGGCATCATGTGGCCAGTGACCCAACTGCCCAAGAGAGAAAGAGAGTGAGCTTGGCCAGGAAAAGTGTAAGTAAAGGATGTCTGTTCATGAGACCCAGGCAGGGAAACCTCTGATCAGCTTCTAATTAACAGATTGTCCAACTCACACCAGGAGCTCGTGCCTGAGACACCAGTAACCAGCCCAGCCCCTCGGGGGTGACTGAGGCACTGAGGGACACAAAAAGGCCTGGAAGCCTCCAGACACTGGTGGGACAGTCAAACCCCACCGTGCTGGGGACCTCGTGGCTGCCCACCCCATCCCTGCTCCTGCCTGCGCTCCCTCCATCCGCCCTCCTCCAGCCTGGCTGAAGATTAATCCATGGGGATTCATTCCCCCATCTGGGGTTGGCTCACCTCACCCCTCCCATCTCCTGGGATATCCTGCCAGGCAGGACTGGAACCGGACTCCTCACAGAAGCAGCAGTGCCCCAATCCACCCCCACACTCCACTCCCAACACTTCTGTCCATGTCCTGCTCCCGGGCCCGGAGCCGCAGCCCCGGGATGTGGCAGAGATAAGGCTCTGCTCACGTTACCCCCACTGCCTCCCTGCCACCTGATAGCATTAATTATGACTTATTCTGACATAAAAGAAACCCTTCAGAACGTTCTCCCCTGCTCTGCCTCTATCCCTGTGCCCACTACGGGGACCCCCCACCCCTCCCACCTCCCCTTCCCCAAGCCCACGGGACATCCCAGTTTTCAGCAATATGAGATACAGGAGGTTCTTTGAAAACTCTGCACGCTGGCAGCCTTCCCACCTCAGTTTCAAATCTCACTGGATAATATTCTCCATATTCCTTTATGGAAACCAGAAATTCTGGCTTTTCTGAGTGCTCGGCGTGGCCCCACTCACCACTGAGCAGCGGCGGTGGCTGCAGGGGCTGGGTGCCAGCGGGCACAGCCCCTGCCACCGAGCAGGGACACAGCACAGAACGGGGCAAAACCCCTCTGACAAATACTCTGCCTGCCCCGAAGTGCAGTTGCAGGTCAACCACGACACGCATGCAGCAGAAATGGTCTTGTACCCCCAAAAAGGGGGAAAAAACCCCAGATAAAATCAGCGAAGTTGAAGCATTTTGTTATGACGATTTTGGAGGAAAGCTTCCTGAAGTTTCGTGTTTTGCTCTGAAATGATGCTTTCAGGCAAAATTTGCCTGTGTTTAACTCAAATCCACTTAAGAAGCTTAAAAAGGAAAAGCTTGGAGAGCACACGGAATGTTTGCTTGACAATTGAACCAAACGTTTTGGTTGACTTGAGGCAGGTTTTGGACGGGGGATTTTTCAGTTTGTTTTTCATTTTGCTGAGCTCGAGTTTGGGTTTTGTCAATGTCTCCCAAGTTTCCTATTACCCCTGTGCAAAGATGGGCTGCCGAGGGCTGGTAGAACCACACACCTCGGTGTGGGGATGGTTATTAAACCCATACACTCCCCAGATTGGCCACGGGCCTGCAAAAAATCAGGTGTGCTCTCCAGCTCTCAGGAATCCCTGGGTTATAAGGGATTATCCAGAACAGGCGCAGTGCTGGGAAAGGCTCCACTGGGGCAGAGGGAAACACTCCAGGGTCTCCAGTTCTGGGGTCCCTGTGGAGATGACTCCTTGGAAAACCTCAGTTGCAAATGTGGGGAAAACTGGTTTTCTCCCAGGACATCAGTGAGGGAAAAACACAAACCTGATCTAAGCTGGTGCTGCTGGTTGGACCCTTGAACATCTCTCTGAAGATACAGGAGGGTGGCACATCCTGTGGGGTGGGAAGGGGACACACACACAGGAACAGTGGGCAGAGATGGGCAGGGGCAGGTAATGGAACCATCTCCAGGCAAAAAAAATCTTTGCTCTGAGCACTGTGGGATGGGAATGGAGCAGAGCATGGGGGCAATAAGAGGTAAAAATTCATACTTTCAAGCCTTGAAATAGGAATGCAGCCTCAGGGTTGGCTCTAGCAGAGCTGGACGAGGACTGTCCCACCCCAAGGCCAGGGACTGGCTGGAGGCAAAGGAATTGCACAGCACAGAAGAGGAAAATAATGAGCCCTAAAAGAGGCCTCTTTGCCTTAAAACAACGTCAAACCCCTTTGAACCATCATGGCTCGAGTCTGGCTCATGCAGCCGAAGTGGCAGCAGGGAGTGGAAGGATCCTGCCCAAGGGCAGAAGGTGCAGAGCAGCCCCTGGGAAGAGGGGCCCAGGACACTCATCCAACAGGTGCGTGCGAAGGGAATGTCAGCTCAGCTAAAGGGAAACGTTCCCTCCCAGCCCTCTGAAGAGGAACTGCCAGGCTCCCTGCTGCTCTTAATCTGTATCACATTGAGGAGCTAAATATATCCCCAGCCCAGTACAGCAGGGCCTTGCTGCTCTGCCCCCAGCCCTGGGACACACAGCCCGGCCCCGCAGGGTCCAGAGCGGAACCATCGGCCCCACAGGCTCCTGTCACCCAGACTGCACCCCCTGGCAGGGCTGACTCCTGCACCCCCTGGCAGGGCTGACTGGAGCAGGGACACGGCAGAGGATGAGCACCAGTGATTGAAACAGAGCTGCAGTTGTCAGAGGGAATGAGCCGTGGGCTTCCTGCTGCCCTGACCTTGCCCTGTGCTGGTCTGGGAACAAATCGCATTTGTTAATTTGCAAAACAGTTCTCTCAGTCATTAGGGTGACTCAGGTCCTAATCCTGAGGGGGTTTTCAGAGAATCATAGGATGGTTTGGGTTGGAAGGGACCCCAAAGCTCATCTCATTCCAGCCCCCTGCCACGGGCAGGGACACCTTGCAGCAGACCAGGTTGCTCCAAGCCCTGTCCAACCTGGCCTTGGACACTTCAAAGAATGGGGAGCCCACAACCTCTCTGGGCACCCTCTCTCTTTTTCCTTGTGGAACTCAAATCCCCATCCCATGTGCTGGTTCTTTCCTGGCTCCATCATGTGGGATCAGGGCTGTTTGGGGAATGGTGCTGGGCCTTCAGAGTCAGTGATGTGACAGCATTCCTATGCTCATGCATGGGAATCCATGGGATGCCCATCAGCCACAAGTGAGTTTGCCATGGAGGGTGTGATGCAGGCACAAGCAGCTACCTTGAGCCCACAGATAACTGACTCTACCCAGCAAATCTGGGCAAGAAATGTTCTCCATGGAACCTGGGTGCAGGTTGGTGGCCCACCTTCAGTGTGTAGTGGCTCACTCAGCCTTTCCTTTGGAGAAGAGCCCTCCCAGCCCTGCTCCCACATGCTGGGAAACAGGAGCTGGGGAAGGGGGTAGCCAAGGTGCTGCCTTCTGCTCGGCCACCCGTAGCAAGCCAGTCCCATCTCCCACTCCCTGTGCCTGCATTAGCATTCCCCAAATCCTTTTAACGTAGTGATCTGATAAGGGATCTGCCTGTATTGGATTTTTTTTCTCTGTGACACATAACCCAGCTGGCTGGGTGGCAGTTCGGGGAGGAATCAAACGTTCAGGAACAAATGAGTAAATCAAGTTACCATTTTACATCTCTTTAAGTTGTTCCCCTCTAAGAGCTCCCCAGATTTTATCTCAGGTAGCTTAATTCGAACAGGAGAGCTGGGGCTCCTCAGAGCACATTGGCTTTTCCAAGGGAAGGGCAGCCCCCAGCAGGTAGGAGGAAGCTTTGCTCAGGAAAGCCTGTACAATGGAGGGGGAAAGGCAGGGATCTTTTATCCTGTCTTGTGGGAAGTCCAGTGAACAGCCAGGAGTCCCCAAGTCCCTGTGACAGGGAAGGAGACAGCCTGGGAGCAGCCCCAGCCTGTGGGGCACTGTGAGGAGAAGCTGCTGCCTTTTGGGGGGAGCTTCACCCTCACCTGCCTGGCACACTCACCTTCACCAGCTCATTCCATGCATCCCACCCTTCCTGCAGCCAGGAATTGCTGGAGGCTTTTGTCTCCAGGGTTCAGAGAGGCCACAGGGAGACATCTCCAGGTTTCACTTTACCTGCTCCATCCTCCGACTCTGTTGTCCCCTGGGACCAGCCCTCTCCCCCCAGAGAGCTGCAGCACCTGGGCACTGGGCCTTGGGAATACAAGGTGCTCATCCCGGCGAGAGCTGAGCAGTCGCTGCCGCTGCCTGAGCCCCGTGGGCACGGGGCCACTCGGGGTGCCCTGTCCTGGGCTGCTCGTCCCGCTGAGACCGCGGGTGAGCCCACGTCAGTTCCCTGGGCTGGGAATGCCGTGCATGTTCCCTCCATCCCAGGACCAGGATGTCTGCTTGGACATTGGTCTGAGTGTGCAGAAACACATCTCCCTCCCGTGGGCAGAGATGCCTGTTCCAGACATCTCCATACTTGGAGAACTGGGCAGCTGCTGCTGAGCTTTGCTGTTTTCTTCTCCTGAAGTGTTTCTGTGCAGAAACTCATCCAGATTTCCCTAACCTGAGAGATAATAACCTGAGGAATTTCCAGTCAAGCTTCATTGGCCATGGCATTTCACTGCTCTTTCACAAATCCCTGATGTCTTCCTACCCCAAAACACAGCAGAAACAGAAAACAAATCAATCCACATAACAACAGCATGATCAGCTTTTGTCTGGCCCGGGAGAGGGGAGAGAGCAAGGGAGGAGAGGAGAGATGGAGTGATAGGAAGAGAAGGGAGAGAAAGTCCAGGGCTGAGGAGTGGCAGCATTTATGGACTTGTTGGAAACCATCAATCACTGTTAGTGCAAGAGGCTGTTTTGAGCTGGTGAGTATTAAATTCCAGCAGAATTTGATGAATAACAGGAGGAAAAACATTCCCATTGTAGAATAATAAAAACAAGAGTCCCCTCTTTCCCCTGTGCCAAACACCCCCAACCTGAGAGAAAGTCCTGGGAAAGGGAACGTGGAGGAGCCTCACTGGGAGTTCCAAGAGGGCTGCAGGGCTGAAAATGCTCCTGACTGGAACCTGAAGCACCTCTCACAACTCAAACCTCCCTCTGGGGTGGGAGGGATGAGGAGTGGCTCATTTTGCCTTAATGATCACCCAGCCTCTGCTAATTGTTAGCAACTGGAGTGAGTGTGCTCAGATAAGATCGGGCTCCCGGCTCCCCCCAGCCCTCCTCCCTTTGGGGCTCAGAGCAGTTCCTGCTGCCCGGGGGCTTCCTGATGCTGAACCTGCCATTCCACTGTCTGGGAGATGGTCAGGGCTGCCCTCCTGTCTCTGCTTTGAAGATCCAGACCCTAAAAGCTTGAGCCCTGGTGATGGAGATTGGCATTTGTTGCTTCCCCACGTCGTTCTCCAAAGCAGTCAGCAACAGCATCTCTCCTTAATTAGACAGGCTGGTAATGAGAGCCGAGGGCCCCAGAGGCTTGTCTGACATCACCAGGTATTGCTGTCAAACAGACACAGAAAAATGCACTGGGATTCAGCCAGAACATCCCTGGAATTAAGGAATTTGTCCTAAAAATGCATGGGCTCATGCTCTGTCTGTGGTGTCTCTTGGTGATGGGGAGGAAGGAAGGGAGCACCTGAACCCAGGCTGATGCACAAAACATCAAACAGTGGCACAGGGGGACTTGGGCTTGTGATGAGGAATTCATTTGGCATCAGCACAAATGTGAAAGGGAAAGGCTGGTACAGCTCAGGTGACCTTTTCTGGAGCTGTGTGGGCTGTCGGGATGACGAATGGGACACCTGAGCACTGGCACAAAGGGGCAGCACTCGAAGGTCACCTTGGTTTGCTAAAGGGGGTGGCTGCACTTCGAGGCCAGAGCCTGAGTCTGCAGGGAGGTGGGACTGAGGCCTCCCCCCATTTGGCCCCATTTATCCCCTCCCTTCTCCCATGGACAGGCAGAGCAGCTGTGCACTGTTCCACCTGGGTGGACAACCCCAACACGTCCCTGGTCATGACAACACGAGCATGACAGGAACATGTCATGACAACATGAACGTGCCCACGGTCATTCCCCATTGTTGCTGAGCACCAGGCCCTGATCCAGCCCCCTCCTGCCTCCAGAGGTGCAGATGCTCCTGCAGGAGTGGGATGGCCAACACAAAGGGTCTCCTCGAAGGTGTGATTCCACTGAGGCACAGCCAGACGGAGAGCGGGTGCAGCATTCCTGCCCTGGCACAGCACCCACCGAGAGGCTGGGCTGACGGGGGCACAGTGAGGGGGCTGGGAGCAGAGTCCCCCCGGGGCCCTGGCCCTGCGTCCCCCCAGGCCCTGTCCCTGCCATGTGGCAGCCGGCCGAGGGCCGCTCCGGTGGGAGAATGACTCACAGGGACTGCGCTGCGGGTGTGTTTCCTATTAGGGCCGTTAAAGTCTCCACAATTAGGAATGTAGCTCAACCAGAGTGTGAATCCTTAATAGGAAACATCCCCCAGATGCACATGAGGGCCCCGAGGAAGATGCCAGCCCTGGAAAGGGCCCGGGGCTGGTGTGCGAGAGCCGCCGGGATGGCTCCCACATGAGGCGGCATCAAAGGGGAGGCTGCAGTCCCGGGGTCTCCGTGGCCACTTCTGCCAACTTTGATCAGGGTTTGTCTTCTGACTCCGAAGCATTTTTTTCACACTTGTTTCCCAAGTGTGAAGAGCCCAAAGCCATGTTGGAAACTCTGAGACAATTTCAGATTCCTTTGCAACAAAGCCAAGGCCAGGACAATGGGACTTTGATGTTATTGACATATTGGTTCAGAGTTTCCTTGTTTCCATTTCCCAGCACTAGGACAGAGCAGAGGGCTGCTGCTTTGCTCTGTGTAATTAGTTAATGTTTGTACAGTGCTCAGAGAATATAAAGTGCTCAGTAAGTGGAAAGCGTTATCCTTATTACTATGCCTTCCCATATCCACTGGCTGCGTTTGTGGAGCTGCAAAAGCTTTGAAAGAAAAATAAAGTAAGGTCAAGTTTATTTTATTTAAATGTAAAATAAAATTTTAGTGCTGAGCACAGGTAATGGACTGGCAGAGCCGGGGAGGGAAGGGCCCTGCACATCTCAAGTGCAGGGACGGCACAGACTGTGCCAATCTGAGTCTCCTTGATGTGGTCCCACACTGCCCCATCACTGTGCCTGCCAAGTTTGGCCTGAAAAACCCCTTCCAGAAGCAGCAGAGCCCAGTTCAGCCCCCAATCCCCCTGCTGGAAGTGCTCCCAGTGAAGCTCAGTGGTGCCAGTCATCCGGGGCACCCCTTTATCCTCTGGACATGTGGCAGATGGGGCAGCTCCGAGCAGGGGCCACCATGGCACTGCCAGGCAGAGCTGGGCTGGGAAACTGGGGTCCAACACTTGCACATCCCCCAGGTAGGTCCGTGGGTGCTCCCAGCACTGCCAGCCCACGGCACAGCACCCAGGAGAGCAGGGGAGCATCCCACATCCCACCCTGGCTGTTGTTGATCTGTCTCCCATGGTCGGCTGATGAGGTGCTGTGAGAAGGCCTGGAGGATGTTCTGAGCAGCTGAGGGTGGAAAACCTCCTGTATTGCCAGTGCTGCCCCACAGCCCGGAGCGATGCTGGGATGCTCCCACTGAGAACTGCTCCGCTT
This sequence comes from Manacus vitellinus, assembly GCF_001715985.3. NCBI lineage: Eukaryota > Metazoa > Chordata > Aves > Passeriformes > Pipridae > Manacus > Manacus vitellinus. The sequence goes on along the minus strand of NW_021939395.1, from coordinate 697,050 downwards.
GGGCCCCAGGGTTGGGGCTGTCTGAGTCTTCTCAGGGCTGTTGTTCCCTTTTTCCTTCCCTTGAGTGATTTCCCCTCATTGTGATTCCTCTCCTTGCTGGTGATAAAACATTTGACGAGTGGCACTGATGGCCCAGACTCAGCAGCCCACCCCAACCCTCCCACCCCAGCCTCTCCCCCGCCAAATATGTTTGTATTTTTAACATTTTTAGGCAACAATCTTAAACCAAAGCAGATGTGACAATGAATATTTATCTGCACCATCTCAGTATGGGATTTTCTCTTAAACTCGATAAAATAAACTGCTCAGGATACAGAACAACGTTTCTCCTAATATACAATACACAAGGGGCAGGAGGGGAATTAGCAGATGAACTCGGCATTAAAGCCATTTAAAATCAAAAGAGCAGCAGCATTTACATGCGAGGAGAACAGTTGGTGCTTTCAGTGAGATCCTGGCGTGTTTTCCCTCTAATTCCTCGAGGCATGTGAATGCCAGGCAGAAAGGTTACTGTGACTGCAGGGGCAGGTGAGCAGGGGGCTCCTCCCGCAGGTGGGGAGGGGGCCAGAGCAGCCCCTGTTCCCGGGGGGAGCAGGGCACAACTCTCCACGGGGTGAGAGGAGGAGTGGGGTGAGGAGGGGAAGGGGAAGGCAGGCACTGCTCGAGTGACAAGGAGGTCACCACATCCGAGTCCCAGCCTCGCATCTCTCCTATGGGACAATCGCTGTCCCCGTCCCCCTTGGGGTGATCCAGCAGCTCCACCCCTGCTGACTTCACTGGGGTTTATTTCCATCCAGGTGAGTGGGAGAGGGGACAAAGAGTCCCCACTGCTGATGCTTCTGTGCTTGGGGTGTGTTGGATTGACCTTGCTGAGACACACAGGATGCTCCAGGCTCCCTGGGCTGGGACTTCTGGGCTTCCTGGGTGGAATGTGCCTTTGCTGGCTCTTTGGCAGCTCCCCGTGGACTGGAGGGTGGGATGCTGTGGGGTCCCTTGTGCCCAGAGGTGGGTTGAGCTCCTGTCCCATGGGGTAGCTGGATCCCAACACAGTGCAGTTCAACAGGACCAAATCCTCTGCTTGGGCTGGCACTGAGAGCTCCTTCTTCCCCCTACTCTGCTCATCCTCAGGGCCTTAGTTTTGGGATTCAAAGGAATGAGTGAATAAAAACTGCTGAAATGTTTGGATGAACACTGTCAGCTTGTCCCCCCACCCTGCTGGATGCAGTGGGTGCTGCTGCTGGGCAGTGGAGCCGTGCTGGAGCCAGAGTGTTCTTGGAGCTGGGGGGCATTGCCAACCTTGCCATCTTCTGCTCCAAGAGCCAGGCACGTTTCTCCAACCTGCTGTCTCTGACGCAAATCCAGAACAATATGCAGATTAAAAATAACAACCACAACAAGAAAGCTCAACCCCCACGCCAGAGAGCCCCACGCACACGGGACCCTCCCAGAGCCGCAGCAGGCGGGAGCCCCTGTGCCTGGGCCACGGGTGGGAGGCTGGAGGGGGTAGCAGGAGGATCCTGAGGGTCAGTGCCATCCTGTATCCGGGTCTGAGAGGCCATCAAAGTCCCTCCTGCTTATTCACTCCTCCTCAGCTCCACAAAGGGAGAGGCTCAGCGTGACCAGGGAGGGTTGTGCCGTGGTGGTCACCCTTTGTGACCGGTCCCAGGCGAGCAGAGCCAGTGAGCACAGCACCACACACTGGAACGTCTTGGTCCTCTTTGGTTTAGGGCCATCTACGCTCCTCCTTCTCTCCCAGAGAGGGATCTGGGTCTCTGGGTCCTGAGGGACCCCTAAATAACAAGTCAAAAGGACAAGGACTCCTTTGGTCTGCAGAGACTGCAAATAGGAGCCAAAAAACTGCCAACTGAAAGTGCTCAGCCGCTTCCCAAGGGGAATGGCCACAGCTGGTGGCACTCACAGTGTCAGGAATGGGATGGTGAGGGTTTCCCATGCTGGGAGAGCAGTCACAGGCCAGCCTGACACAGGAGATGCTGCAGGTCAGCAGCACCTGCCCCTGGGCCAGTGCAGGGAACGGAGGGGTTTGGAGTCCCTCTGCTTCCTGGTGCTTCCTGTGCTTCTAAAATGTGTGGAGGGTCCCAGAGCCCCGCACCATCCCCTGCCGAGGAGGATCCGCTCAGGACTTCATGCTCCTGCTCCTCCCAGAGAGCACCAGGTCCCAGCCTGCCCTGCCAGTCCTCTCCCAGCCCCCTGCCCTGAGCACACGGGACATTCACCCCTTGTGCTTCATCCCAGAGCTTGGCCGGGCCCGGGCTCCCCACGTGCCTTCCCAGGGTGTGGAGGAGGAAGGTTTTGATTTCCCGAGTGATGTTACCAGCCATGAGCTGCCCAACATCCCAAGACAGGCGCGTTTCCTTCCCCAAACTCTTCAGAAGTGGCCCAATGCAATGCTGGAGCCCCAGAAGGTTGCTGAGCGAGGCAGTGCCGTGTCGGTGCCACGTCAGTGACACCCTCGCCCAGTGCTCGGGCCCAGCAGCGTGCACCGGGCAGGGAGAGGCAGCGGGTTCCTGTTTAGGTTTTTAGTTACTGTGTTTGTAAAATATTTATTTTTCTTGGTGTTTCTGTCCTTGCCCTTTTTAGAATCCAAATATTTGGAGGATGGGGGAGCCGTGGCCGCTCCAGCGCCGGGCTCGGTGTGTGCAAGGCATGTTGATGGGCCCCCGGCACCCCCTTCCAGCCAGCCCTTCACTCTTTGCCTAAAGATCAGACAGTATTGAAATGCAGTCTCCAGGGGTGGAGAGGGTGGTATGAAGCATTGAAAGAGCTGGGAGAATGAAAAAAAAAAAGAAAAAGAAAAAAGAAAAGGGATAAAAAAGCAAAGCAGTGGCGTATAAATGAATAAATAATAGTAATAAAAAAGATCATTGGGAAGCAAAGACATTCTTTATGGTGCATTAATGTGTTTTCTCAGCTGCTCTCTTGACTCTCCACCAGCTCTTGCAGTTCCTGTCCTCAGGACACTCTGCTGTGAGTGGTGGGTGCAGGAAGGTTTGTTCTGGCTGCTCTGCCCCCCATCCCACTGCCCTGGGAGCTCCTGGCACCCACTGCCTTGTGGAGGAGCACAGAGCCCCCATCTCTCCCTTTCCCCACGGCCTTCATGCCCGTCACTGTCTCATGGGACTCTGGGACAACCTGCCTCTTGCTCCAGAACAGTCCCTTAGGTGGGAAATGCCACAGGAACACGGTCTTTGGTCCCCTTGGTGTCCCCCCCAGTGCTGCCTCCCCCCACTCTCCCCAGGTTCCCTGAGCCGCTGTTTTCTTCCTCCCCCTGTCTCCAGCAGGTTGCTGGGGAAGGGATCCAGCGCAGACACACGTGGTGGGACATCAGTGGGACATCAGTGGGACATCAGTGGGCCGAGGCACAGCTCTTATCTGCCGGCTGGCAGCTCTGTCCCCACGCTGTGTGAGTGACGTGCCGCGCTCCCCCCGCTGCCAGCGCCGAGCACGGGGCGCTGCTGCTGCTATAGAAACACCCAAGTTCTTACAGTCACCTCCTTTTTTGTTTCTCTCTTTTCTCCTTCCCTTTAGACCTTCAAAGACGCTTCTGAATTCCCTCACGATTCACAGGAAGATCCAAAGGACTTCACCACAGTCGTGAACCTGCCAAGGCACAGTGTCCTGGCTGGTACAAAGGGTGGTGATCCATCCCCACCTTACAGAGGGGGAACTCCTGAGTCACAACCTGCTTTCCAGGGGCTGAACCTTCTGCCCGTGAGGGGGCCCCAGGATTCACCCCCGTGTTGGCACTGCTCTGTGAGCTCCGTGAGCTTATCAGCTGCTCCAGAAAAGTCCAGCAAAGAGCTCCAGTGGGTTTATTTTGCCGGCTGCTCGTCACCATCTGCTTATTTTCTTGAGCTTTCCCCCTGCAAACCCACTCAGACACCTGCAACTGTGCTGAGGAGTTGACTTTAAAGCTGAGCTAACTCTGCAAACCCCCTCCCTGCGTGACCGTGGGGGGAGTGGGTGCTTCTCGCCTCCCGTGGCTGCAGAGTCACACAGCAGGAGGGCAGGATCCTTCTCATTCCTCATTTGCAAAGCAGAGACACCCACATGGAAAACCAGTGTGTCCTGGAGTCATGCAATCTCAGATTGGTTTGGATGGGAAGGGACCTTAAAGCTCATCTCATTCCACCCCCTGCCATGGGCAGGGACACCTTCCACTAGCCCAGGTTGCTCCAAGCCCCATCCAACCTGGCCTTGGACACTTCCAGGGATGGAGCAGCCACAGCTTCTCTGGGCAGCCTAAGCCCGGGGTCTGGGCTCCTCTGGTATCACTGTGACAGATCCAGCACATCCCCTCCAGGCTCCCTGTCCTTGCTGGGCTCAGCTGACAGTGGCGTGTGTCACTTTGTCCAGTCCCTGGGTGCATTCTGCAAATTAAATCAGCTCAGTGTAAGATCCAAGGAGAAGTTTATTAACAGGATTTGGGCTGAAATTCAACTATTTCTCAAAAAAAAAAAAAAAATTACTTCAAACTAAAAGGTTCTAAACAAACCTGACTGGAGAGTCATTTAATCCCCTGTCAGCTTCCCTTCCCACTGTTCCTGGCTCTGAGTGCCAGCGAGGTGAGTTCTGTCCCTGGGACTCTCCTGCACCTGCTTGGAAGGTGCAAACAAATCCTAAAGTACAGATGCCAGAGCTGCTTACCCAGAGATATCCTTCTCGAGCCCAGCTTTGGCTCGAGCCTTGGTGGAAGGGCATGACAGGTCATTTCCCAGTACCCCCACTTTGATCTCCACTGTCTCTGCTGTGATTCCCACTTCCCACCGGAGCAGTGCAGCACTTCTGCATTCCGGAGGCATTTCAGAGGTCCCGGGGTGGCTGGTTTGGCTGAGAGGCAGGAATGGTGATGGCCATCAAAGCAGAACAGACTTTCCAGCTCTGAGACCTGTAAAAGCCAGGCTGGCACAGCCATCCGTGTTTCTCCTGCCCCACAGCTCATGAGTGACCATCCAGCTGCTCCTCCTTCCCTTCCTTCCTTCCTTTTGTCCTGTCCCCTTTCCCTCTCCCTTTCCCATTCCCTTTCGCTTTCCCATTCCCATTCCCATTCCCATTCCCATTCCCATTCCCATTCCCATTCCCATTCCCATTCCCATTCCCTCTCCATTCCCGCTCCATTCCCGCTCCCATCCCAGCTCTCCTTAGCCGCGCTCTCCCCCTGCCGCAATTCCGGCGCTGTCCGTACCTGGTGCCCCCGCCCCCTCCCGGCCCCGCCGCGCCCCCCGCCCTTCCCCGGACCCCCCGACCCCCGGGATGCTCCACCAGCGATTCCATCTCACGAACCCGCAGCGGCCGCGGGCTTGTGGAGGAGAAGGATCCCGGAGCGTCCCCCGGCCCGGGGGGCACGACCCTCCCCCGGCCGCCCCCAGGCCAGGAGGTGACATCCCGCACGCGCTGCCGGGGAACCGCTGCCTGCTGGAATCTTTCTCCTTCCTAGCTCAGGGATCTCTCACCAGTGACTTCCAGTCATGGAAATGCACCTTCCAACATCCCCCCGTTCAGTCCGACCCCCACTCGCCCGGCCCTGGGGCTGGTGGTCCCCGAGGAGCATCCTCACTGGAGACTGAGGGAAGAGAGGAGAAGGAGGGGAGAGGAAGAGAGATGGAAACAGAAAGAATTAAAACCCCTGCTTTAAATGATGGAAAATATCCCAGCAGTGTTCCCTTTCAAGCCTTATTTTGCTATTCAGGAGCTTGAAAGGCACCGAGCTCCCCAGCCCTCGCAAAGCAAGCAGAGATTTCACGTTATAAAATATGAATACCCTGGGTTTATGAATAAACCTGGGTTTTACTGCTCAGTCCAAGCTATCACAACCTCCTTGGTTCTCTCTGGGGTGATTTGGTACAAAGAATCCACAACACACAACATTACAAACCTGAACTTTCCAGATGAGGTGAGTCCCCGGGTGAGGGGTCGGCAGGGGGAGGCAATGGGAACCACTGGGGAGCAGCTGGAGGCACTGATTCCCATCCCTTCCCAGGGCTGTGAGGAGGCAGAGGCACTGCTGGGTGATGCCAAGGCTGGGAGATGTCCTCAGGTCCAGGGCTGGGAGCAGTCCCCAGTCCTCAGGCACGTGGCTGGGAGGGAGATGCTCAGGGTGCTCGATGGCTGACGCTGCAGGTGCCGGAGCATCATCCCCTGGGAAAACAAGTGAGAGACCCAAAACATGCCTGGGAGTCCTCCGAGGTCCCACAGCCCTGACAGGGAAGCGCAATGAGCTCAGAAGAAGGGAGGTTGTGCTCTCCTTCCCCAGTGGGGATAAAGGCAGCAGGGATGTTGTGACAGGGAGGATCCCATCTGCTCCCACTCGGGCTCGGGCATGGGCCCTGCCAGGGGACTGGGGCTGCTGCTCCACAGCTCGTGTCTTCCTACCTGGAGAGGAGGAGGGGGCTGGCAAGGGCATCCCCCAGCCCCTGCCCACCTCTGGCCACAAAGCCAGGGTGCAGACCCCCCTGGCCCCCTCCCTGGCCCTGCTGCTGCTGAGGGGAGGAATGACCTGCACAAGGAGGGATGAAGACATTAAAAGTGCTTTGGGGGGAAAGGAAGGACAAAGAGAAACTGGGAGGAGGCCGTTCCCAGTCCCCTGATGCACTTCAAGAGAAAACAGTCTTGTCTTTTTATTTTTTCTTTCTCAGACACTGTTTTCCATTTCAAATCAGCCTTGACACTTTGGTTATCTTTTTTTAATAAACCAGGTTTGGTCTTTTAAAATCCATTTATCTGTGTGGCACAGCCAGGCTCAAAGATAAACAACACCTGGGGAGGAGGAAGCCCCCCAGCGCCTCGGTGCCCCCCAGTCTGCACTGGGACAGAGGCCAGGGAGGCCCAGGAGGACATCCAGGCCCTGTGCCACCCCTTGCCCTGCTGGCAGGGATGTGTGAGCCCCAGGGGACACGTGGCTCAGGGCTCCTCCACAGCCATCCCTCTCCTGCCGAAGGTTTTGGGATGGAGCAAAGCCCCTGGTCACGGCTGATCACCACTCCTGGCGAAGGGTGCAGGGAATCAGCTGCACATTTGGAGTGTCTTCACCCCCCCTCACTCCTCCTCGCTCCCGCCTGGCAGAGCTGCTGGAGCACACCCACTCTCTGGGGCACTGCCAGGGGATTTCCAGCTCCTCCCACCTGACCCGGTGCAGAATCCCCTCAGCAATGTTGGCAGAGCTTCCCAAAATCCCGTCCCTGGAGCCCTTCCCTGCTGGAGCCTGGCTCAGCCTCTGCCCGTGCCCCATCCCATCCCTGCTCCGAGCCCGTGCCCCTCATTCCCTGAGAGGCTGGAGAGGGGGGAAGGCAGATGGAGATCTGGAGGAGAAGGTGGCTTGAAGGAGGAAAGTAGCAACCAGAAACATGGAGAAAGGGATGAAATGTTAGAGAAAAGTTGGCCTGAGGGAAATAACAGAGCTAAAAATAGCCCGCCAAAGGCTGCGATGGGAGAGAGAGGAAAAGTGCTGATCCGGAGGAGAAACGGGGTTGCCCTGCAGCCTGTCCCTCCCTGCCCCTGCTGAGCCCCCAGCCTTGGTGGGGTGCCCAGAGCTGGGGGGACACGGGGGTAGACCTCCAATAGGTCCCACAGCCAGGCCATGTGCCACAGGCCAGTGCTGCCCCAGGAACAGGGACAGCCCGCGGTTCCCACCCAGCCGTGCCCGCCCAGCCCTGCGGCTCTGTCGCCTTGATTACAGTTCTGGTTCCTCCCCCAGCCGAGCACAGGAAGCTGCTTTGCCATCCATTTACCCAGGGACTTCACTGGTATTTAATAAACTCGATTAAGCAAGTGCCTTAATTTGCTTTGGTAATGAAAACATAATTGTTTCTGCAGCTCCAGTGCGGGGACTCTCCACTGCGAGTGGCGGGTGCAGGGGGATGGGATAATAAAGCAGAGGAGCCCAGACCTGGGGAAGGTGTCTGTTGTCCCCCGAGGAAATAAGCAGGTTATCACCTCGGAGGGCAGGGCTGGGGCAGGGAAGGGCAGGGAGCAGAAGCTGCTGCCATGGAGAGCTGGATTGTGCCCCCTCATCCCGGGCACTTGTGATGTCTCACACTCAGTCCTTCCCCACAAAACCCACAGAGCACAGGGGACTGTTCACATTCACTCCCCTCTGCAGCTCCACCTGCCCCCCGTGCAGGATGCACGTATTCCATGCTGTGTGATCCCATGGAGGGGTGCAGCTCTGATAAGGCAGCAGCTTCCCAGGCACTAGTTCACACCAGTGCACTCAGGAGTTCCAGGCTATAGATAATCTGGAATTCTGTCCATGGATGTGAGCATGACCCTCAGCACCTGACTCTCAAAAGGAGCAGATGACCCCACTGTGGTCCCTTCCAACCTTACCCTTTGTGGGATTCAGTGAGCAGAGCACACTGGTGCCCAGGAACACATCTCACAGTCCAAACAAACGGGAAAAAAGTTCCTTTTAACAGCAACCCCCCAAAATGAGCAGCCAGTTATGTCTGTGTGGGCTGTGTGACACAGGGGGTCTCTGCAGCAAAGCCCTGCTTGGTTTATACAGTTTATGTGAGATATTTTTCCAGATTGATGATTTAGAAAACACTGCAACCTCTGCAAAGGTGAGGAGAGCCCAGAGGCCACCGAGGTGAGCGGGAGCTGGGGGAGGTCACGGCCCACTCGTGCTCCCTGAGGCAGACTCCAGGGAAGAAGGACCCTGCATGTGCACCAAGCAGCAGCACGACTTGTGCAGAGAAGGAACACGGGAGGAGGAACAGACAGATGGTCCCATTTTGTATGAAAAGGCAGAGAGGGAAGATGTAACTTGGGAATCTCCCCAGAACAAGCCATCTGTGAGGTGTAAGGCCTGAGCTGCTGCTGGTGCAGCCAAAATCCTGGAGCAGCAGAGGATGCTGCGCTCAGCCCAAAGCTGCATTTCATCACCTCCTCCCCGTTATTTGTGACTCGGAGGTCACAGGTAGTGAAAGCAAGGATTTACTCCTTTGTCTTTTTTACTTTCTTCTGCTTTAATAAGTTTGTGTCTTTCCTCACCCCTGTCTGATGCCAGCCAGGAGCTCTGGGAGCTCTTGTGAGCCTGAGGCAATTCCCTCCACAGATTGAAGGAACCCAAATAAATAAGTGTTGTGAACAAACGCTTTAAATATTAGAAACTGAGAGCTGGTCTGGAAACCCCATGAGCCAGATTGGCTTTCCCACTTCAGCTCCAGTATTCCATGTAGGATCTGCTCACAGCAGGGAGTGCTCAGCCTCAGCATCCTCCCCTGCCCTGGCAGGGGGAATGTCCCGTCCTGCCTGAGGCTCCAGAGAGATGTCACGGCGGGAAGGGAGGTCTGGGACAAGGTAAGCTCTGGGTTATCTCCTCTAGATACTTCATTTCCCTGGAGATCTCAGTGCCTCTGGAAGGACAGAGCAGCTCTGTCCCTTCTGCAGTGTGACCCATGGGGAGGGACCACCCCTCACAGGGCTTTCCATCTCCAGGTGTAACCAGGCCGGAGATAAGCCCATTCCTGGGAACACTGGCTGTCCCATCCCCAGGCTGTGCCCCATTCCCAGGCTCTGCCCCTCCTGCACAGAGACCTGCACATGAGAGAGGACAAGTGAGAGTGTCTGTCCCCCAGCAGTGACTCCCAAACCTCCTCCCACCCTCCCCACAGATGGGTTCCAACGCTGACAGATAAACAGGGGCATAAATCCGGGCAGGGTCGTGGTCCAGCCGAGAGCCCACCCATGCTGAGGAATGCAGAGGCAGCAGGATAATGGGCTGCCTTGCCATGGGCACTGCCCTTATCCCAGGTCACTCTGTTTGGAGCTGTGAACTGGAGGAGCCCCCAGCACTGGGATGGGGCTGGGAGATGTCCCAGTGCCACTGGGCTGGGTCCTTGCCCAGTGCTGGGCTCTGCCCCTGTGCACAGGGCTGGGGACAAGCTGGCAGCTCCCTGCTCTGTGCATGCTCCGGTGAGATGGAGCTGGAGGAGCAGTCGAGGAAGGGATCCGGGTTTTTTTGGAAGGGTGGGCAAGAGGGGGAATGAAAAAGCCTAAAAAATAAAGACACCGGCCCTATAAATCACTGATATTAAAAAGCATGAAAAAGGGCCAGGGTCTTTAGACACAAATAAGCCCTGGTTGGGAGAGCAGGAGGCAGTGCTGGCCCCGCCGTTCAACTCCACAAATATCCATCAGGTCTTCCTGACACATCGTTATTAGCTTTCCTACGCTGAATTGCACAGGGATAAACTTGGGGCTGGGAGAAAAACCGCAGAGATTATTGTCAGCCCGAGCGCTGCCACGCGCTGTGCTTTCCCTCCTTCCCCCCTCCGCCTTTCTCAAGCAGGAACACAAAGGAAATTCATGGCATTTCTCCGGCTAATACTGCAGGAAGCGTTGGTGGGCTTGAAAGAGGAGAAAGAATTAGGGGCTCATCCAGACAGTGGGATGTGGGGGGCAAAGGAGGGGGGAGCAAAGAGGGGGCCGTCAGAGGAGGCCGAGAGCAGCTGATCTCAGTAAAGTGATAGTTTGATGCATTGGGCGGGGGTGAAAAAAGAAACTTCAATAAAACAAATTGAATTTAAATCCTTCGGTAAAGCCGGTTCCCGGCGAGTGAGCACCGGGAATGGGCTTGGGTTACACCGGGATGGCCGTGTGGCCCCTCACTGCAGTTTGCTAACGAGGGTGTGGGGCTTGGAGGAGCTGAGGGGCTGCCCCGGGCTGGGGGAGCTGGGGGGCAGCGAGGGACCAACACCCCCCCCTTCCCATCCCCACTGTCCATGTGTCTCTGTTCACCTTCCTCACTTTGGAGAAACCCCAGAGCACTGCCAGGCAGTCAGTCCATCCTGCCCAGCTCCTGCACAAACCCCCAGAACTCTGGGACCCCCCTAAAACTCCGAGACCCCACCCAAAACCCTGGGTGTCTCCCCCCCCATTTCAGTAATCCCAACCCACTGGACCCTTGCTCTGCCTGGCTGTGTTGGTGTCAATAGAGCGGCTCACTCCCAGTGCAGGAATGATAAAAGCAAACCCTTGGGAAGGGGCAGGGGGCTCGGGGGCTCAGGAGGCTCAGGGGCTGCCCCTTCCGGAGCATCCACCCATCTCAGAGCCCTCCTGGGGGAGCTGTCCTGCTTGGAAGGCCTCAGTGGCCCTCCCTGGGCACCGGTGCCATCCCCAGGCTGCCCCAGCGCAGTTATGAGGTGATCCATGGAGGCCAGTGGACTAAGAGGAGGATCCACATGGTTTCCACTCTCCCTAAGCAGGGCTGAGTGTCAGGTCCCCAGAGGGGAGAAGCCCCTGCAATTAACTCCCCTCTGCCAAGTTAACTGCCCAGAACATTGTCGATACAATCAGCAATAAAGCCTAAAAATAGCCCAGAGCAGTTGTCAGCAGTGTAAATAAAGATTGCTGAGTGTCGTGGAGCGGGATAAATGCCGGGGATTCATGGATCATCTCCCTTGCATGGGCAGACGGTCCGGCCTGTGGGTTATCTCGGAGCATCTGTGACTTCAGGAGCTGCCGAGGGACCCGGGCTCTGCCAGCCCCTGCAGGGGCACGAGGTGGCATTTCTCCAGCAGCTCCCTTTGGGTGAATAACCGGGCGATTCCGGGCAGTGACAGCTTGTCCAAGGATGGCTCGGGTCTCCTTCCCAGACCCCACTGTGCTGGAGGCCCCCATGCTTCAGGGGGTGTTTATTCCTGCAGGAGGGCCCCCCGTGGTTGCAGCCAGTCCCCAGGAGAGCACACAACACCCCTGTGCTGCCCCGGGGCCGCCGGAGCTGCGGGCTCCCGTGGCACTGGGAGCAATCTGGAAGCGATTGCGCCGGTGTGCCTCCGCAGCGGGAACGCCGTGCCCAGTTCATTTCCTTTAAGGAAACACAACCCGAGGGGATAATTAGAGCTTCTTTGCGTACACAATCCCATACTGTTTATCCAACACAAATTAAAAAACGTGGTCCTCAGGAACACAGAGCAGAGGAGATAAAGGAGCGATCGGCTCCCAGACGGGTTTCATTACTGCCCCGGCACACCGGGCCCCCAAAACCACTCGATGTTCCAGGACAATGGCAGGGAAGTTGGGATGTTCAGAGCGTGAGCGGGGTCCAGGGACCCGGGGTGCTGTAAATAAATCTGCGTGGGAAATCGGATGAACCTTTGCACCAGCATCCATCTCTGTCTCGTGCTTTTGGGCCTCTTGTTTAAAATATTCAGGTCTTGGGTGCACATGAATCACATGAAAGCCTGGTTGGAGATGAGAGTCATGGAATCACAGAATGATTTGGGTTGGAAGGGACCTTTAACATCGCTGAGGACTTCAGGAGGTGCTGAGGGCCAGGCAAACGGGGTGGTTTGTGCTCACCCCCTGCTCTCCAACAGGCAGGAGTAGAGGGGCCCTGCCAGGGGTGGGGGCTATCCCAACACCAGCAGTTAAGGGGGAGCTTCAGTGGACTCTGGAGATGGGAAAGGAGGTGAAGAGAGAGTGGGGAAAAGCCCCTGGAGTGGAGCCCCAGCTCAGTTGCAGCAGGTCTGGCTCCGTCACTGCTGCGGGCAGGCAGAGCAGGGAAAAAATGCCATCTGGGGTCTACTTGAAAGAGGTTTTACAAGCAGTGGAATTTTATTACAAGCAGTTGAGTAATGGTGTGATTTCTGCCTTGCTCCGTGGTGGAAGGGCAGGGTTGGGAGCAGGGCTGCCCTCAGCACCTGGGGAGGCACCAAGACCATCCCTGGGGCAGAGCCAGCCCGGGCAGAGCCACCCACGGCCCCAACACTGACACAGGAGAAAATCCTTGGCCCTTTTAGAAATGTGTTGTGAAAGATCCATCCCAGAGGGACACAGGCTGGATTTGAACACTGTGTCCTGTGGTAAAACAATGGGAATGTGAGAGGCCAACCCATCTGGAGACACACAGGAAGATGCTGGTTTATCCCCCAGTGCCCATGGACCACTCTATGGAGCTCAGGGGAATCTCAGTCTGGGAATGGGCCATGGGCACTGCCAGATTGCAGGGACAGGGACCTTGCCCCAAAGCCCAGAGCACATGGCATCGGTGGCAGCCTGTTTCAAAGTGCCTCTTCCCCTCAAGCCGGAGCTCGTTAGGGCAACGCTGTTTGTTTGTTTTGTTAATCTACACCAAGAGGCCCCATCTGGGCTCTGCCGAGCCCCTTCTCTGTCCCTGACAGCACGGAAGGCAAAGCCAATTTTCCAGTGTGGTTTCTGTGGCCTGGGAACATATTTCAGGATCCTCATTTGGAGACCCTGATCGAGCTCTTCCCTCACCCTCCTTGGTCTCCATCGCTGCTCCCCCTGTGCTGCCTGTGACCAAACCACTCTCCTGGGCCCAGCTCACACTGTGTCCCCTCACAGCCCCTCCTGGGGCCGTGTCACGGGGCAGGATGGAGGGACCTCACCAGGAACACGGAGTATCCCTGGGTGTGCCCGGGATGGGCACCTGCAGGAGGTGCCAACCAGAGCTGGGCTGTCACTCACCTCCACAGCAGCTCCTGCTCTGGTGAGGTGAGAAAAGGCTTCCCTGGAACACAGTGCACACCCACATCTCACCTGGAGGGCTGGAAAAGGTGTGTGGATGTGGCACTTGGGGCATGGGTCAGTGGTGGCCTCAGCAGTGCTGGGGAATGGTTGGACTGGATGAACTCAGAGGGCTTTTCTACCCTACATGGTTCTGTGACTCTGTGACCTCACCCACCACAATGATTCATTTCTCAAAATTCCCCGTGGATCAGGGCAGTGTTGGGAGCAGCAGCTGGATACCAGCAAACTGGGAAGCAGTTCCCATCCTGAGACCTCCTGGAGACACCAGTGGAGAGGCCACCTTTGGGTGGCACTGCTGGTGACCCTGCTGCCTTTGGGGCTTGTTGGACCCGTCCAACTCTGTGATGAGGCAACACAGAGAAACCAGAACACAACGTGCCAAAGCCAACCTGCACAGTGCAGGCAGGGACATGGCAGGGACACCAGCAGGGACACCAGCAGGGACACCAAAAGGGACACCAAAAGGGACATGGCAGGGACTCCTCCCCCCTGGGAAGCTGTCACACTGGCAGCTGAGCGGGGATGTGACAAAGGCCCATGTGACAAGTATTTGCCAGCAGTGCAGCCAAGCTGGGCTGCTCCCACCTCCAGCCTTCCCTTCCTACCCCCATAACACCTCCTGCTTTTTGCTGGCACAAATGTTTCTGTAGCCAAGTGAGGAACAGCTCTGGCTGGAAAAAGCCACGTTTCCAAGCAGAGCCACCCCTGTGGCTGGTGTCAGCTGGCTGCAGACATGCCCCGAGCCAGGCTGGTCCTCCTGGCCGTGCCTCCCACAGCCCCACGCTCCTCCACGTGCGGATGCTGCGGGAAGGAAAACAAAAGCCAGTGAAATCTATCAGGTGAGAAAACCTTTTTTGGAGGATGAGAATGGAAAGGAAAAGCTTTTCTCAGCCTCCCCTCGGCCTCCCTCCGCACGCACGGCCGAGGGAGCATCTGTCCTGCTCTGGATGATTTAGCGAGTGAGAAGGCGAGGAGCAAACGTGCCACTTGAAGGAAGGAAAGCTGTTGGTGTGTTTGGCATTCCTTCCTTCCTTCCTAATGACTGTGGGAGGCATCAGAGACACAGGTAAAGGGACATGGGGGTCTGGGACTGGCTGCTAACCCAGTGACAGCCACCAGTGACCCCAGACCCCCTGTGACAGGGAGCTCCACACCCCCAGGATGGTCATGCCCTGGCTGCACTGCTCCCTATCAGGTGGAGAAGAGGATGAATCTCAAGACAGGGGGTTCACAGACCCCAGCATTCCTTCCTGTTGTCTCCCAAGGCTCTGTAGATCTTGGCTCCCCCTTTCCCTCCCTGGGCTCAGGGAACATGTGTCTAGCAGATTTTTATTAACTGTGCAGCTTTCCCTTGCTCGCTTTCTGTCTCTTTTTTTCTGCTCCCTGCTTGCTTGACAGAATTTAGATTAGACAAAACATGAGATCATTCCTGCTTGCACAAAAAGGAAACAGAAGAAGAGAAGGAATTGGCTCTGGCTGCTGCACCCCCTTCCCACCCCACCCCAGCACCTCCACCTGCCCCAGCCCTGTCCCTCTCCCCCAGCCAGCAGATTTTTGACATTCCAGACATGATGAAGATCCAGGGCAGATCTGTTGCTCACCACCACCTCATCCTCAAACCATCCCCAAACCCAATGGAGCTGTTTGCTCTCCCCAGACCCAACAGCTTCACGCTCCATGTTGTGCAGCCACCTGGAATCCTTCCTGGAGGGATGTCCTGTAGGGCAGAGGCTCTGCCAGCTCCAGTGGTCTGGGCCAGCACTACCCCTTCTACCCCAGGCTGAAGGTTTTCCCACCCTCCCTTCTCCCCACCCTCCCCAAAGGATGGTGGCTCCAGTGAAATGGGAGCAAGAGCCAAACTGGGGGACACTGGATAAGACTCCACAGTGGCAAATCCTCTGGGTTTTCATGGGGTGAAGGTAGGAGCCTGTTGTCCATCTGGAGGGTCTCCCTCTGGAGAGAGCCCCTGGCAGAGCCCTGGATGTCCCTGCATTCCACTGAGCTGCTCCCCTTCCCCAGGAAAACCATGGGAAGGGGGCACTGCTGTGGATATGGGTTTCCCCCTCACTGCTGCTCCCCTTTCCAAGGAGGAATCTGCAGCTAGTTTTATGGACACCTGAAGGAGCTGGAAAAATGATCTAACATCTCCCAGGGCTTTGCAGAAATGGAGGGAGGTGTGAGAGGGGGAGGAAGGCAGCTCTGTAGCCGTGAGCCATGCGGGCAGCTGGGAGGTGGGAGGATTTTCCCATTCCTTGGTTTCCAGAGAAACTTGCCTCTGGGTAGAGAAGAGGTGGTCCAAGGCTCCACTCAGCATAAGAGCCCAAACAGTTGGGAATATCGAGATCATGATATCATGGATAGGCTGTGCCCACCCCTGTGAGCCCTCCGGGGTGTCCCCAGATGGGTGACCCAGGGCATCACCTTCTCTTTATACCCCCAGCCCCATTCCCACCTCCTGATGCAGCACCTGTCCCATGGAAGGGCAAGGAAGGGCAAAGAAATCCAGACCTTCCTTCCTTCCTTCTTTCCTTCCTTCCTTCCTTCCTTCCTTCCTTCCTTCCTGTCACACACACACATTCTCACACACACACGTTCTCTCTCACACACACATGTTCACACACACACAGATCTCTCTCCCTAAACCTGAGGGTATCTGGGAGAGTCCCTCCCATCCCTGGGCATGGCAAAGGAGGCATCTGTGGATCTCACAGCCTCTCTTGTTTCTCTCCCACTTCCTTTCCTCTCCCTGACCTTCCTCTTGCACAGGACACCTGGATGACTGACTGGAATTTAATGATGACAATTGAATAAATAAACTCCTGTCCAGACAGCAGCAGTGACATCAGCCCATCCCACAGCCGTGCCCCCGGAGTGCCGGGTTCCAAGGACTGCATCCCAATGCTGTGCCTGCTGTGGAGAGAGAGGAGAGCCCTGCAGGATCAGTAATGGAGGAGCTCACAACCTTAGCAGCCCTGAGGTTTGCTGAGACACATCTGATCCCTTGTGGGTCATATTTCCAGCACAGGTGATCTCAGGCAGAGGAAATCCAGAGGTGGCCCAGCTGCAACAAGGGAGGAGCTCCCGAGGGAGCAGGGAGGCCCCAGGTCGGGTTAAATGAGTTTATTTAATAACACCCAAATGACAACCTGAGAGATTGGAAGTCAAGGCCAATCCAAAAACAGTTTGAGAGAAATCTTAATGTGTAACTCAGGAGATGAAGCAAGGCTGATGGGGTTCTCCTCCTGCCTGGGGGAACCTTGCTCCTGTTTCTCAAGTTTTCTTTCCACAAGGATGTTTTTAAACAAAATCTTCATTTTGACCTTGCTTTGCCAGGACTTGGAGCCTTAAAAAACAAAGAAGAACCTGTGAAGTATCCCCAGACATGACGTGAACACAGTCCTGACTGTCCCTGAGTCTCCTTCTGCACATCCCACGTACCGCTCATGAGGTGGCTCATCAGCTCTGGGCAAGCAGAGGCTGCTCTAAACCCCCAATTCCCATCCCAAATCCCCTTCATCCTGGGAAATATCCTCACCCCAAGGACGAAGCAGTCCCAGAGGAGCGGGTGGGATGTGTGGCTCAGGTTGAGGCACAGCTCCATGAGTTATGTCCCCCCATGATGTCACAGCCCAGAGATGTGCCAGGAGGCTGGTGCATCATCTCCCTGATATAGAAATGTGGGCTGTTCACAAGAGCAGAACATCTTGAATCCTGAATTTCCAATGCACTCCAGTCCTTTGGAAGCCCAGTGAAATGTCATCTGCTCGCTGGCAGTGGCGATGGGAAGCGAGCCCAGCCCTGTGCCAGCTGGTGGATCCATCCCACGGCCGGTCGGGAGGACGCGGCGGCAGCGGGAGGTGTGCGGGGAAGGGGCGGCATGTGCTGACGTGTTGGCTCGGTGGAGAAGGAAAAGCAATCCCAACAATTTCCAAAGCACCAGATCCAGCTGGAAGACAACTGCAACACCCCACGGAGGAGTGCCCCCCTTCCCTGGCCTCCATCCTGGCTGTGGGATCCCTCTGCAGAGAGGCAGTGGGGGATGAGGAGCTCCCACCATCCCTGGGAGCCATGGGGAATGTGCAGAGAGCAGAGAGCTCCCCAAACTTTCCCTGGGGTATGGTACCTCCTCCTCCCTGCTGAGCTCCTGTGTCTTGGTGTGCACTGATGGAAGGGAAGGAGAAGGTCCCCTCCTGCCCTAAACAGCAGGACAAACCCAGCCCTTGGGGGTGGTATTGCCCCCCCCTACAACCAGAGACCAGTTCCCCCATAAATCTCCTGGAGGCTTTGCTACTTCCAGAGCCTTGAAATCTGTTTATTTCTGGCTGTTCATTTCCCCTCACCCCATGTTTTCCAGCTGGGCATCCATCCTGCCTGTGCCCGTGTCCCCCCACGTGGTCCCCGTGTTCCATCCCCGTGTTTTTTGGGATGGGGGGGGCCACGAGCTCCGGAGGCGCTCACCAGCATCCTATTACAGCTTGTTAGAGGGCTATTATAGCCTCCCTCATTTAGAGAATTACTCATTTTTTAGGCCTTTCAGGAACTTTAATGAGTTGTTTTAAACACATGCAGCAGATGTGGCCTTGGGATGAGCTCCTTTGAAACCCTCCCTCCCCCAGCACACAGCCGGGAGCTCCCCCAGCCCCAGAGGGAGCAAGTTGGGGTCCCTCTGTGATGGTCCTTGTCATCCCCCCCCCGAGCATCCCCACTCCTGCTGTGGGGCTAAACCAGACATCCCAGAACAGCCCAGTGCTGCCTCTCTGCTTGTGATCTCCATGTTTTCTGGGTGGAGGGATCCCAGAGGATGCAGAAGAGGGGAAAAACCCAGGGAAAATGGAAAGAGAGGGTAGGATGGGTGTGCTGAGGCCAACCTGGGGTCTACCTCTGGGACCTGCTTTTAGGAAGGGAAACAAGTGTCTGCTGGTACATCAGGATTAAGCATCAAGCCCTGCTCCAGGGAAGCCAGGAAGGCTGGAAAGCAGCCGGGACTTCATCGTGCCAGTTGGCTGATGAGAGGTGCAAAAACTCACAGGGCTCCTTCTATTCCCAGCCCTCAGCCCTTCCCAAAGCCACCGCAGAGCACTGAGCTGGAATTTGCTGAGCTGGGGGCTGCTGTGAGGCACTGCCCCGGGAGAACACAGACTGGGAACACATGGATACACGGCCCTGATCTGCCTCTTCCCAGGAATATCCACAGAGTTTGTGTTCCTTTTTTCTCTTTCGGATATTCATCAATGCATTTGCAAAACCTGGACCAAATTATAGCCGTGCCCCAAGCCAGCCTGTCCCAAGTCCCTGCACCCTGCAATCAGTGACGGGCATCCAGCTCCCACCCCAGCTGACCCAGGAGCCAGTGGCCACTCCCAGCCCACCACAGGTTCCTCTCACCTCCCTCATGCCATGTGGGATGCCTTGTGCCTGCCAGCCCTGGGGGAATCAATCAGGATTGAGTTCAACAGGGGAAAAAAGGAGGGGAAAGGAGAAAGGAGAAGGAAAGCAAAGGCTTTGGGTGAGGGGGAAGTTTCAGTCCGTGCTGGAATGCAGATTCTAACTGGAATTCGTGTAAACATGCCCGGATTACAGGTTGCACAGGCAGAGTGATTGCAGGTGCAGGATGTGATCCCTCCAGAGACCACAGCAGAGGTGGGGATGGGGCAGCAGCAGCTCCCCCCCGCTGATGGAGGGCAGGGATGGGATGGAGCCCTCTGAGCCCTGTGCTCATGCCATGCCAGTTGTGATGCTTCCTTGGGAAGGGGGATGAATGACACTGGCCACTCCCAAAGACAGCCCCATGTCACTGCTGACGGGGATGGCTGTGTCCTCTTTTTCTTTATTATTTTGTTACCTGTCCCTGTGAGGCAATGTGAGGTCACTGGAGCTGAGGGCAGGTTGAACCACACCTACCAGCACTGCTGCACGAGGGAATTTCAGGAGATGAAACACAAGGACCAAACCAGAGCTGTGGAGAGTGGGAGGTCTCTCAGGGCTGCTGGGAAGGAAGGGAGGTGTCACTTCAAATCACACTGACAAGAAGTTGCCTTTGGTGCTTCCCTGCTGAACCTGCTCTGGTTCAGCTGCAGCCCAGCGAGCGTGGAAGTGACTGGTAATGGAGTTAAGTGTTTCCATCTATCCCAGGGAGCTGCTGTGCCTCCGTGTGCTCACCAGCGTTGGGACCACAGTGCCTGGAAAGGCGCAGGAGTTAAATAATCCCCCTAAAGTGATCCCTGGTGTGCCAAGGTTGGCTCATGGGGCAGGGGGGAGAGGCACCCTGTGAGCCAGATGCTGCCAGGCTGGGAGAGACACAGACTCCATCTGGGATTGCAGCATAATTTGTCTTTGCACTGGGTTGCTGTCACCTGGTAAAACACAAGGATGAAGGAGGGAGATGGGGAGGGTGTCCACTCAGTGGGTGCCCCACTCCCTGCACTGGGCTGGGGGAAAGCGAGCGGAGAGACGAGTGTTTTGCAGCAAATCCCATTTTTGGAAGAGCTCTGCTTCCCCTGCTTTATGTGGCTCCAGGTTAAGTACCAGCAGCAGCAGCGGCTTGGCCAGTCAGCACTAAAAATACCTGTCCTGTTAACCCGGTTCCACCCCAGCAGGGGGAGGGAGCAGCGATTTTCCTGAGCCCCCCCAGCAGCACAGCTCCCCCGTGACCCCCAGATCCCCCCCAGCAGCCCCCGCATTGCAAACATTCAGCGCTCTGGGAAAAGTGCCAGGAAAAGTGCCAGGAAAACCCCAGCCGATGTAAACCCGGCTGCTCCTGAAAGCACAGCTTAGCCTGGTTTCTCCTACATCCCCTCTGCTCTGCCTTCACTTGGCTGTGCTCCCTCCAAGCAGCAGCACGCTGCTCTGTTGGCACTTTATAACTCTCCTGGTGGGAGCTGCAGGGTCTGATGGGATTCGTGCCTCGTGCCCACCACCCGGCCTCGGGGCATGAGAGAGGGGACAGAGACCTCCAGAACTGCAGGGCTTTGAAACATGACCTGTGGTGGAGTGGGTGCTCCCTGCACCCAGCACGTCCCAGCAATGTGAGAAAATAAATGGATTCCAGGAGGGGAGCCATCCCTGAGAGCTCTCTGATGCCATCCCAGCCCCTGCTCTCCAATCCTGCATCCCACATGTGCATTTTTCCAGAGCCCCCGCTCCTTTCCAACTGCCACAGCTTGTGAGGCCTCAGCAAGAGGGACAAAGAGGGAGCAGAGATGTGAGGAGAGCTGAAGGACACCAGGAGAATGCCAGGAGGGAACCAGGAGGGAACCAGGGCTGTGGAGGGGCACACGTGTGCCCAGGCTGTGCCAACGTGTCTGGAACCCAGCACTGCTAAATCACAGAACTTTCCACACCTCATTCCGCTGAGGATGTGGGAAGGCAAGGCATGGCAAGGCGAGGCTGGAAGGGACTCACCATGCCCATCAACTGCCCAGCAAATCCCAAATGCTCAGTCGATTGGCAGCATCTTCCCTTGGCCCCGGGGAGCCAAGTTGGAGTTCCCAACCAGTGTGAGGGAAGAAAGGCTGTGGGTACCTTCCCTCCCCTCCCTCCTCTCAGAGCTGGCAGCTCTCCTGCCTCTCTTATCTTTCACCAAACAGAGTGGTGAATGACTTTTTGCAGCATGAGCTGCAGCTGGAGGCCTGTGTGTAAATAATAAACACACGGCCAGCGAGGAGGCAAAGTGGCCAGGGCAGGAACTGCCCGCGGTGGCCGAGAGGGTGCCCAGCGATGGCAAGGGGGAAGGGCTCTGCTTCAGTCGAACACAAATCAAGAGAGTGATAGGAACAGCTCGGGGG
Source organism: Manacus vitellinus (assembly GCF_001715985.3). Lineage (NCBI taxonomy): Eukaryota > Metazoa > Chordata > Aves > Passeriformes > Pipridae > Manacus > Manacus vitellinus. Next base: position 675,754 of record NW_021939395.1, on the reverse strand, counting down.
CCTCATTGTTTGCCCCTCCCGGGGCTGACATTCCCCTGTGAGGCTCCGTGTGGAGCCCCGGGATCATCCGCCGTGTGCCGGGACACGGCACAGCCCCCGCACGCCCGGGATCCCTCTGCTCCTTCCCGGAGTCTCGGGTGTTGGTACCGGGGCCTGATTTGTGGCCGTGGCTCCAGTTCAGAAGAGCCTTTGTTTTCCTGCTGTCGCTTCCAGCAGATGAGACTTACGATGAGTCTTATTTTATATCAATGACTGTAGAGATATCGTCCTTTCTTAATGCAATAAACTAATAAAAGTTGACAAGAGCATCTGTTCCCAGGGTTTAATCTGCATATAGATCAGGAATGTGGTGATTCCAGAAGGAGGAAACAAGAGTTTGATAAAAGAAGATAAGATGGAAAAAATACCATCTGGAAAACAAAGGAAGGAAAGGCTGAGGCCATGACAGTAATGGGAGATTTAAAACATGACAGACTGTAAATCAGGTCGATCTGGGATCGTACCTGGGCTCCCTGCCCACCTCATGGGATGCAGAGTTGGCTCGTGCTGCTCGGAGGGGGGTCCCAGCCTGGGCTGTGCCCACCCTCTCTCTGCTTCAGCCTGTGCTCCCAGCGAGTGCTGAGGGATGGGGAGGACAGTCTGGTTTGGACTGGCTCCAGCTTTGGGGCTTTTCTCCTTATGAGAAGCAAGTTGAGGGTGTGATGTGATGTTGGACAGCCTGTCTGGGACTTGGGATGGGGACAGCAGAGAATGGCTGGGTCCAGTGGTGCCAGGAGGGAAGGAGGAGCAGTGGGCAGAGGCACAAGAGCTCTGCAGCAGGAACTGACTGAGAAAGTACCTCAGCACCCGCAGTTCAGATGGTCCTGCACCAGGGAATCTTGTGAGATGTTTCTGTATTTATTCATCCCACAACAGTTTGAATCGTTACAAAGGCAGGGTTGGAATTTTCCCAGGAAGCACTTTCTGCCAATCCTTGCAGTGCTGATGGTGTCCTGTGTGAACGCCCGGGTTGGTGGAACTCTCTGACCCCTTGTATCAGACACCTTGGCCTCTCAGGAGGGCTCAGTGGGACAAGTGCTGGGAAGGACATGTTGCTCCAGCTGGCAGGTGCTATGGGAATATGTAGGAATGGTGGCATGCTTTATCCAGATCATCAGGGAAACTGGGAGGCCTTGCAGTGAAGCAGGCTCGCTGATCTGCCCAGTGAGACCCACGTCCCTCTTTCCTAAAAGCTGTCACAGGCTTTAAACCCATTTCCACATGTTGTGCCGTGCAGGACAGTGTCTCCAGCAGAGCCTCCCAGCCCAGAGTCCAAGACCAATCCTTGGTGCGAGACCTGGAGCCACTCCAGCTCTAAAGGCAGCAGTGGGACCGCTGGACTCTTTGGTTTGGCAGAGCAGAGTGTTTGTGGTGATAAATTACCGCTCTCTCAGAGAAGTCCCTCCCCATCCTTCTCTTCTCATGCAGGGCCCTGACCTCCCTCTGCTGCTTTTGTCCCGCTCTCCCCAGGAAGCCTCTGCCCGGATAAATGCTGTTTTTAAACGACAATTCCCGGGAGGTGACGATGCTCCTGCTGTGGGTTCTGCACCAGTTGCAGCCCTCGCAGCCGTCCCCGTGCTGGGGAGCGGGAAAGTTCCCGGCGGGCACAGGGAGCGGGCGGGGGCGGCTGGGATGGGATGGGATGGGATGGGATGGAATGGGATGGGCGGGGATGGAGCAGCCTGGGAAGGACAGAGGTGGGACGCGTGTGCCAGCCAGCCCTGCAGGCCTGCCCTGGGGAGCTGGCAGAGCCCCGCTGCCCACCCCGGGTGCCCAGTGACCCTGGCGGGGCAGAGGAAATGCCCCCACGGCAGGGCAGCGGGACCCGGCGCCAGGTGATGGCTGCGCAAACATCGCGGCCATTCTCATGCAAATGGGGAGGCAGGAGGGGGGAGAGGGAGCCCAGAGAAATCTGATGTGTCGGCAGAATTGTTTCTATACAGAATATTTTTCAAAGACTTCAATAAGGCAAGAGCAGCGTTTGCAAAGGGAGTGCGAACAAAGAAAACACAGCTGCATCTTGGGGCTGAAAGGAAGAGGCTGGGGGTGGCTGCGATCAGCTGGGGGGGGCGAGAATCGGACGGATCGGGCACAGAATGGGCGCATTTTTCTGCAAATATTTGACGGTTTGGATGAGTTTGCTTTAGTGCTTCTTCCCCCTTCTGTGCTCCCACTCCACAAACATTAGCACTATCAACTTTTACTGGCAGGAGAGCTCTCAGTGGGAGATCTCCGCAGCTGATTCATTGAGGGCTCGCAGGAAATGGAATTTTAAAGGGAAATTTGCATTGTAAGTGCTTTGCACGTTCTGCTAATCAAGGCGAACATCAACGCCATGAGGCTTCTATGGCCAATTACTGCAGAGCTCAAATATTGGCGATGGAGCCAAGGGTGAGACGTTCTCCAGCAGACGTTCCCAGTAGATGAGAGCCATGGATGGGATGTGTTCCGGGGCCGGGGGGCTGGCGTGGTTCAGGGGGGCCGTTCCTGGCTGCTGGGTGTGCACTGCCGAGAACGGGAGCACAAAGTCTCAAAGTGTGGGAGAGGGGAGTCGGAGCTCATCCATGTCCTACGAGCAGAGATCTCCGTGGCAGAGAGTTTAGGAATGCTGACAGCTGGACTGGAGAATTGCTGACTAGAGAGAAGCTAAAATTTTTGGAGCAGCATCCAGCAGTTCCTATCTCTATCCTGAACCCTTTTGATCCTGAACTCACTCTGAAACTACTGCACAGGAGTTGTCCCATGATGTTTGCACCCCACGGTGATTTTCATTGGATTTGTAGACCCCAGGAATTGTTCCTGGCTTTCCCAGCTCGGGGTTTTCATTTCTCATTCTGGCCCAAGCCTGAAGGAACAAAGAGGCCTGGGGGAAGAATATTAAAAAGGATCTACAGACTTCTAAAACTGTCCTCGAACAGCAGTTTGTGACCTGTGCAATGGCTCGAGTTAAGGCCTGGGGAGGGAGTTCTGAATCTGGCCGTAACTTTCTCTCCCTTTTCCTTTACTTTCTGGCTTGTATCCCCAGGCAGGGAAAAGCTTGCAATATTTGCTGGTAGCATTTCTGGGGTACCACTCCCTGTCCTGCCCGGGGAAGGAGCTGGGCCGTGGGGACAGCGAGGCTCGAGCCAGGTGTGCTGCTCCTTTTTGTTCTCCCAAGTCTTGCTTAAACCTACTGCTTTTCTGCTCCTTTGCCTTCCTTTGTCTACTTTATTTGCCCCAAATTTTCCTTCTTTGGAGCTATTTCAGACCGAGTTCCAAGGGGTCTGTACCATTTCTTTCAATTAACCTTCATATCAAAGAGATTGCACCGTGTTCAGCAAGTGTTTTTGGAATAAATGCTAAAAAAAACCCCACACTATCCTGATTTCTCTTTTCTTTTCTGTTATGCCTGGTGGCATCAACACCTGCCCATCACAGCACTTTCATTCCTGGAGCAGCTCCACTTCTAAAACGTACTTCTTTTTTTTAATATTTTTTTAATTTTAATTTTATTGTGCAGCCACTTATGTTTTCCTGCCTCCTTGTTCCCATTTCTTCAATATATTTTCTCTTTCTAACTTCCCACCCAATGGCAGCAGGCGCCTGCCTGTGCTCAGGGGATGCTCTATTGAATTCCTCTCTGTTGCTCCGAGAGCAGTGCTTGCTTTGAAGCTGCAGCAGAAATTCGGGTAGAAAGTGTGAAATAGTTTCTTCTCTAGGAGAATTTAGTGCTGTGGTGTTTAACTCCCACACAGCAGCACAGAGTCCACCCCTCGGGCCCCTCTGGAGCGAGGAAGAACTGTGGGACCCGTGGCAGGAGGGATGGAGCTGTATGTGAAGCCAGCATTAGGAGGGGGTGATGGAGGTGGAGGATCATGGAATCATGGAATGCTTTGGGTGGGAGGGCACCTTTAAAGCCCATTCAGTTCCACCCCCTGCCATGTGCAGGGACACCTTCCACTAGCCCACATTCCTCCAACCCCTGTCCAGCCTGGCCTGGGGTGCACAGGGGCAGCTCTGGACCCACAGGACAGGGCAGTGTGTCCCCTCAGCTCCTGTCCCTGCCTGCTCCCACACTGGTGGCTTGCTTCAGGGTTTGCCTCAAAAATAAAAATGAAGAGAGGGAAAGAGGAAAGGGAAAGGGAACAAAAGGAAAATTAGGAGAAAAAAGAAAAAAGGGAAAAGGAAAAAGAAAATGAAAGAGGAAAAGGAAAAGGTGGGAAAAGAAAAAGGGGGAAATAAAAAGGAAAAAGAAAATAAGGAAGAGATAGAAGATCATGATAAGAAACTGAGGCCCAGACAGCCTGAAAATGCCTGGAAATGAGTGAAATGAGTGTTCAGATGGGCTTTGCTGGCCCCCCTGGGTGATGAGCACCCACCCCCTGCCCTCCCTGCCTGCCCAGGCCCATCCCCAGGTGGGATGGGGACCCTCAGCCTTTGGTTCCACGTCCACGGTGCCACAAACACAGGGATCTGTGATCCCACCCTGAGCTCTGCCAACTCGTGGGGGCCGAGGCAGCTCTGGAGAGTGATCACTTTATTTGGGGTAAAAGGCCCATGGGAAAATCCCTCCGAGCCAAGGAAACGTTCCCGTCGGTGTCCGGAGCACCTCCCCACAGCAGAGCATGTTGGCTGGTTTGTTTGCAGCTCTGCTCCTGTGCTCGTGGGAATTGCTGGCTGCAGGTTTGGAAATGCAATTATAGGCTTTGCCGGGTAATTTTGGGTTTATTTCCCACCGCGTTTGCTGGTGCTCTGCGGAGAGCGGAGGCTTTAGTTAAAGCTCATGTAACACAGACGTACCTACTACTTGTTTGCTTTTCCTAGAAAGTTTTTGCCATCCCTCTGTGGCCACAGGATGTTTTCCTCTGGCTCAACACAAATAAATGTCCGGGTCCTCCCTGGCTGGGGCTGGAGACAGGATACAGAAGATCCCAGCTCCAGGTCGTTTCCTGACATCCAAAGCAGCTCAGGTGGGACCAGAGCCTGGTGCAGTCTGACAGCTCCTCAGGGGCCAGGAATGGCTCGAGGTGCCTTGGGGGGGCTGAGCCACAATCCCCACAGATGGGACTGCCTTCCACACACCCCAGGCAGCATCCCTGACACCTGAGGGGTGCTCACAGCAGCTGGCAGCACTGAGCCCAGCTGTGCCCACTGCGTTCGGACAGACACACAATTATCCCTCCTTTGGAAGCGAACCCGTGTCACTCCACCCCTTGTCCAAAGTCCCTCTCCAGCTCTCTTGGAGCCCCTTTAGGCACTGGAAGGGACTCTAAGATCTCCCCAGAGCTTCTCTTCTCCAGGCTGAACACTCCCTGCTCTCCCAGCCTGTTTTCAGAGCAGAGGGGCTCCAGCCCTCAGAGCACCTTTGTGTTCTCCTCTGGATCCTTTCCAAAAGTCTGTGTCTCTCCTGTGCTGAGGACCCAAGTGCTGGATGTAGGAGAGCTCTGGGGAGGGCTGCTCTGTGCAGCACAGCTCTGCACACAGGGACACCCTGATACCTGTTCCCCCACCCTGCACACCTCTCCTTTCCTTCCCAGGAGAGCAGTAGCCCCATTCCCACACCTGGCTGGTGTTTCCCCATCCATCCCACCTCATTATCCTGCCACATTCACTGCTGGCACAGCTTCCCGCAGCCCCTGCTGACCGGCAGGTACTTTGTGCTGGACTAATCATGCATCACCCCAGCAGTAATTCGTGATGGAATTGAACATGTCACAGCCCGGGGAGCCGTCGGGAGCTTGGCAACTTCATCATGAGGCTCCCTGAGTCCAGTGACAGGGGCTGGATGGGAAAACATTTCCCTCCTCGGTGGGTGCTGCTGCACCCTCGTCCAGCTGAGAGCCAGGAGGGGCCGGGAGCACAGCATGGCTCCGGAGGGATGGAACCAGTGACAAAGGGTCATGTTTGTCTCAAAGGGAGAGCTTGAGCTTCTTTAATTAAATATTTATTTTTAATACACTAATTTTTATCTTTCCTTCTTTAGTGTACCAAGCAGTTCCTCAGGTTTGGAAAAAGAAAAAAAAGAAAACAAAAACAAAGAAACCCACCAAAAACAAATGAAACAAAACAAACAACAGAAAAACCCAAACAAAAACAAAACAAAGAAACAGAAACAAAAACGAAAGAAAAAGAAAAACAAACAAACAAAAAAACAAACCAAAAAAACAGAAAAATAAAAACAAAAACAAAAAACGGGGAAAGAAGAGGCAAGGAGGAGAGGAGAGAGGACAAGCAGTGATGGGAGCAGGACTCTGTATTCCCTTCCATCCTCAGAAGATGCTCTAGCACCGGATGCTCTGCAAGAAGCTCCTCACCTGAAGATCCCATTAAACAGACACTGCCATGTCTTGCCCTTCAGATCCAAAACCCCCACTAGGCTGGTCCCAGCTGGTAGGAAAATTCTCCATTTTCTGGGAGAGGAGGAAGGTGCAAGCCCAGGTGCCCCATACCCAACCCTGGGCACAGAGGCACAGCCCGGTCTCACCTGCCCCTCACGCCACTCAGCTCCGTGGTACTGTGCCAGCATTCCGGCTGGATGCCAGAGGAATGAATTACATGGAGAGAAGGGAATCCTTGGGAGAGCGAGACGGGAAACACAACTTCTTTGCACCTGATTAAACATCGCGGCATTCACGGGGGGAACTGGAGCGGAGCCGCCTCGGCCGGCGCAGGGGAAGGCGGCCGGAGGAGCATCCTCGGGGCGGGGGTGACATTCCTGCTCGGTGAGGTTTGCAGCCCAGCACTCACTGCGGCTGATCCCAGCCTGCTTGGCCGGTCAGTAAGGGCTATCCATGGCCAGGATGGGTTATCTGTTGGCAGGACAGCACTGGCAAGATGACCATCAGTACAGATTCGAGACATTGTCAAGACAAAACCAAGCAGATGAGAATATTTAACTTTGGTGCATTAGACCAACAAAATGATAATATCTGGGTTTGAGACACTAGAAAACGGTAAAGGCAGCCATTTCCCTGCTCAGGGCCTTGCTGCTCCCTCCTGATGCTGTTCCCTGGGCTCAGGCTGAGCCTGCAGGCTCAGGGGGGGCTGGAGGACCCCACAGAGGGTTCACTGAGTGTGAAGGAATGAGGTCCCTGCAGCAGCTTTGAGCTTTAGAAAAAACAGGTATCTGGGGAATGTGGCAATGACACATATCAGGGTACAGCATGTAACAATGGGTTACAACATGCAAAGGATTTATATATCTCTAATATGCAAATAATAAAATATACAATATATACATGATGAAAATATAAATATAAAATAGTTATTATATAGAATAATTAATATATATAATAATGCATAGGTATTTTATATAAATAAATATATCTAATACAAGTGGGTTTGGTTTTTTTTAATCTAGTGCCTAAAGACCCAGCAGAGATGGTGCTTCTGGGTGTGCCCGTGCTGTAGCCCTTGGTGGGGATGCCCCAGGTTGCCCCCAGGGCACAGGGAGCCACACGTGCCCATTTCGGGTGGAAGGGACAAAGCTCTGAAGAGCTGGGAGCACTTCACACTGAACAGCCTCTTTCTCTTCTGCTTCCCAGCATTTCTCCAGCCAGGATACCACTTCAACCAGTGGGTGTTTAGGGTTCAAAGGCTCCTTCTTTTCTCCTCTGCTGCTTAAAATACCCCAGTCAATGTATCCCCACTCCCAGTAATAATGAAAATGCGGCTGCTGGAGAAATGCAGCCTCCAGATGAACCCAAGGCACAGACAATCAGCTGGAACTCAGGGGTAATTTTGGTTTCTGATCAATCTAAAATCATTTTGACCCAAGGTATAATTTAAAATGTTCCTGCCTTAGTTATTGTAGCCCCAGGGCACTCTGGGTTGCTTTTGCGCGTTCGCCAGCTTGTTCTCTCTCTCTGCTTATAAGATCCCAGGAACAGCTTAATGAAAAATGAGTGTGTGGCTGGAGGGGTCAATGGTGAGTCTTTTTGGATGCTCTAAAACAAATCAGGCAGGGTTTGGTTGTGTTCTTTTAAACAGGGGTTTTCATACCGGAGAAGATTTGTGGGAAGAGAAAAGCATTTATCCCCTGGTCGGCTCTTCTGCCTGCCTTCCCCTACTCTGATCTGCTCTCTTTTCCTAGAATCATGGAGTCACAGAAAAGGTTGGGAAAGCCCACTGAGACCATGGAGTCCATTCATTAACCCATCTCTGCCAAGGCCACCACTAACCCATGTCCCCAGGTGCCACATCCACATGGTTTTTCTTCCCCTCCCGGTGAGATGTGGGTTCCCACTGTGCTCCAGGGAAGCCTTTTCTAACTCCATCAGAGCAGGGGCCATGTCACCCCAAAGTGACACCTTGGCCAGGGCACCTCAGCTTCACCTGGGGATGGTGCAAACTGAGGTTCCCTGGGCAAAGGTGCTGCAGCTTCTTCTGAGCAACAACCAACACCCCGGGGTCTTCCTCAAGGAGCAGCTCCCCTTTTCTCCCCTACCCCACCAGCCTGGCCTGTCTGGGGGCCTCTCTCCTGACAGGAACACCATTCCTGTTGGGAAATGGAAGGAAAAAGTAAATCAAGGATGTGGCAAACAGCAGCCAATAAAACCTGAATCAGCACAGAGCCAGGGCAGGCTGGGCTGGAGGATGGGGGTGCTCGGCGGAGGCACCCGTGGTTTGAGGATGGCAGTGAGCAGTTGGCAGGATAATTATTGCAGGCAGAAAACAAAGGAGAGTGACAATTTTCCTGTGGCTGGATTCAGCCCTTGCGCTTCTTAATTCCCGTGGAACAAAGAGCTATAATTGTTCTCAATAGCGAGGAGGGGAAGAACCTAATTTCCAATGTGAGTCAGAGAAGCTTTCAAGCAGAGGGTGGGTGGAAACTATTTATAAAGGACCATTAGGGAAAATCAGATTTCTACGCACAGTAAACAGAACACAGAAATAAAAATTCTATTTATATTTGAGTGTGGAAAGCTTGTCCCGAGCAGCACAGGGCCCCCGTGACACCCAGGGTCACCCCGTGGGGCTGCAGAGGGTTGTGGTGGGTTCCTGATGGAACAATGCCTTCCTCCAGGCAGGCAAACAAAGCCTGTTCCATCCTTCCTGTGCTGCCTTTAGAGAGAAAAAAAATAATAATTGAACAATTGGCTCTGTTTGGCCAAAAATTTGCAGAAAGCAAACACCAAAGCACTGTGCCAAAGTAATTGTGGGAGATGAGCTCCCAGTTTGCTCAGCGCTTGTGTGCCCAGGTAAACTGGCATCCTGCTGCAGCCAGCGCTCATGGAACATTTACAGTGCTGTATTGCCAGCATGGAAAAATCCCCTATAAATAAATAAAACATGAAAACAAGTTCTAGTGATGCTGCAGGGTAGTGAGGCTGCAGGCACGGGGTGGGAGAGGAGGCTGTACCACACACACAACGGTTTCCTGGGAATTGCTTGGCTCCCTGGACACAGGTGTTAAAAGCCTCTTGCTGGAGCTGCAGGAGCCCCACAGCCACAGGGAATCTCCTGCAGGCGAGGCAGAGGGGCCTGGCTGTGAGATCCCTTCTGCCATGAAAGGAGCCTTCCACGGTGGGAAGGGCACCAACCCGGGGGTTCATCTGAGCCAGGACTCTGCAAGCCCAGCTCAGCCCCGTGAGCACATTGCAGGGTTAGGAAGGGAAAGTATCACTGAAAATGAAATGTAAGCAAGAAAAACCCTTATGTCACACATGAGCAATGTGGGCTCCCTCCTCCCAGGTCTCCATGTGGGAATTGCCTCCCTGAGCCTAAATCCAGGCTGAACAAGGTCTTGAGGCTTGGCCGGGATAACAAGGACATGAAACAATCTGAGTGATAATCTGCTGATTAGCACTGGTTTAGTGTAATCTGTTGAGTATCAACTTCACAGATATCTGGCACTTTTCCTCCATTACTTTTGGAGAACAAAACTGGGTTAGTGGATTTATTTATTATTTTTTTAGTGGTTTTATTCCTGTTTTGTGGGTTAGTAAATGGAAACCTGTGTGTAGAGGTGCCCACAGCCATGCCCTGAGCCTGTACCCTGCTCACCCACAGCCCTGCCCTTCCTTCTACCTTTCCCTTCAGCAGTGTTTGTGACTGGATGACAGGGGCTCTGCTGTTTATGGGATGTCTGCCCTCAGCACCGAGCCTGTGCTCCCAGGCTTGGACCGTGAAGGAGAGCTGTTCCCAATGTGATGTACTCTGTGTGCACACAGGCCTGATTTATATCTCTTCCAACAAGCTGTTCTCTGCTATCGTGAGCCAACAGGACCCATAGGGTGTTACAAGACATATTACACGCAGCCAAGAGCTTTAATCCCCTTGGGGGAGTGATTACAAACAACTACACACGTCCCAGAGTTGCTTAATCACTGTTAAGAAATTTCTTTATAATCTGAGTAAATTACTTTAATTACTTGCAACTACCAATTAGCGTTTGAATGCTTCCACTGAGAAGTTTGCAGGCATTAATCTGCTCCCTTGGAATGTTAAATCAGCGGCTGGAAGATGGCTTTGGTCTGTGCAGCAGGCAGCAATCTGGCAGGACGAGGAGGCAGCCAGCCCCTGCCCGGCAGCCCCTCCACAGCCGCCTGCCCTCCACTCTGATTTATTTAGGAGCTTGAAAGGAGAGTTCAGTGCTTCCACGAGCTTTAGCAGCTGGATAATATTGCTGGATCCTGGGAAAAGGAGGTCCTGCTTGAACCCCACAGTGGGTGTGGAGGCTCTGCCTTCTGTACCTGGACAAAGCAAACGGTCCAAAAACCTCCCTACCTGGGAGATTCCGTACTCAGACACATCAAACAGCCTCTCTGCTTCCCTCCCTGCCTGTGCAGCCCCAGTTATCCCCCCATCCACAGCACTCCACTGGATGGACACGCAGCTTCCCAATCCCCCCGAACTGGATGGGGTGGGTTTTGCCAACTACCAGGGCCGAGCTGAGCTTCACCTTCAGATGTGAGCGCTGGTGAGGTCTGGGCAAGCACAGCTCCAGTCCCCATTTTCCCACTAGCCCGCACTGACAGTAACTCTCAAACCTTGAAATGTCAGGATCAAGGTCTGGACTTGCTTTTCTGGCCTCTTTCGAGGCCTCGCTGGCCTGGATCGGGTTCAAACCGCCTTTTTTCTTTGATATTTAGTCCCAGGGTGGCTGCACTCGTCTTTTTATTTGCTCGTCATTAGGAGTGTGCTGGTGTGAGGAGTCTGGGCACGAGACCAGAATGCCCTGGCCTGTGCTGGGGTGCTGAGGCAGAGCAGCTGCCGTGGCGGCGGGAGGCTGGTCCACGGGCAGGGATGTTGGGAGCAGTGATCCTGAGCCTTTGCCAAAAATCCCCCTCCGGCTCTCTCGTGGGTCATGGCTGGGCCACTGTCTGTGCCTGTGACTCCTCGAGTCCAGGCACCTGGCTGGGGCTGGGGGGCAGGAACTGTGGGACATCCAAAGAGATGAGCACTGCCCCTTCCACGGCCCCCAGAAGGCGTGGGGGTGCATCAGACTTGTCACCCTCCATAATGCATCAAGTACAACTCTCCAGAAATGATGGAGTCACTGTTACGTGGTCCTTTCCCATGGCACTGGCACTGTCTTGGTTGTCCCTGACTTTGCATGAAACCCTCAGAGATTTTCTTTTGCCCAAGAACTGCTCAGCTTAAAGAACTTCTCCCCTGGCCTTGTGCAGGGAGAGGGGCTGGGGCAGCTCCAGCCAGGGAGAAGCTGTTTGTGAGCAGGGGTGTGGTGCTGCCTCACTCATCCCACGTTACACTCTCTGCTTTTGGTAGTGGTCCTGCCACAGTCCGGTCCTTTGGTGTCTACCAGGCCATGCCAGCCCATGACCACTGGCAAACTGTGCCTGAGTGAGGCGAAGGCTGAGCTGCTCCTCCCAGCCAGGGTGGATGTGGCTCAGGCCTCGCCAACCTCTCCCAGACCATGTTTGTGCCTTGTGATACTTTCACATGAGAAACAAATAACGGCTGATGGTATCTCCTGCAAGAAAAAAACAAGGTTACTCCCCTGACCTGATTAATGCAAATAAACTGAACGGAGTCCTGTTGCCCGGGGCTTGCAAATTTAATATCTGTTCCCCTGACTCATTTCATGCTGGTTTAGCCTCTCGCCCTGTGACTGCAATTACCTCTGTGGCTCTCGCTGGGCGTCGGGACCGGCTTCCCCCCGCGCCGCACGTGATGCGGGCTGGGCTGGGTCGGTTTGCTTTGGTGTTTGGGTTTTGTTCTTCTTGTGGTTTAATTTCCTTTGAGTTTATTAATTATGGCTGGGGGTGGGGGCCAGGAATGTTTGGCTGATGCTTCCTCTTCGCGTAGTGCGGAGCTTCAGCCCTGTAATTCCCCCTTTATTGGATGCCCTGGGATGGGTCGGGGAAGCAGAGCCAGGCCTGGCTGCAGGGAACCGGGGGGGTGGGAACCTCTTTTCCCCCTTTGCTGCCTGTGAGCCCTGTGCCCATCTCCCTGCATTACTCCCTGCATCACTCCCTGCATCTCTCCCACGCTCTGGCCCTGTGTTGCCCACTGTCTTCACTTGCAAGGAGTGACCACTTTGCAGGAGGCTCAGAAGTGTGTTCTGGACCATTTAATAGGGGCATTATGTTGGTGTGCCTTGTGCTGGATCCCTGGGAAAGCAGGCAAAGCCGACCACATCCCCCAAACCTGGGTAAGCCTGTGTCCTGGCTGCTGCTGCCCATGTTGGCTGGGAAAAGCTATCCCGAGCAGCACCCTGCACCCCTGTGCCATGTTCTGCACCACTGCACTGCACCAGGATGTGTCCCCAGGCAGAGCCAGGGGCAGGTGCCCTCCTGGAACACTGGTGCTGTGCCAGGTGGAGGGTGCACTGGGGAGGCTGCAGCCCCTTCACCTGTGCCATACCTGTGCCCAGGATAAGCAGAGGCTCCGTGGTCATCAGCCCAACCTGCCTTTCAGCAGCACAAAACTCAGTTTAAAGGGAATAAAAGCAGGTCTGTGAATGGCCCTTTACAGTTCCTGGGCAGGACTGCGAGCGGAGGCTCCCACCCTTCTGTTTGCTTACATCTTACTTCAAGTTGGGGGCTGTCAGGGAGGTGAGAATGAAGGATTGTGACTTCCCGAGCATGCCCGGCCCCACGTGAGCGAGTTCACACACCCGCCACACACCCCGACGGTTGTGCTGCAGCTCTTGTTTAGCTTCAGGCCCCGGAGCTGCCAATCTCCGGGTGTTTTCAGTGCCTCTGTGTGAGTCTGTCATGATGCCTTAATGGCTGTATCACCTTGTGAAGCTCTCAGACATCCTCCCTCCTTTCATCAGCGGTGGGAAACCTGCCAGCCTCTGACAGGTTCTCCCAAACAAATCCCGGCGCGATGCAGAGCGGGAGCTGTGACCGTGCTCTGGCCCCGTGCCCGGCGCCTCAGCCTGTCCCTGCAGCAGTGCCCAGCTCGGTGCCAGCCCGAGCCATGGGCTCCATGCTCAGCCCCACATGGGACACCGTGCTGTCAGCCCTTCGAGCTGGCAGTGAGGCCCCACCACCCCCTCCCAAGCTGCCAGTCCTTGCAAGGTGTCCCTGGGACACAGACCTGCTGTGCCCGGCAGCGCCCGCCCTGTCCCCGGCCCAGCAGCGGTACCCGGACACCCCAGAGCCCTGGGCCTTGCCACAGCACTCTGCACCTCTGCATCCCTGCTCTGCAGAGGGCTCCAGAGGTGGTTTCCCAAGCTGGTTCGGGTGCTTAGGTTTGCCATTTTGGAAAGGAATGCCCAGGGAGGTGGTGGAGTCCCCATCCCTGGAGGTGTCCAAGGAAGGACTGGACGTGGCACTCAGTGCTCTGGGCTGGGGGACTCGATGGTCTTGGATTATCAATGATCTTTTCCAGCCTCAGTGATTCTGTGATCCCAAGAGACCGGGCTCTCCAGAGCCATTCTGGTGTTTCCTGGGCAGGCTGTGTCCCAGCTGGGTGCACCTCCACACCTCATCCCGGGGCTGGGGCTGTGCACCGCGCTCACAGCGGGGCTGCATCGCTTAGGACTCGGATCCCCAGCAGCATCCAGGGCTGGGTGCACCCTCCTCCCAGCACCCAGAGCCTGCAAGAGCCTGCCCAGGGGCAGGAGCAGCAGTGAGCAAACAGAGAGCTTCTGGAAACAGAAAGGACACAGCATTTCATCATTTTGGGGCCCAGACTGTCTCTGCTGCACCAACAAGGGAACTATTTGTGTGGTTCAAAGACTTATTCATTCTGTTGTGGGTTTCTTTTCCAAACCACCCACTTTAAGTTTTGGGTGAAGGTTCAGTTCCATTTTTCTTATTCCCACCTCATTTGCCCATCCCTAAAACAAACATATTGGAGTGAGCATGTGTGGGAGAAGGAGCATTAATCAAACCAGAGGGGAGGTGAACATAACGCAAACAGGGAACGACAATGCACGGGGTATTTGCATAATCCAGGGAGAAGGCTTTCCTGCTGAAAAGCCAAAACTACTGGCATGGAAAAGCGAAAGTCTGAACAGAAACTCGTCCCAAACGGCGACAGACACTGGGGGTTACAGATCAGGGATGTGGGTGCAGACATAGCGGTTCCAGCACGCTTCCCAAACTTTGCATCCCGTGCCTTTGCAGGAGGGCCGGTCCTGCCCGCTTTGAAGCCCACGGCCAGAGTGCTTGGGCAGCAGCAGGAACAAGCCCAGGCCTGAGGAGCAGGTGCTCAGGTGGAGACCAAACCCCTCAGCAATGAGCACTGGCTTCACACAGACACTTCCCGAGGAGGTGGAGGGTGTTTTGCCAGCTGATACAGCCAGAACAGAGCCCCAAGCACCGGGAGAGGGTAATGAATGCAATTCCAGGGCTAAGAAGTCCAGGCATTTAATAGCAGTTGGCATTTGACAAAGGAAATAGCTTTGTGGAGGTGTCTATGAAAGCGTGGGGTTTTTGGGAATGTGCTGGCTGAACTTCCCACACTTTTGGATGACCTTGGGCAAGGTGCTTCACCTTGCTGTGCTTGGTTTTCTGCTGAGCTGCTTCCTCATTGGGATAATTTTCCCTGCTCCAGAGATGTGATGGGGCTGCATTTGTAGGTGTCGATGAAGAGACTGACAACCCCTAACGGAATATCTTAGAGGAAGGGAAGGAGAATAAAAATCCCATGAGGATCCTGCCCTGGCAGAAGGTGCAGAGGTGGCAAGGACCTTTACAGGTTGAGTTCCCACCTATGCCAGTTGCTGCTGGGGTGAGGAGGATGCAGGTGGTGACAAGGAGGGGAGCAGGGAGAGCCTTTGGAGGCCTCAGAACTGAAAAGCTTTGAGCCTGTTTAGCCTGGAGAGGACAGATCTGAGGGGGATGAGATGGTGAGAAAGAGAAAACCAGGGTAGACAGTGGGAAAGGCGAGAAGGGTGGCACAGCACAGAGGTGACTGTCTGGGGACAGGTTTCCAGCCTGCAAACATAGACAGGGCTGTATCCAAGGATAACCACAGGGCAGCCACCAGCCCGTGCACGGACAGACTGAGGGGTCAGGCAGCCCCAGGATGGCCAGAGAGGTGGCTCTGCTCTGCAGCAGGTGGGTGGCACTGCCGCCCCCAGCCTGGTCCCTGGCACTTGTCACTCTCTGTGTCACTCCAAGGTGTCCCTCCCAGCACACGCCCCAGCACTGAGAGCCCAACCCTGCCCTCCCAGCACACCCGGGGCACACGTGGGAGATGCCATATGTTTCCTTCCCCTGCAATTTTATGGCTGAAGGTATTTGATCAGACCAGTCATTCAGGAACCATCTGTCCCCTGCACAAATACAGCTGATTCTTGTTACAACTCTCTGATGGCAGATGTCCTTCCCGGCGCTCCAGGAGCACGCTCAGGTTAGTGGTGTTCCAGCCTGTTCGGAAAATGCATCTCCTGGAAGAGCTGGGGCTGCCAAGCATTCCCAGGAATGGCAGTGGAAGGATATTTAGAGCCCATTCTGCAAATGGCGCATTGGCTACTAATATAAGTGACTTTAAAAAAATAGAGAGAAAGGCGAGTGAGGAGATAAAACCCTGTCATTTCCATTTCTAAGAGATATGAAATGGTGCTTTTGAAAAAAAGCAATTTGTAAACTTTAGATAGCAGCAAATTCCTTGTTTTTCGGTACAATACCAGCTTTGCATATGCACTGAAAGAAAGAGGGAGAGAAAATAACCCCAAAGCATCCTGCCCACTGCATTAGCTTTTAAAATAAAACCCATTTATATATAAATGTTGGCTTTTTTCCCAGTCTCTGTAGAAAAGCTTTTCTATATTAAATGCTACAATGAATCAAATTAACCATAATGATTTCTTTGTGAATGGAAACCCTTTTTCCTGTGTGACATGTTTTTGATCCTTTTTTTTCCCAGCTACAACAACCCCTGCTCCTATCAAGTTGAGGATTTTGTTTGTTCTGCTATTTGCACATTGCAATGCAATTACTACGTGCATTTCTTGTTCTGAAGCAAAATAAACCACGGATATTCCGGTGCCATCTCTGGGTGCAGAGGGGTGGGAGCCTTGGCCAACCCCATGCTCTGGGTCAGGACAGCCCTGTCACCTCCCTGTGAAGGGAAAAGGACAAAGAGCTCTGGGGTGATGGGGAAATCGCCTCCCCTTGGCTCCCCCAACAGCAGAGCCAACAGCCTGAGTCACTTTGGAGAAAGGCTTGGAGCAACAGGACAAGGGAGAATGGCTTCCCCTGCCAGAGGGCTGGGTTAGATGGGATATTGAGAAGGAATTCCTCCCTGTGAGGGTGGTGAGCCCCTGGCACAGGTTGCCCAGAGAAGCTGTGGCTGCCCCATTCCTGGAAGTGCCCAAGGCCAGGCTGGAGCAACCCACAGCCCCCCTTGCCCTGGACTTGCCATGCAGGGACTCAGTACAATTCCCCACGGTGCCCTCTGGCCCTGCACGCCCCAGGGACCACCCTGCTCCCCCAGGGCACACACTGGGGCTGGGGACATCAGGGGGTCCCAGGGCCCATGCCCAGGCAGCTGGGGCTGAGCAGGGAGCTCGTGCTGAGGAGAGGCAGTCAGCACATCGCTGGAAAGGAAAATTAGGTCACATTTCTGGTTTGAAGAGTCTGGATGGCGTCCCGTTTATTTTGGATTTCTCCTAACGAGTGACGAGCTTCTGTTTCCCTCCAACCCCATTTCCTTGTCTAGTTTTTTTTAAAGCATTTCTCCTTTTGCCTGCCTCTTTTTCCTAGAAAACAGAAACGGAGCCATGTCGAGCTGTGCCGAGCCAAGCCGAGCCACAGGGACATGCCCAGGGACACCAGAGCCGTGTCTGGATCCCAAACAGCCCAGCCTGAACCCTCTGGTAAATCATTCCTATTGTCCAAGGCAGCCCGTGGCACAGCTTGTCCCCGACCTATTTGGGAAACTATTCCAGTACAACAAGAAGCATCAGAAGGATTTTTTACTTTTTTTTTCCCTGACATTCATTCCTAATTTTCTTTTGCTGGATTCAGTTCCACCACTCCTCTCCAAGCCCCTTGAGCAACCCCCCACCTCTCTTGTTCTGTGTCATCAGATGTTCTTGGGTAACTGCAAAGCCCTTCTCCCCCTCTTTGCCCTCCAAAGCAGCTCTTCCCGGCCAGGAGACCCCCGGGGATCCCCCATCTCCTGCTGCTCAGCACCCCCCAGGCTCAGAACCCATAAATCAAACCGTGTAGTACAAATTAAGCAAAAAACACTCAAAGCTGGAGGGATTTAATTTGGGGTGGGGTTGTGAAGTGGAGAGCCAGGAGGCTCAGAGGTGTTGCCACCTCCATATGTGTTGGGGGGAAGGAGGGGGTGCCCAGGCCCTGTGTGAGCCCCCACGTGAGCCCCCAGTTCTCCCTGAAACCTGAGAGTCAACGCCTGGGATGTCACTGCAAACCCCTTGTTTCCTTGGTAATACCTTATCTCTCATCTCAGCCATCAGCATAATGAACGTCTCTGTTCCTGCATAAATAGCACCTGAACAGCCCGTGGAGCAGGGAATTGTCAAATTGAAGGAAAATGCCTGAAATGGAGAATCCCCTCAGGATTTTCCCTCAGGATGGGGATTGTTCCTGAAAGGACTGGCTCTCCCGCTTTTCCAGGGGTGATGAGGTAATTGGGGCATGAGTAAGGAATAGTTGCATCAGTTCCTTGTGGATTCCAGAGATGGGAACAGCCTCAGATTAGGGTCAGGATTTGGGCTGCCATTCCCCAAGTCTGTATGAGCAGTCAGAAGTGTGGCTGGTCCCTCAGTGAGGGAAATAAACACTCCTGGATTTGAAGTACATTTAAAGAAGGGTGAGATTTGACATTGTTGAGGTTATTTCTCACCTCCCTGCCAGGGAGGGATGGGTCTGTGATGCTGGAGGATGCTGCTTCTCTGGGCAACCTGTGCCAGGGCCTCCCCACCCTCATTGTAAAAAACTCCTTCCATATATTTGACCTAAATTGACCTTTTAGTTTAAAACCATCACCCCATTTCCTAGAAACAGGTCCCTGCCCCAATCCATCAGGGCTGAAGGAAAAGCCGTGGTGCTGTGATTATTTGCTCTGAGGCTGTGGCACTTCACAGTTCTCAGAGCTTTAATTTAGATGATTTAAGGTTCTTTTATTTAGTTTTTGCCCATTTGCAATTACAAAGAGGCTGCGAACCAGGACGCCTGGCTCGGTGCTCATCGATGGCTCTCAGGACAAAACTGCCCTGAAGTCTCCTTGGGCTCTGCAGGCACACGTGGCTGTGGGGACAGGGGGGACATTCTCAGCTCATCGGGGAGCAAACAGAGCCAAGAGCTGGGGGAGGCACCAAACTGGGGAGAAAAACACATTTCCATAAGCCCCAGACATGGGAATCCAAGACGCTCTTTCACCAGAGTCCCGTGCTGGCAAGGAACCCTATGGAAACCTGGGTGGCCAGCAGGGAAAGGACCAGGGGCTTGGGCACTGGGTACCATGGGGGTGCCAGGGAAGGTGGTGGGGACAGTGGGAGCCAGCTGGCCAGGGCTCCACTCCCCTTCAGCCCTCAAAGGGGGAGCGGGAGACAGGCAGGGAGCAGGTTGGGGAGATGAAAGCACAGGGAAGGGGTGGGGAGCTCCAGGTGTGCTGGGACCTGACCTGGAAACAGGCAGGAAGAAATCTGAGCATCAGCAAACAGGTAAAAATAATCCTGCACCTAAGGAATGCCTGAGCAGCAGGAATGCCACGTGCTCCACGTGGGGAGATGAGAGGGAAAAATACCAACACAAGCAAGTCGGTTCCATTATTGTCCCCTCCAGACCTTAACAGCACCCATGAGTCTGTAATTAATTCCCTTGCTTTTAAGAGCATCCCCCTTTGGGATCTGGCTGCTCCAAGGGTGGGTTCTGTAAGTAGAAGGGACATAGTGGGAAGCTGGAGGCTCTGCTGCCTTCAGCCATCCCAAACTCAGCCATCCTTCCGGGTAAAAGACAGGACAAGAGGAAAGGGCCTCAAGTTGCAAGGGGAGGTTTAGTTGGATATTAGGGAAGATTTCTCATGGAAAGGGTTGTTCAGCCCTGGCACAGGCTGAACATCCCTGGAGGGATTTAACAGACGTGTGGATGTGGTACCCGGGGACGTGGGTCAGTGCTGAGGGAGAGGTTGCAGTCGATGGCCTTAGAGGGCTTTTCCTACCCTAATGATCCTGTGATTCCAAACGTGAGTGTCCCTGACCCACCAACGGGAAGTGCTGGAGTCAGCAGCACCACAGCCTTATCTGCCTTGTGCTGAGACCTCCCTGGTGGTTATCCCGGGTTTATGCAATAGCAGAAGCTTTCTGCTAAGTAGGATCAAATGCAGCACATTCTGGCACCCCCAGCCCAGAGTCAGCCCTGTCAGCACTGCTGGGGACCAGGGCAGGGCATGGGTGGCCCCGTCACCCCCCCATCCAGAGGGGACATACACTGACAGGTAGCACACAAGGAGCTGCTGAGGTTGTTGTTCTTGGTTTCCTCTGGTTTTTTTTTCCTTACCGTCTTCCAGATGCTGCAGAATCCCCAGATGCAGCCGCAACAAAGTTCTTGCATTTTTAACTTTAAAAAACATAATTGGGTAACTGAGAATAATGACTAAACAGTGCAATAAATCATGTCTACACCTGGCCTGGAAATGGGGGGAGGGTTTGGGGAGACGCGTTTCTTCCCCCGTTAATGAACAGAGCTGAGACTTGGGCACAAAGCGCTCCCAGAGTCAGCAAATCTGTTCCAGCCCTCACAGGTCCGTGTGCTCCTGCTCAGGGAACCCGGGGACAGGAACCCCCCAGGCGAGAGGGGCCTTGTGAACCTCAGAGGTTTGCCCCAGAGACAAACCAAAACAGAAATGTCACTGCTGTAATGGCTGGAGACATTTTTGTGTCCCGGCAGGAATTTTTACCTGTGCAGTGCTGCTCACCTTTCTCACCTGTCCTGTGTATGAACACAAAACTCACGGCTGTGCCTGAGCCCCAGGAACTGTCTGGGGCAGGGAACTGCACTGGAGTTGTTTATGTTCCCCTTATTTGCTCCATTAACCAGCCAGGCCTGTGTCCCCAGCACTGACATGCCCCGCAGTGAGGACCCAAGGATGGTGACAGCCACGGGCTGGGAGGGCAGCAGGGCCCCAGCAATGCCACGGTTTCCCTCTCTGTCTGTGCTGTGCTCCCAGGGCTTGGCTGGGGGTTCAGCAGCCCACCCTCCCCACCCCAGGGCTCCCCCTCCATCCCGAGGCAGGGCAAAGGGGAGGATTTTTTGTTTCCCCAGCAGCTTTCAGAAGGAGCTGGGGGAGGGATGTGGAGCCTCTGCAGCAGGGTTAGTGCTCTGCCCCCTGAGGATATCCTGGACTGAGCAGCTCCACATAGGGAAGGAAGCCAGTGAGATCATGGAATAGAATCACTGAATCATGGAGGTTGGAAAAGACCTTTAAGCTCAAGTCCAACCATCAACCCAGCACCACCATGTTCACCACTAAACCATGTCCTCAAGTGCTGCATCCACATGGTTGCTGGACACTGCCAGGGATGAGGACTCCCTCACTTCCCTGGACAGCCTGTTTCAATGCTTTACAACCCTTCCTGTGAAGGAATTCTTCCTAATATCCAACCTAAACCTCCCCTGGCACAACTTGAGGCCGTTTCACTGTCATTTTCTCCCAGATATGACTTTTACACACAGAGCAGCCCTGGGAGAGGGGACAGAGGCGACAGCCAGAGGAGGGACAGGACGGGGCAAGGGGGAGAGCCATGACCCCCTCATCCTGCTCCATCCAGGGGAAGGGCTGGGAATGAGCACACAGCAAGAGGGGAGGTGGCTTGCACAGGTCACTGGCACAGGGCTCTGGGGGACAGCCCTTCTCCAAGGAAACATCTGCACCCCCAGGCTGCAGTCCGGCTGGCTCCGATGCTCTGGTAATAGATTCCTCCAAGCTGGCAGCTTTATCTGCTGTTTCAAGGCTGATGTTTATCTGCCTGAGCCTCTTCAAGCTGATAGCTGCTCTTATCTCTGCTGCTCTCTAAGGGCTGTGAGACTGGGGGGTTGTGGCATAAATTCATGGAAAATTTCAACTTTGGAAGCCTAAACCTGGGAGTGATTTCTGGATTTTTATCACTCGTTGTTCATTGTTCAGCCCTGAGCCTCAGAGGGACCTGTGGCTGTTGCTGTGTTACAGGGATATGGGAGCAGAGCCTTCTCCAGCAGCTTTTGCCCATCATGGACGCAGCCACACACGTCCCAGCCAGGGCAGAGAAGTGTCCCATGGGCACACAAAGGCCATAAGGTGGTTGGCACAGCAAAGCCAACAAAAAACTGGACTAAAAACCTGCAGTGAAAGCTCAAAATCTGGCTGGTGGTCACCTAAAGGCCCCTTCACCCACCCTTGCAATTAAATGTTTTGTTCTCTGTCCTCTCTGCCCTCAGTCGAAGATCTCCAGCCTCTGTGGCTTGGTCTCCTGACCTTCTCTGTCCTCTGGGAGCAGCGCCGGGCGCTCTGGAGCCCGCGCCTGTGCCCACGGGCAGTTCCCGAAAGCTGCAAGGAAAACATAAACATAATTGAGAAAAAGTAATTGAAACTTGTAAGAGCTGATGAGAGCGTTCTCTCCTTGGCCCGCCATTAGTCGTCAGGAAATAAATACCTTTATGGTCGCTGTAATTAGGGCCTAAGTACAACTGAGACAAAATTTCTATCATTAAAAGTCTCCTCAAAGATCTCATGCCTCCACCTGCTCCCCTCCAACGCCGCTTTCCCAGACTTCAGCCACGCAGAAACACTTTTCCAGACACAAACGTCACCTCTAACCTCAGCAAAGTTGAAATTTTCCTGGATCCTCAGCAGTTTTTCCCCATTAAATCCACCTTGTCTGGCGGCGCTGCCCTGACGCAGCTCCGAGTCAGGGCAGGGACTGTCCCCCTCGCCTGGCGTGACCCGGGCACCTGCGTGTGCCCATCACACCCTGCAGCCACTGCCCAGACACAGGGGCTGCTCGGGGACACCGGGGACTCCCCATCCCTGGAAGTGTCCAAGGCCAGGCTGGACGGGGCTTGGAGCAACCTGGGATAGTGGAAGGTGTCCCTGCCCATGGCAGGGGGTGGGACTGGATGGGCTTTTTCCAACCCAAACCATTCCATGATTTTATGCTGCTCAGAGCTGGCAGGAAGGGGCTCAGTGGCACACTCCCAAGCACCGTGTCTCGCTCTGCTCCTGGCACAGGCAGGGGAGCGGCCGCTCCGGGCCCTCGGCACAGCCAGCACCACGGCTAATTCCGTGTGTTCTGGAGTGGCTGGAGACCCTTCGGCATCGTGGCGCTCGGAGAGCAACGTGTTGCTGTGTCTATTGTATTTATAAGCCTGTTAGTTGATTAACCACACTCGAACACTGGCAGCCCGAGTGCTTCGCTGAGGGGCTTCAATGGGAGCCTGGAACAATGCGATGACACAGACAAAGGGTTTAATGGATAATTAATTGTTCCAGCGTGTGAAGTTTCTGTGCAAAGACCCTGGTGAATCAGAGTTTCCGATTTCCACTCCCTTTACAACAGGACTAAATAGTAACACAGAAATCGTGGAATGGATTGGGAGGTTTTGTAGATGAAAAGGGCCAGAAATGAGGCTCGTTTGGTGTGGGGTGTCCTGGCACTGGCCACTGTAGCTCTGTAACCATCTCCTAATCCAACAGCAGGCTTGGGGCACCTTCCACATACAGAGGAGCTGACTCTTCAAGGAAGACTAATACAGCAAAAGGATGGAAAGACAAGGGACAGTCAGGGCTGCTCTGTCCTGCAGAGGACGTGCTGCCAGCGTTGTTAAGGAGCAGAGGGGCTGGACACCTCCACTGTCCCACCGAGCTGCCCTGGCACCACCGGGCTCGTCACCAGTGCTGCCCGTGAGGACCTGGCATGGCAGAATCCCTGTGTCAGCAGATCCACAGGGACAGAGAACAGGAGCCCCAAACCGTGCTGGCACACGCTGAACACCGAACACGTCTGCCTCGTGCTCCCATCCCTAAGTTCCTTTGCAGAGCCCTATCTGCCTTTTCCCTCCATTTGCTGGGTGCATTTTGACACCTCACAAAGGCCCAACACCAACACCCATCCGTGCACACAGAGGCTGAGGCACACCCAGCACAGTGACTGCACACACACACTCTCACACCCACACCAGCACAGACACACGCTAAGCACACGCACACACACGCATATTAATGGCTTTGCCCTGTCTGTGTCCCCCTCTCTCATTTCTGAGCTGTGCCGAGAGCCAGGGAGAGGAGCTGCTCCCAGCCCAGGCCCAGCACAAAGCCGGGCTCAGCGGGGCCGGGCACAATGGCAGATTACATTAGAGAGAACAGCCAGACGTGTCCTTGTCATCCCAGGTTAATATGACTATGGATTAATGCTGTAGCTGCTGATTGTTATGGAAATCCCCCCATTTAGCTCCTTCCCAAAGCATTGACAGTCCTAGCCTTGAATTCCGAGCAGGGGTGGAACTTGTTAATGGATTTCATTTTCCTGCAGGAAGCCAAAGCATTTAGAGGGAGAGGGAGCTCCAGTGTGCTGACTTCCTGGAAGGGTTCCAGTCTGCATTGAGGCACCGTGGACAGTTAATCCCTTGCTCGGATGCAAAGTGATGCAAAGAGCCATGTTGGTCTTGCCTCTCTAGGAAAAAGGAGGAATTTAGGTGTGGGGAAGTGAGTGTTCATGGGGTTGTTTCCTCTTAAAACCTCTCCTGACCTGGGTACTGTGTGTCTGAGGCACATCCCGCTCCCGGTGCGCAGACACGCGTGGTACCTCACCTGCAGCAACAGGAAAATAGCCAACTGCTCCAGAGCAAACCCAGCATCTCTGTACATCCCTAACCCTAACCCTACCCCGATGAATTCTTTAGGATTCAGGTGATGACTCCTGGGGCAGCTCTCCAAAAGGCTGAGCAAAGAAGGGCTCTGACGCCAGCATGTGGAGCAGAGGGAGCACTGGGACACAGAAACCAATTAAGGTTTCCTTCACAGGTTTTTCTGTTCTGTTTAACACCAGTGTCCTCTCCACCTTCCCTCCTGCTCACTCTCACCAGGAGGGTTCATCAGTCCTTGCAAGGTCCAAGGAGCAGAAAGTTGCTGCCTGACACTTTCAGCCTGGCTTTTGCTGGGGAAGTTCAGGGATATTTCAATCCCCCACTCAAAGGCCACTCCTGCCTGTGAGAACGGATGAAATCCCATCCATCCCATCCCAGTCTCACAGCAGCAAACGAAACCAAATAGAATTGAAGTCTCAAGATATGCCATGCACTTTTTCCACAGTGCAGAGGGTCAGTTCCCAAGCTGACACTCACGTTGGAACACCGCACTCAACAGGGTCAGGGTGGTGGGAGGTGGGTGACCCCCACAGCAAAGAGATACTCGGGATCCTCCCCACTTTCTGGAGCACCCATCTCTTAGGGAAATCTACCATAAAGTTGAATTTCCAGAAGCAAGGTCCATATTTGACAGCAGTTTTACACACTCCCAGCACACAGGATACCTGATCTTGACGGGAGCTTTGGGACGCTGCTGCAGCACTCGCCGTGCATAGTAATAACGCTAATGAATCCCGTCCCTAATTGTCCCGGTCCCGCGGGTGACATGTGCTCCCTGCCCCAAGCCCTGCTCGGGGGAGGGGGGGTTGCTGTGGAGATGCCTTGGGGGGTCTCACACTTTGGAGCTTGACTTCAGGTGCAGGAAAAGCAGCAGGAACAGTCCGGAGAGACAAAGCTGCCCTTCTCATGGAAATGCCTCTGGTGGTGCCGGGAAGGGAGGGAGGGAAGCCGAGGGGCTCTAGCCATGGAGATGCTGCATTGTTTCCCAGTAATTAGCATGTTTTCCAAAGCTTTCTATGAGTCGTCAGCGGCTTTTTAAGGAGGTTTTGCCAAGGAGCATTTAAATGGAAATCCCCGGAGATACAGATCCTCTTTGCAGGGTCTCACTGGAAGGCAGCGGCTTCCCAGGAGAAACCAGCCCCCACCTCCTTGGCTGATGGGTGGGTTTATGTGGATCTCGGATCGGGGGAGGGTGGGGGCGATTTTCCTGTGCTCCACTGTGGGGACGGCATTCCCAACGACAGCCCCTTTCCTGTGGTGTTGCTCCTGAGCCCCACGTCCTGCTCCCTGGATACAGGGTGTGTCACAGCTGCTGCCTTCCATCTGCTTGGATCCACACTCTACCGTGCCCAGGGTGGGTCCCTGCATGGGCACAGGCACACACAGGGACTTCCCAAGGGAGCAAAACCATGGAATCATGGGATGGTTGGACTAGATGATTTTTGGAGGTCCCTTCCAACCCAAAGCCTTCTGTGATTCTGAGACTCTGCGATTCCACGTGTGGCAGCAGCACTGTCCCACAGTGGCTGCCAGAGCCCGGGGGCTGTGCCAGTCCCTGGGTGGGGACTGGGGCTCATCACGGTGCAGCTCATCGGAGAGCCTCAAGGAGAGGTCTGGAAGCCTTGCAGGCTGCAGCCACCCACCAGCATTTGGTAGCCCAAGTGATCAAAGCCAGGTCCCTAAAACAGCATTTGGAGACAGAAATTAAGTCACCTGATGGTCAGAGGTGACCGAGGCCCTGTGGCACCACCCCACCATTCCTGCATGCAGGTCCAGGCACAGGTCCAGGCGCAGGCAGACACCTGCCCATGGGCAGCCCTGGGAAGTGTGGGCAGTGCCTGCAGGACCCGGTCCTTCTCTCAGGGTGGCCAGGTTGGATTCTCCTTCACTGGATGAGGATCGTTCTGGAGTCTCGCTCTGCCCTTTGACACTTTCTTTTCCACTCCTGTGGCAAGTCAAAAAAATTTCAAAAACCATCATGACTATGCAGAGGAAGGTCTCGATGACCAACCTGATGGATCCAACTCGAAGCCCACATTTTCACAGACTAAGAAAGCTGCAGTTTTGCCACTTTCCCCAAGGACAAGGAATCTCAGCCCGGTTTATTGTGCAGGCATGTGCCTGGGAGAGTTTCACGGCCCTGTGATTTATGCCAGGGTGTGAGTTATAACTCCCATTTCTGTTCAAAAGCTAAACACTCTAATAGTGGGGCTATTACTGTCAGCACGTCCCAGCCGCGCTCACGAGATCCAATCGAGCCGGAGCCGATATCATCTGTGTGCTCGTCTGCCTGATGGAGCTGCCTTTCTCTTCCCTCTCTCACATATTGCTGTCTCAAGGACTGTTTTTCAAGCAACAATTCATGTCTGCTTCAGTCATCAGCAAAAACAATCAAGCTCAATTTTATTTTTGGCAGAAATCAAATGCTAAATGAGATCTTGGAATCATAAACAAGACTGATGTAGACAAATCAGAGGGAATTCAGGGAAGAATGGCATAGATGATGAAGGGGCAGGAGGGACTGCTGATGGGGAAAGATTAAAATAAGGAAATACAGCCAGGCCAGGAGAAGACTAATAGGGAACATAACGGCTGTCTAGGAATATCCGAAGGGTGTAAACACTGAAAAGGAAGAAATATTGTCCCAAATGGCCCAAAAAGCAGCGGAGCTATGAATAAAGGTGATGAAACCCAACACAGGGAAATTCAGCCTCCACACCAGCATAGCTTTTCTCCCTTAATGCCCATACGCAGTGCCACGGCCTTTCCCAGGGAAAGCAGGATAAACACTGTGCTGTGCTGTGAGCCCGCCGAGGAGAACCTCCCTTCCATAAATAATTGGCACTGAAACATTTTCAGCTTTCTGCTCTCTTTCCTCGTAACCAGCGAGATGGATGAATAATCCATGATGGAGAGTTTACTCAGGGAATTCAGCTGTGGACATCACTCACAGTTCGCCAGTGAATGGATCACACTTGCCTTCAATTCATCTCATATTCGAGTTACTCAATCCAATTTTTTTTGGCCTGAGTGCCCTTGGAGAGCTCACTGTGCTGGTCAGCAGTGGTGGGTCCTGCCCATCACCCCCTGCTCCGGACTGAGGAGACCTCTCTGATGACATCAGACATTGCTGCAGTGATGTCTCTGACCAGGGGCACTGGGATGAGGCCAGAAGGGGTTTGACTGCTGGGGAGAGAATAGTTTAGTGAATGAAATAAATGAGCTCTGGTGAGGAGTCCAGTCTCCATCCTCCTTTGTTGGGAGGTCACACCACACCTACACAGTCTGCATGTGATGGCCCCTCATTTCCTAAGTCAGGTGAAGTGGATAATTGGATGGCAGCACAGTTTCCATCCCGAGCTCTGTAACAGGTCCTTCTCTGCCTTGTTTGCCCCGTTCTCTGTGAGGACTCTGGAACTGTTCTTTCAGCAATGACACTGGCACAGACTGCCCAGAGATGCTGTGGCTGCCTCATCCTTGGAAGTGTCCAAGGCCAGGGTGGAAGGGGCTTGGATCAATCTGGTCTAAGTGAAGGTGTCCCTGCCCGTGGCAGGGGAGTGGAAGGAGATGGACTTTAAAGACTCTTCCAACCCAAACCATTCTGGGATTCCATGATTCTGTTAGGGCCCAAGGCATTGCCCAGGCACATCCATCAGCTGTTCCCAACTTCCTCCTCCTTCTTCCCACTTTGCTCCTCTGCTCCTTCTCCTGTTTGCAGAAAGAGAAGGGCAGGGCTGGAGGAGGCAGGGCTGCAAACAATCCAGCAGGAACCGCTCTGAGCTCGGCACTAAAACGTCCTGGAGAAGTGCTTGTCCAGGGCTTTTCACTGGAGCATTTCGAGGCAAAGCAGGAGCTGCTGAGCTGTGGAAAGGCCCTGCCTGAGAGGACACGCCGTGACTGACTCTCCTGAGCACAGCTGTAAATCTGTAAATCTGTAAATCTGAGCACACATCCGAGGCCGATGGGGCTCGTTGGGCTTTAGTGCAGCGTGACAGCGACTGGGACACGGCCCCAGCACTCGCCCTGCTGAGCCTGCAAGGTCAGTCCACACTGGCAGAACAGGGGGATTCTCCACCAAGCTGCCAGCTTTCTGTAGAAAAGGGAAAAGTCCCCTGCACCAACATTGCTTTCCCTGGGACACCGGATGCAATGGGGTGGTTTAGCTTTTCCCTCTGACCCTATTTAAAGACAAGAATGAGAGGACACCTCTCCTTTTCCTGAGAGGTCCTGCTCCTTTTCCCTGTGCTGGTGGGGAAGGTTGCCTGAGTGCTCCTCAGCCACCCCCTACCCAGCAGTGGTCCAGGGAGCACACAGTTCCACTTTCTGACCTTAAAAAAGAGACAAGAGGTCCTGGGAGCCACAGGGAAATGAACCATCCAGCACTCAGGGGGCTGGGACGCTCCTGCACTTGGGTGTGGGGACACAGGCAGCCCCCAGAGGGAAGATCCTTGTGCCCGCAGAGATGACAGTCCCCCAACACCCTTCTCCGGAGTCCCAGGTGTCCCAGTGGGAAGGAGGGCTCCAGCCCTGCAGATCCCACCACAGGCTCACCCAGGCTGCTCCACAGGGAAACCCAGAACAGCCCAAATAGGAAACACATTGGGGATTAGTGGGAGAGATAATTCCAGCAGACAGGGCCGGGCTGGCCTTGATTACTGCAAATCACAGCGATCGCTGCTGGTTGCAATCCCAGCAGAAGCAATCCCTTTTTATTGTGCTTTCTTCCTGATTGTGTTTTGGGTTTTCCTCCCTCTGTTGTGGAGTTGAAGGGATCTTGACGTGTAGTTTAGGATCAGATCTGGAGCTATGAGGGAATTGCCGTAATCTGATTACACAGGAATGTCCCCCGGATCTGAGGCGAATGACAGCTCTAATTGCACTTGGACTGTCCTAAAACTTCATTTTTGTACTAAACAAAGAGAAACATTTCAGTTTAACATATCTCAGTCACTTACAGTCACTACCTCACTGTCATTAGCGAGGTGGGTGCCCTGGTCCTGCTTTGCACTGGGAGTTTCTGGCAGCTGAAGGCACTTTAAAAAAACCACCCTCAGGTGTGGCAGTGATTCTGCCCAGCTGGCACCACAAGTGGGCAATTTGGGCAACCATAGCAGCAGGGTGGCAGCTCCTGGCACAGCACACAGCTGCTCTGGTTGGCTGTGCTGATGGGGCCGTGGTGCCCAGGGCTGGCTCTGCCAGGCTGGAGCTGGACCAAGTGCTGTGTCGGGGTGATGCTGTGAGGAGAGGCTGCAGCAGCTCCCAGCCTTTCCCTCTGCTCTCCCCCTGCAGTCCTGCCTGTGCTCCTGCTTCCAGGCTCTTTGGAGCAAGCACTAACCATCATCACCTGGGGGTTCTGGTGATTTCTCACAGGAGCCAAAAACCCTCCAAGCAATTAAGCTGACTCAGGCACAACCTGGTGCTCACTGTGGGGACTCCCTGGGGCTGGTGCCAGGCCAGCAGCTCCACTGTGGGCAGACTCAGGACAGCAGCACAAATGTTCAGAGAGCCACCGAGGGCTCTTTGCTTTGGCAGAGAGTTGGCAGTGAGGGCTGGGGGTGCCAGCTGGGCTGGTGACCCCAAGTGCAGCTGCAGCACTCACGAACATACCAAAGTGTCCCAAGAGGGTGAGGGGAGGGTGTTCCTTCATTTAATTGCAGGATGGTTTCTTTATCTAAAAGTAGGAATAATGAGCACTGTCTTCCTGGATGAGACAGCCCTTCACTGGGCACGGGATCAGGCTGGAGAGGGGGCCTTGTGCAGGAGCTCAGTCCCCTTCCTCACTGCCTCACTGACCTTCCCTTTGTCCATCTTGATCTATTTAGGATTGCTGTTCATTCACCTCTACACTGCTCTCCCCCACTCCCTTCCTGTCAGATTTCACCCTCCCTTTATACCTGGGAAGATGGAATAGGAAGGTTTTGAGAAGCAGTTTCAGAGACAGCCCTCACCCTTTGTTTCTCCCGTGGCATCTGGTGATAATAACAGTGCAGCAGCCCCAGACCTCCTGGCTTCAATTACTTTACAGGATCAGCTAATCCCAGTTAAAATTACCTTTGTAACTGAAGGATAATTGTAAATCAGGGTCTCTCCTGCACTGTGAGCTGAAAAATCATTGCTGAGTTGCTCCCTGTGCCAAGGCTGCAGAGATCAGCGGATGAGGAACAGGCTCTGGGAGATGCTGTCCCAGAAGATTGGTTTTCCTTTTAAAAGCAAACTCCAAACAGATGGGCCCTTTTTCCCTATGGCTCTGCAGAGTGGATGGGATTGAAGTAATGGAGGGAAGAGGAGACACCTCACAAGTTTGTTTACCTGGGTAGAGCTCTGATCATTGAACTTCTCCCAGGATTGCTCCAGCCTGGCAGACCTGCCATGAGGAGGCTGATGCAGAGAATGGCTCAGGAGAGCTCTGCCAGTGCCATCTTCAGGCTCTGCCAGTGCCATCCTGCCTCAGGATGCTCAAAGCAGTGTCCCCAGGGCAGGTGTGCCACCTCCCTGGTCCAATGGGACAGAACCAGCACAGGGTCCCAGGTCCAGGTAAACACCACGTGAGGCTGAAGGCAGGATGGGGGTGGTTTTGTCCACCATCAATTTTATCTCCCTTTGTTGTTCTCAGACATGACAGGAACAAGGGAAGAAATTAATTGGAGCTTCTAAATGAACAAAGACATCCCATTTCTGCACATGGCATGAGGGGGCTGGGTCTGGCACCTCCAGGAGATCTAATATGGCAAGTGATGGTGGTTTTAGATTAGATATATTTTTTTAAATGAGAATGGCGAGGCCCTGGCACAGGCTGCCCAGAGAAGCTGTGGCTGCCTCAGCCCTGGAAGTGCCCAAGGCCAGGTTGGACGGGGCTTGGAGCAACGTGGGCTGGTGGGAGGTGTCCCTGCCCATGGCAGGGGGGGGGAATGAGATGGGCTTTAAGGTTCATTCCAACCCAAAACATTCTAGGATTCCATGATTCTATGACTCCATGATCTCTTTCTGAGGCCTCCCTGGGCTTTCCATCCACTTCTCAGTCTCAGGACATCTCTCTGGTACTTCCACAGAGCAAATGTGCCATTTGCCAAGACCACACACAATTTTTCTTTAGAGGGCAGATAAATCTCTTCTGAACTGCTTTATCTAACCACTATGTTCTGCTTTATCATTTTGACCTTATAGTAACTTCCATGGCAGTTTCTGCAAATTGTTCCTTTTATGTCTGAGATTCCCTGGCTGTAACCCAGCTCCCACTGTGGTCACCTCCTCACTGCCCACTCCTGCTGCCAGTCTTGACCTGGCATCCCTGGTTATTTCTCTACCCCCCTCTGAGCAGCAAATCTATTTTCCCTGGCAGTGTAGTTGTAAGCCCTGATGAAGGATCAGACAGACTCTGATGGCTCAGAGATTCAATAAACTTTATTAACTCCATAACAGGCTTAACACACTCATCACAGACTCCCATACAGCCCCGGGTTTTGAGCTTGGTGCATCCCACAGAAAACCCCAGTCTGGCATGTTTTGGCAAAACTTGTTCACAACTGCAGATCAGATCTCTAAAAAAATAATAAATGAGGCAGGTGTATTCCAAGATAAATCATCTGTTCAGGTGCTGCCAAGAATAGCAGGATTGAATCCTGAGCACTGCACAGAACTCTTCCCGTGGCCTTCCCGAGGCCTCCCAGCCCAGGGACAGAGAACATTCCAGCATGCCAGACTGTGCCTCTGTGGGGTGGGTGTATGTGCAGCCCCACAACTTGCACCAGTTCTCCCAGTGAGGGCAGGGCACACGGCCTGGGGCTGCTCTGCAGTGCAGTGCAGGGGGGGCAGCAGAGCCCCAGCACCATGTCCCCACAGGTCACCTCCTCCCTGGGGCTGCCTGATGCCATTCCTATTTGGTTTGGCAGCCCAGGGCCTCTGGGGCATCACCAGTGCTCTGTGTCCTCAGGCCATCCCAGCCCACTGTGTCCAGTGCCCTTCTCCAGGGCAGGGCTTCCTCCATGGCATTACAACCCCTCTGTGATGGGTCCTACTGCTGGGGCAGGAGGGTTTTGGGGGGCTGGGTCCCGGTTTTGCTCAGGAAGCAGCACCCAGTCCATTGTCACCAATGTAATTCAAGAGGAGAGCACCTCTGCCCCTCTCCCTGTGTGTGGGAGATGCTCCCTTCTCACTCCAACCCAAGGGTTTGCCAGTGCAGAGGAGGGGGGAGAGGGGACCTGCCCAGGCAATTTCCCTAATTAAAGCAGGGGATATCTCCAACCAGCACAACCCACTGGAAATGCAAAGAGCAGTGATGCCATGTGAAGCCTCTAATTGCACCATGGCTCCAATAAAGGTTCGTGATGTCTGGAGTGAGCCGAGAACTTTCCCAAAGAAAGATGAAAATGGGGAAATAGTGGCATGATCAATGTTGCTATTTGGAACTCCTCAAATTGTTTTTCTTCTGTAAGTGTAGCCCAGCACTCGTGGTGCCATTAGGACTCTCCCCTATTTTTCAGTCTGGTTTATGAAAGCTATTGATCTCCCAGCTGCTCGAGGATCCGTCAGCCCCGGCCAGGGCAGCTCATCCGAGCCCGTTCCAGGCTCTGCACACTGCGGGGCCGGGGATCGATGCAGTCCTGGGCACACTCACACGCCAGCCCAAGTGTGGCTTTATTGATCTGTGGGCTCAGAGGTACCTGGGGACACTGGCAGGGGTGGGGGGTGAGGGAGCGGAGAGCAAAGCGCCGCTCCGGCTGCAGCGTCCTGCTCTGCACTGCTGGGCTCACCTTAATGATCTTTGATTTGCCTCTTACAGCACAATAACGATTGTGTAAGGCCAGGAACCTGCTCAGAGGGAGGATGAGAGGGAAGGCAGAGGCATTTTCCGATTTCCCATCACAAACTCGTGATGTTCTGCAGAGGAGCGAGGCCGTGTCTGTGCTGGGCACCCTCTGCCCTCCCCTGCCCTGCTCCCTCAGCACCCACCACCTGAGGTGTGCAGGGAGCTGGTGGGGGGACAGAGAGGATTGAGAAGATCTTCACAAGTTCTCTGGGATGGATTTTTATGAGTTTGTTTTAGGCACAAACCCAGGGTGCCTCATGGCTGGTGTGTGTGCCCTGGCAGAGCCAGCATTCCATAGTCCCAGGGCTCAGGGACTGGCCACCCACCCAGGGGTTTTTTACTCTCTGTTTTGAATTACATCCCCAAAGCAGAAAGCCCTTCATGGGCAATTTTCAGTTGAAACCAAGCAGAATTATTCTATTAACCAGGTTACTGTGAATAATGCAATCCTGCTCCAGAGGCGGAGGGGGCAGGTCTTACAAATATCAGGAGGGTTTTGCTAAAGAGTGAAAGTTTGGGTGATGGTGGGTGCAGAGTGCCTGGAGTGCCTGACCTGGAGCCACTGCTGGTGTCAAGCAAACTGTTTTCCCTCCACTGCTTGCAGAGATCAAATTCTACAGCTACAGCAGCCGATTGTCCCCATCTCCATCTTCCTGCCCACAGCGTCAGAGCTGGTGAGGAATGTCCCCATCCACCCCGGCACAGCAGCCAGGCTTGGCCAGCCCGGGAGAACCTCATTTCACAAGGTGGCAATTAAA
This sequence comes from Manacus vitellinus, assembly GCF_001715985.3. NCBI lineage: Eukaryota > Metazoa > Chordata > Aves > Passeriformes > Pipridae > Manacus > Manacus vitellinus. Next base: position 641,939 of record NW_021939395.1, on the reverse strand, counting down.
ATTTTATGCTCTGAGTTTTCCCTGAATGATTTTAAACCATCTTTCCTCATGATTTCCTAGTAGCAAGTTGAGTAAATTAGAATCTGAATGCAATCAACATCCTTAATACCGACGCCAGCCCGGCCGTCGGGGAGGCTGCGTCTGAGCAGCTCTGCCTGGCAAAGAAGGTCGAGGGCTGGGTGTCCTTGGAGGCTTTGCCCTTGGAGTATTGTCAGGGAGGGAAAGAAACACCAGAAAGTAGGACACGGTCCCCCAAGTAGCACAGAAATCCCACCCTGCTCAGCAAACTTTACTTATTTCCCTCATCTGTGTGTTTTCTGTCACGTCTCAGAGATGTGACTTTGATGATATATGAATAAAGGAGCAGCAGCAGCAGAACCAGCCCGTTCCCATCTGTGGGGCCCAGGAGGAGGGAGAGGGGAGATGCTCAGCACCCGCTGTGGGGGCCAGGGGTGCTCTCAGCTCACTCCTGGCAGTGGTCTGGCACGGAGACCCGATTCCTTGAGCCTGCTGGGTCTCCTCTCTGCCACGGTTCACCCCGACATGCCCCTGCTCCAGGTATCCCTGAGCTCCCAACACTGCCCACTGCTCTGGGTATCCCTGAGCTCCCAACACTGCCCACTGCTCTGGGTATCCCTGAGCTCCCAACAGTTCCCATTGCTCTGGGTGGCTCCATGCTCCCATCTCCACCTGTACCAAGGTGATGTCTCTGTGGGAAGGTCCCTGGGGGCTCCAGGTCCCCGGCACTGACCCCCTGCACTGCAGGGAGGCACCAGGCAGGAGCCAGGCCTGGGAGTTTTGTGCGGTGGAGCAGATCAGTCTGTTCAACCACCCAGGTCACGAGTTGTGCAGTGCTCAGAGAGGGCTCAGGAGACACCAAGGACCCAGGGAAGGACACGTTCCTGGGCACAGGACCAGCAGAGCAGCAGCAGGCACAGGCTCAGCAAGGGCCATGTCTCTCCCTGCACACCCAGGGACATGCTGTGTCTGCTGGGGACACTCCACCCACGTGGCTTCACACACATGAAGTTGTGAAAGTCCCCAGAGCATAACCCTGAGGAGAAACCTTTGGATGGAGACAACCCCACTCCACACAGAGAGGGGTGGCAGAGTTTTTCTTTCCAGGTACGAGCTCGGTGGCTCAGACACACTGCAGCTCAGGAGAGTGGGGTTGCTTCTCCCAGCCCTGCTGAGCACAGGAGGGATGGGCTCAGCCTGTGATAAATCACAGAGAAGGGTACAGGGAGGTCAGGCCGTGGCTGCCAGCAGCCCACACTCCTCAGCACGGCTGCACGAGCCTTGGCAAAACTCAGCTTGCAGCCAGCACCACCATGGGATACCAGGAATGGGGCTCTCCATGGCACAGAGACACCCAGGAACCTGCCAGTGGCAACAGCAATGTCCAGGATCCACCCCGAGCCGTGGGCCGGGCTGGGCATTTCCCTGCAGAGGAGGGAGCCAGCCCAGAGAGCTGGATCCTGGCACAGGAGGAGCACTGGGGTCCCTGGGGAGGAGCAGCTCAGCCCTCGCAAGGCACGTGGATGGGAGAGGCACTGGATGGGCACCAGTGCTGCTCCACCTCCCGGTCCCCTCTGAGCAGTGAAAGCTGGGATTGTTTCACCCCCACCCCAGAGCTGGAGGTGTGTAAACAGGAAGAGTCGCTCCCTGCGCACCCGGAGCGAGGGAAAAATGAGGTGTTGAAAAGATGACAACCGGGTCTGCCAAGGATTTCACCTGGGCAGGGAGTGGGGAGAGCAGGGAGCGAGGGAAGGGGAAGGTGGGGAGGGGGAGCTGCAGGAGGAGAGGAGATGCTTGGAAAATTGTAGCTCTTATTTTGGGAGCAGAAAATATTCTCTTCCCGGCATCAAAGGATTTCACTTTCTTCCACCTAGAAAAAGTCAAGGCAGGCCCGTGTGGCTGCTGAGGGTGGAGGGGCAGCAGGGCAGGGCCGGGCAGGATGCGGGAATGAAAAGCCCTCTGTGCGGCTCCACTCCCCCGGGGGCACTCCAGACTCTGGAAAAGCCCAGAGGGAACCTTGATCATGGAGTGTTTATCGCTGAGGTCACTGCTGCCCTTCCCCACCCCGGCCTCCTTCTCCCTCCCCTGCTTGAGGACCAGGCTCGGGGTTTTCAGAGGAAAACCTGCCATGTCCCAGGTGCTCCCACTGTCCCCACAGCCCAGGTGTGCCGTGGGTGCCTCTTTTGGGGACAGTAACACTCGGGACGCCTCTCCATCACAGAGCAGCCGGTCACAGCAGGACCACCGAGGCTGCACCGCTGTGCACGGGGCTCAGGCAAAGCTCTTTTTCTCCAAGAGCCATTGCAGAAAATTGACATTTGGTGGCAGGTAAGATCCCTCCCTCCATCGTGCAGAACAAGTTCTCCATCATCACACACCGCTCCAGGGAGGATTTATGCTGCGCCGCTGCTCCCTAGAGATGGATGTCCCACCGCACAGGGATTTCTTTCCCACCCACCAGTGCTCAACATCAGCTGCCCAGGACCGGGCGGCGTTGGGGGACACCCGGTCCTGCACGTTGTTACCACCTGGTGGCACCAAAAAAGCTGTCAGAGGAAGAACTAATTAATTCCAGTCGCAGCCCTTGGCTTGGGAGTTTCAGCGCAGTTTTTAGGATTGCTGTGGTTCGCCGTGTGGCTGTTAAACACCGAGTCATGTTTTATAGCCGGAGGGTTAATGTTCGTGGGCTTCAGCCCCGCAGCGGGGGCTGCAGCTCAGGCTGAACGCTCAGATAAGGGAGGGGGAGGCTTTGCCTGCAGAGCTCAGCCCCTGGCACCCCCGTGCTGGCACAGCAATGGCACCACGGCTGGCCCAGGGCATGGGGGGACTGCTCAGGAGTGAGGCTCACTGCCTGTGCGATGGCTGGCAGTGATCCTGCGGGATCCAAAATCCTTTAGAGTAATCCCAAATCATTCTGGGGCTGGATTGTCCCCCCTGGTTTGGGCATGGCAGGCATGAGGACCAGGGATAGCTGCTTGGACCAGCTGCATCCCAGCACTGTCAGCAGCAAACCTTTGGGGCCAGGCTGGGTCCATGGAGGGAAACCCACCAGAAATTTCCCCCCAAAGCAGGAGGGAGGCCCCCGGGGTGGAACCTCCAGGAGCAGAGGCCAGGTCCCTGCGGGGCTGCAGCGCCGGTTGCTGACAGCAGCTGGATCTCCGGGAGCCTGGAAGTGACCCTAAAACTGTCCAAACAAACCCCCGTCTCACAGCTTTGCTGGGCCATGGACAGTCTGTCAGGGCAGCACAGGGGGAGGGTTGAGTGTGGCAGGAGCTCTGCACAGCTGGGGTGTTCCTCTTCCTCCCAGCAGTGGCTGAAGGGAGAGGGCCCGAGTTCCCCATGTCACAGCATCACACCAATCCCCTTGTCCTTCCCACTAAATCCCTTCTGCATCCCCCAGGAATGGCATGGACAGGCACCCAGGAGAGGGGAGGGGAGATGGGGGACCATGTCTGATGGGCCCTAGCAAAGGAGAGGGTGCCCTGCTCCTAGCTGTGTGAGTAGGGTCTTAAAACAGACCGGTAAGGCCCTGGCACAGGTTGCCCAGAGAAGCTGTGGCCTCCTCATCCCTGGAAGTGTTCAAGGCCAGGTAGGACAGGGCTCAGGACAACCTGGTCTAGTGGAAAGTGTGGGTGGAATGAGTGTGAGTGTGGAACAAGTTGGGCTTTAAGATCCTTTGCAATCCAAACCACTCTGTGATTCTAAGAGAAGCTGTGTGAGAGCTGGACCTTTGCCTGCACCAGCGAGCATCACCAGTATCCCCAGCCATCACCTCTCCAGTGAGGCCCCACCACCTCCCTGACGTGCCCCGTGCAGCTGTGCTGCCCTCCTGTGAGGTGGCCCCTGGGCACGGGCTGTGACAGAGCTGCAGGGATGGACCAGGGCAGCAGGGCTCACCTGGAGTGTCTGCACCACATCCAGCCCTGTGCAAAGCTGCAGGAGCCTCCCACGTCCTTCCTTTCCCAGTGATAGTGCTGAGCAGGAGGTCAGTTGAAGGCAGGACATCCGATGAAAGAGCTTAATTGCTTCAGGTTACATTCAAAAAACACAGCCTAAATAAAGAGGTGGGGGGAGGTAGCAGCTCTTGATGGTTTGAGAGATTTATGTGTCTCAGCTGCTCCTGATCAGCCCTGGTCACCTCCAGCTCCCCATCGCCTGTTTTCCACCTTCCAGGGTTGCCCCATGTGTTGAAATGTTTGGGTGTCCCCAGAGGGCTGAGCCTTGGCCCTCATTAATCCCCCCTCGCTGACCCGACAACAGGGAGGAAATTTGCCTCAATTAAACATGTAAGGTCTCATTTCCCTTTGAAGTCAGAGCAGCACCAGGGAGTGCTGGGGAGGTCTGGAGAATAACCAGGGAAATTGGGCCCATAGTCTTCACACTGGGGAGCTGCACACTAGAGATGAGCCTAAGCCCATAGAGCAGCCTATTGCTGTCTCGTCTCCCTCAGGAGAGTGCCCATGTTCTCAGAGCAGTGCTGGAGCAAGGAACATCATGGCAGGGAGGGAGAGCTACGCAGAGGTGCCAGAAGGACTGATGAAAGACTCCTAATCCACTTCAGCTGCTGTCCAAGGGAAGGAAAACCTTCTCTGCTTCAGTTTGGGCTCAGTTCTTCAAGGATGTGTAGATGGCACCTGGCACCAACACCTCCAGAGAGGGGGAGTGGAGCCCCCAGGTCCTGCTCTGCCTCGGATGGGTGTCCCAGCCTGCGAGTGTCCCTGCAGGGTGCGTGGGTGAGCACAGAGCTGCTCTGCTGCCTGTCCCTGGGAGCTGGCAGTGCAGGGAAGGCTCATCCAGCCTGGAGCCACCCAGCCTGTGCGTGCTGCAATGAGACCTGAAAGCACGCAGCCACATTCCCTGCACCTTCTGGCACGGTGGGAATAACAGATCACCAGCTCCTGCCTGTCATCCATCCTGCTTATTTCCTGCACTGAGCCTGATTTATGCTGCATCTCCTTCCCCCGTGCCATCGGCGCACGCTGATAGATGGCCCCGCTCCCTGCTCTCGCTGTCCCCTTGTGCTGCATCCAGCCATTAATTCTGTGCCAATGTAAACCTGTCTCACCTTCAAGACTTTAATTTCGCAAAAGCATAAACACCTTATAATCCGTCTGTCTTTATCTGGCTCCGGAGCTTTCCCTCCCTCCCCTCGGCCGAGGGTTATCTGGGGTGAGGATGTGGCCGCAGAGCAGGATCAGCCCCAGCCGTGGCCGGGGGGCTGCCCCAGTGCCAGCACGTGGAGCTGGGAGGAAGGGTCACTCACCACCCTCATCGTTCCTCTGGAGTACATAACAGCCCCTGCATCTTCCTGGAAAGGTGCAGGAGGTGCAGCCAGGTCCAATAAGCCACCATATCCCAGAGTCAAGTGCTTGGAGGGCCACTAAGTGGCCCAAGCTCAGCTTCCAGCCCTGAACGGTGGCCAGACCTTCTGTGCAGGGAGAGTTCTCACCCTGAATGAATCCTGGCATATCCTGGGTTTTCAGTCCTGATGAAAGACTGAAAGTGGAGCTTTGTGAGGACCTGGGAATCAGCCACGTGCCACTGCCCCCCTGCTGCTCCCCCCTTGCTCTGCTCACAGCCTGGATGGCACTCGGGGTCCAGCTGAGGACCAGCCCCCTGGGTGGGAGCTGGGAGCCTTTGGGCAGGACTGCTGCCATTGCCTCAGGTTCCACATAAGGGCTCAGGGTTCCCTCCAGCACTGGCAATTCCACCATGGCCAGGAAGGAAAAGAAAACTCCAACAACGTGGCAAAAATTAACTGTGTGTGTCCTGGGGCTGTACAAGGGTTGGATTTGGTGATCTTGGAGGTCTTTTCCAACCTTCCTGTTTAATGATTCTATGGGACACATGTGTCACTGCCCTGTCTGCCAATGAATGCCTCAGTTCTTAGAGAGGGACAGAAGCAGCTGCAGCCACCAAAGTCCCTGAGCCAGCCCTGGGCCAGAGCTCAGACCTGCACAGCACAGAGGGATGGACAGAGCCCTGGCAGGTCATGCTCAGGGCCATCATTGCCCACCAACAAGGCACCAGCAAGTCCTGTAGCATTTTGTCCTTCTCTCCCCAACTTTCCTCTTTCCCCTTTTTGATTCTTGAGTCATTTGTTCTGATCTTTGGCAATTCCTACAGCACATAAAAATCCATGCCACTCCTCCCTTTGGGGAATGACGTGCATTCAGCTCCGTGGCTGCCATCCATTCAGTGCCAGGTTATTAAAATGAAGATATCTTTCAGCACTACCGACCTGTTAATCAGGGGAATGGCTTCAGAGGGCTTTTGTGGGCTCTGTTAATTTGTGCTGCATTGAGCCACGTCGAGCTGAGCGGAGCATTAGGGACGGGAGAGAAGGGAATAAATCAATGAAGTGGATGGAGGAGTGCTGGGCTGGCTGGCTGTGCTGCGGCTGCCACGCTCTCACTTAAACACTTTACATCCATCAGAGCCTGCAGGTGGAACTCTGGCTCCCAGGCAACAGGTTTTGTCCTTAGGAGCTCAGTGTGTGCTGTGCATGTTCCTCAGGATGTGGAGCACGTGGTCCTGCCTCACCTGGCTGCCCCAGCTCTGAGCATCACCCAGCCCACCCAGGCTCTGCCCCAGGCTCTGTGCAGCTCCAGGCAGAGGCTGTGGGTGCTGGCAGGGGGCTGAGGCCCTGCTCACTCTGTGGCTGCTCAGTGATGACATTCATGGAATCACAGGATCACAGGATGGTTTGGGTTTTTAGGGGTCTGAGACCTCATCTCGTTCCACCCCCTGCCATGGGCAGGGACACCTTCCACTACCCCAGATTGCTCCAAGTCCCATCCAACCTGGTCTTGAGCACTTCCAGGGATGGGGCAGCCACAGCTTCTCTGTGCCAGGGCCTCCCCACCCTCACAGGGAAGGATTTCCTCCCGATATCCCCATCTAACCCCGCCCTCTGGCAGCGGGAAGCCATCACCCCTTGCCCTGTCGCTCCAGGCCCTTGTCCATGTCCCTCTCCAGCTCTCCTGGAGCCCCTTTAGGCACTGGAAGGGGCTCTAAGATGTCAGGCTATCACCCTGAGACAGGAGAAGACAAAGCCACCCCCCTTCTCCGAGGTGGCCTGTCGCAGGGTGTGGTTGCCCACAGCTGAGCTGTTCCTCTGTGTGAACTTCCCACGGGGGATGCAGCTGCAGAGAGGTGAGACCTGGCCAGTGCCCCGTGGTAATGGCATGGATGGTCTGGGAAGAGAAGTCCCTGCTCCACGTTCCTCTGGGCATCTCCTCCCTGCACCCAGAGGAAGCACAGGGAGGGAGCAGTAACTCAACATAATCATTAAAAATCAGCACTGCCCCCCCGGCCTGTGCCAATATATCTACATTTGGAAATTCATAATCCTACTAACTGGGATTTTCCTTTTATACTAATGGCCTTCTGGCAAACAAAAATCCATCAGGCTCCCTTCACAGTGCCAGTCAGAGCAGAGGATCAAGGGGATCCAGCGCAGCCCCTCTGTGCAGGGCTGTGGGTAACATTCTCCTGATCCCTCAGAACCATTTGGAGCATGTGCCATTCTCTGTCCTCCTTTTGGCTGAGAGGGAGCTCTTGCTTCTGAAGGAGATATTGCATTTTCATTGGGCTTAATTCTTTAGGAAAAGGAATCATTCATGTCTCCTGCCTTTGAAACCTGCAAGTCTTATCATCTTGCTCTTAATAATGTTCTTTTTTTGCTGGAATGTTTCATAACAGCTTTTAAGTCTTTGCTGTGGTCAGACAATGGGGAGATGGCATCAGCTCCATGCCTGTGAGTGGCCTTCAGGGAATTTTAAGAGAGGGAGATGCTGGAAGTTTGGCACCAAGGAAATGGATTAGGATTGCTGTCAACTCATAATGCTGCTTAGAATGACATGTCATCCAGGGTTGTGGCCAGCCTGGGGTGGTGTAGTTTGGGTTTTCCTTTGCAGAGGTGAGGTGGAGAGTGAAAGCACCACAGTGGGGGGCAGAGAAGCCAGATGGGTGCTGGGACCATGGCACAGGCACAAGGGACAGGGAACAACCAAGTGGAAGAAAACAACTGATTAGTTTAGGGGTGGTGCAGCACCCAGAGAGCTCAACCCAATAAACCACCAGGGCCTGCTGGAGTTCCCATGTGCCAAAGTTTTGCAGTAATCCATAATTAACAACCTCACTTCCCCAAACTTTGCTCGCTGGCACTGGCTCACCCTGACCCCAACTGGGAAACACCTTTGGGGTGCCCAGACAGGGCTGGGTGAGCCGTGGCACCCCCAGATCATACTGGGAGATCCTCAGCTGCAAATCACTCAGCTTGCAGACCCCAAAATATCCAGGATGGGTTTTTTCTCTGTAACCTTAAACTTTGAAGGTAAAATTCCCCCGTTGGAGGACACGATGGAGGCTGGAAACAGCCTGTCCAGGGATTTGAGGAGGCACCAGCTGGGCTCACAGGGGGAAGTGGCTCTTGCTGTCCCTGACATGGCACCAGGACTGGTCTCACAAGAAGGTAAATCAGTGAGCAGCTCAGAAATCTCCCTCTCTTGTGGCATAAGGACAGAATTACTTCCCATCAAGAACACAAAGATAGCTCAGGGAACAAGCAGCTGCAGAAGAGCCTTTTCCAAGCACAGTTTACTCCTGGTTTCTCACCAGCCATTGCACAGACTGCCAGGTGCCCTCAGACGTGGAGAAATAGGTAGAAATGAGGAGTTTTGGTGTTCTCAAGGGGCATGAGGTGCCTGGTGTTCGCTGTGGGATCGGAGGGCAGGTTTTACTCTTTGGACAGAAGTGACACCTCTGGCTGTCACCTTCCCCGGGCTGTGGCTGTGGGGATTTCACCATCCCTGCCACGAGCACCAGCTCAGCCCCCGGGGGTGAACCTCTGGGACCAGCCCTTGCCATGAGCAGCCCAGGAATGCCCCCGGGGGGAGCACAGGGACGAGCTGCTCTGGGGGAGCCGAGCCCGCGTGTCGGGTCCTCCCGGGGGCTCTGCTTTTGTTTTCCCTTTGACTGAGGATGCACTGGGTGAACCTCTGAAATTTGATTCGGGTTTTCAGCAGCGCAGAAAGCTCGTGGCGCCTTTGGAGAAGACATCAATGGCTGGCACGCCTGCAGCCCTGCCCTCGGCCTCCTCCCCCTGGCCACAAGAGAGGGAAGGCACAGGCACGAGCGCTGGGGCTCAGCCTGTGGAAAATGCTCTTTGTCAGAGGAGGAGAAGAGATTTTCATGCATTCTGTGTACATTCCTTCTGGGCTGGCTCTGGCTTTGTATTTCAAAATCTCCTGGTAACTCTCTTTTTCCACACCCTTGCCTTTCAGCTTTGTGGGTTTTGCTTTTTTTTTCTGCACCCTGGATTTTCTGGTATGGTTTGGGGCTCTCCCCTCCCACCCTGCCCAGCTGTGCCTCATGCTCAGCTGTTTGGGGGCAGCCTGGCTCTGGGCACTGCTCCTCCTGCCCACCCCAGAGGAGGAGGTACCTCTGCTGTGAGCGACGTGCTCCAGACCCAATGGGAGAAACCTCTTCATTCCCATGGAAGTGCCGTGAATCCCAACACCTGCCTTGGATGGGGAGAGCCAACCTGGCTGGGTGGTTGAGCACCAGGAACAGTCCCAGCCATGGATGCAGGGATGAGTTTGGATGGAATACAGGGCTGGGGTGATGCTGCTCATGCCATGGACAGGTCAGTGATGGAAAACCCAGCTGAACACAGTGGTCCTTAAGCACAAGGTGAAACCACTTCCTGTGTAACCACTGATAAACCTTCCTTGTCCCATCTGCAGGGCCTGTGACTCTTTTGATGGACAGGTGGGGACCCCATGAGTTTTGCTTCCTATCCTGTTCTTGATTGAGTTTGGCAAGTACTTTGAAGTTAAAAGTCACCAAACCATATGTATATATTAATATATTTAAAAAAAAAAAAGTCAGAATCCTCCATTTTGGCCAACACACCAAAATGGTTTTTTCTTCCTTCCAAAGAAAACTTAACTGGAAATAATTTCTTCCTGCAGAAAGGCTGTGTTTCTGTGAAATGGTGTTGGGAAGGTGATATAAAGGCTGGGAAGGTGATATACTGAAGTAGGGGGAGGGAAAATATCCCAAAACACCAAAGGCTTTAATGCTTCTGTCAGGGAATCACGAGAGACCACGAGGCAGCCTGGGGACTGCCCAGGGCTTCATCATTCTGACTCCGGATGCCTCTTCCCCAGTCCCTCTATCCCAGCACAGCCCCAGGCCTGGATTCCTCAGCAGGATTCCGGCCCGTGTGATTCCCATCCACCAGTAAAAGATGCTTTATCCTTTCTAGCACACCTCCTGCACCATTCCCACATCACTCAGGGCTCCCTAGGAACGTGTTTGCAGACCAGCTGCTGTCCCACTGCTGAACCCCACTGCTTCCCAGGCTGAGGGGAAAGAAGGGAAAGGGTCTCCCTTCCCCTCACAGGACTTTGCAGACGTGTTGTGTGGGCCCTTGACTTGGTTTCACCCACCCAAACTCTGCCTTTCTGTTTTTTTAAGCCAGCTCTCCTTGCAGATGATAAATGCCAGCCCAGCCCCAGCCATTCCCCTCATGCCATCCACCAGACCGGAACACCAGCTCGCTGCACAATCCTCTCTGGGTGCTGGCAGCCCACAATTAGCCGTGATGGATGGGAGTCTCCAAACACAGATACTGACAGAGAAGTTGCTCAAGAGGTTTAAAAAATGAACTGTGAGGATTCGGGGTAAAAAAATAAGCCGGTGCTTGCCAGAAGGGAGGGAAACCCACTCTGGCTTTAACGGCCTCATCATCCAGCCACATCAGTCCTCGTGCCTGCACGGATCTGGAAGGAAATTTTGATCAATCTGTGCCTCTTTTATGAAGGCACGTAGTGCACTTAATTTGTAGTTCTCATGCAAAATGCAACCGCTGTTTAGTTGTTTTTAAATCCTTATCAGCAGTGAGGCACTGTTTGTTTCTAAACAAGCAGAGGCCAGCGGTGAAGGGAGATTTCTCACTAATTGGAAATTATTGTGTGGGACAGGGCAGGAAGGGAGTCTGCCTTTTAGCCCAGACCGTATGTAAGAGAGAACCTCATGTTATGAAGTGCAATTATGGAAATGTATTCTCCCCTCAAGCTCTGAAGCACAGAAAAAGGGCTGATAAACACCGAAATATTGACTTTGCTTTCCCAGCTGAGGAGCCAGCGGTGACAGCAGCGGTTTTGCTACAACAAGAGCACTCTTATCCTGCAGTCATGGAATCACAGAATGGTTTGGCTTGGAAGGGATCTTAAAGCCCATCCAGTCCCACCCCTTGCCATGGGCTATCCTTTCCACTATCGCAGGTTGCTCCAAGCCCCCTCCAACCTGGCCTTGGACTTCCAGGGATGGGGCAGCCACAGCTTCCATGGGCGACCTGTGCCAGTTCTGTGGTGCATCCCCCTCACACATTGTGGCCGGTTCTTCTGGGTGTACTGGGCCCACGTGATCATTTCTACAGCTCAAATCATCTTTTTTACTGTAGAAAACTTGATTCTAAAACTAATTTTTCCTTCCGACACACTGAGCTCTATTAACTCACCAGCCTTTCGTGAAGCTCATTAGATGTCTGGGGTCTTTCCCTTAAACCTTGAGGCCGAGGGAATAGTCTCATTAAATAAGATGGCAGAATCTCTGCAGAGAACTTTTGCAGTTCATGCCAATTAACAAATTTGATGATGGTTTTAGCTGTTCTTTTTCAGGTAGCCCAGAGCCCGTGGGCCAGGCTCACACTGCGGAGGCTCGTGTGCGTCGAGAAAGGGCTGTTCATAACTAGAAGAGCTGCTCCGGGATTGGGAAGAGTTTGAAGCCCCTGGGAAGCTCTGAATGCAGAGGAGTGTGGGCATGGAGGAGGCCACCCCGCAGAGAAAAAGAGAGCACTGGCTGCAGGATGTCCTGGGATGGGAGGACTGAGGCAGGCTGGCTGTCTGATGGCCTCTGCTGGAGATTATCATAAACCCTTTAAAGCAAACACAGTTCCCTGAAGCTGAAAAGGTACGATTTGAATGCGCTCGGAAAGAGGAGGTTTGAGCAGCACGATCCATTCTGTCTCCGAAATGTCACGAAACATTTGTACAGCTGCTCAGTTGGCATTAAAATGTAGGTCTTCTGCAGGAACATGGCAAACAGCTCCAGGTCACTGGGAGAAGTCCAGGACCTCCAGCAAAGGGTGCCTGGGGGCCACTGGTGTCCGGTAGCTGGGGCGGGAGCATCGGGACAGCTCTGGGAGCTGCTGACCCACAGCCACGGGCAATGCCAGCAAACACCACTCCTGAGTTTAGCAGGGCAGCCCACGCTGGGAAGTGGTTTCCCTGCACAGTGTGAAGGACTGCTTCCTGAAGGACTGCTTCCCAAAATCCCACATCCAGCCCAGCCAGAACTGAAAAGGAGGGAGTAAAGAAACAAAAGGAGAGGGAGGTGCCAATATAGGCAGAGATATTCCCTGTTCCCTTGGCTGCGAGAGCGGGAGCCGAGCTCCCTGGTGAGCACACAGCCTCTCCTGATGGTGGGATTCGGGAAAACACCAACCAGTCGTTTCAGAGGGCTGGTTACATGGACAGAAGCGTGGAAGCCCTGTCTGCTGGTGATCTCCTCTCTCCAGGTGTCCTTTTCCTCACAGCTCATCTCACCTTGTCCCCCCTCCTGTGTCACATCACGGGAGGCTGATGACACTTGCAGATGCCTCGGTACCTCCTGTGCCCTGCGCTGGCTCTGCCCCTGAGCAGCTCTGCTGCAGTGCCCGGGGGCAGCACATGCACAGCTGCTCCTCAGTAACCATGAGAGGAGCTGGGAGGGGGATGTCCATGTCCCTGTGTCCCACCCCTCAGAGCTGCCCTGTGTGCTCGCCGACAGCCCGGGGCAGGTCCCAGTGCTTTCCTTCAGCCCAGTGCCGAGGTCTGTGGCTTTGGTGAATATCCCAGCTTTGATCCTCTCTCCTGGCTGCGATTCCCTGTTTACACAGACAACCACAGCTCTTTGTATCCACACTCATCAGCTCTTCTGAGGTGTTTTCTGATCCCCACGATACAGGTCCCAGTGTCTGTGCCGGGGCCGAGCCCACATCTCCACATTTCCCATCCTGCCCCAACACATCCCTCTGAGCTCCTCAGCACTGATTTGGGTTTGTTGATGGTGGCAGCCATCCCAGACAAACCCACGGGGGGATGGAGCTCTCCTCCCCGGGCAAGCACGTCTTTTGTTCCCCAGAAGGCCAACGTAGGAGGAGCCCCACGTCGAGCAGGCTGCGCGGTGAGCGCGGGCAGCGCTCCATGGAGGACATGCCTCGCTTACTCTGCCGCTCCTTCACGTGCATTAGGGGTTCTTTTTGTTCTGCTTTATTTTTTCTCCTTTCTTTTATCCTCCCAGCCCTTCTGGCAGGGTTTTGAATACACATAATGACTTGGAAGGTGCGTGGAAGGTTCTGGCAGCCGCGGCGCGGGGCGGGAGCGCAGCCAAGGCGCGGGGCCGCACAGTGGTTTCATCCCATTTGCAAACTATAAGGCCGCCTTTGAGCGGGGGGGCAGAGCAAGGAACATGTGCTAAACATCATGTCGGGGAGCTTAGCGCATTACGGGGAACAGCGGGCTGGCTACGGACAAATGGGAATGCTCTGGGATCTGTTAGAGGAGAGGGGAGGCCAGAGCAGTCTCTGGATTTAGGGCTGAGTGAGCAGCTCTGGCAGGGCAGGTACGAGGGGCTTCTCTAGGCATTACAGCCAAGCAAGTGTCAGAGTGGCATAAATCAGAGAGCTCTGCCCGTGTCTGTCAAACCCTGCAGGAACTGCTCGGTGTCTGAGGGCACGCACAAAGGAGCACAGGCACATGGTAACACAGAAACAGAGTCCTTGGGAAAACAAAAACCCAGACACCAACCTGCAGCACGTGCTTCAAGGCTGGGCTCCAAAAACCTGCCACCTGGGGTGGCACAGGGATGAGCTGCTCCTGCTCAGCACTGCTGTGTCCCAAGGGGCTCATGTGCCGGGTGTCTCCAACGGCTCCGGAGCACAGGAGTGACCGGCTCGTCAAGCAACAACCTACCCATGGTGTTTGTGTGGTTCCCTTCCTGCCACACAGAGATCACAACATCTAATGTCCTGTGGTGGACCCTGAGTGACCAGGCTGCTCTCACAGCCAAAACACCTGCAGGACTGACAGAATTCATCCATCATCGTGCTCCTTGGGATGGTGGCACGGACGGAAGAGTAAACTTAGAGCTGGAGTTGTGGGTGCTGACTGATGGGATTGGCTGGGTCAGGTTCCCTGGGATTTGAGAGGCAGGTTCAAAGCTCCAGTTAAAAACTGACATCTCCCCTTCAAAGGAATTCCAGGCTGTTCCTCATTTTCCCCATCCATGGGGCAGGAGAGTGCCATGTCCGGGCTGGGACAGCGGGCAGGGGGCTGATGACAGCTGAGCCCAGAGGAGAGTGCCAGGGTCCTGCCGAGACAGAAGAGCTTCTCCAGACCTTTTGAAACTCTGAGCATCCACAAAATGAAAAGCCCAAGTGTCAGTTTTGGGAAAGAAAAAGGATCAAAGCAGCAGAGGGAAAGCTGAGAGTCTTTTGGCAGACAGAGGAGGGTGTTGTCCCTGCCAGGCAGAGGCTGAGCACAAACTGCCTCACACACTTTGCTGTGACCATGGCTTCTGCAACACTGGGAGCATCTGCTGGACCAGGCAGAGGGACTAGGTCAGGTGTCAGCAGGAGATTGGGATGGGATGTGCTGGACAAACCTGGCTGCTTCCAGCTCAGTGGCAAAGATGCTGGTCCAACAGTACCAGGCATGTACAGGCTCAGAGCCTCTTCCAGCTGCTCCAGAGCCCAGCTGTACACTGGGGATCTCATTCTAGGGCTGGACACATCTCCCCTTTTCCTGGTCTGGTGGATCTCCCTGGTGATGGTTCATGTCACAGTGAAGAGAAGAGGGTCTCCAATGGCTGTGACATTCCCTGCTCCAGTCCCCCTGCCATGCTGAAGCAGTAGCAGGTCCCACACGGATGCTGCCCCAGGGCTGGAGAGGTACTTTTCCTGGTGTTCGTGCTCCACCCCAGCACATGAGCAAAGGGATGTAACCCCACCCTGCCAACCAAAGCCCATGGCTCCCCTATTTCTGGTGGCACCAGCACATCGGCTCAGCAACCTGCTCCATGCCTGGCAGCCCTGCAGATAAAAATGTTTGATCCCCAGCAACCTGGCAGTGGCTGGGTGGTGACATCCATCACCCCACGCAGGGAGAGCTCCTTCCCTCCACATCGCTCACGGCCCTAATGGAGACAGCAAATAACTCACACCTGGCAAGTGTGACACCAGCGTTTCCCCCTGGGATCTCCCTGGGAGGCCGAGGCAGCAGTGCTGCCATCACTGCTCACCAAACCCCTCTGGCTCTGCCAGGAGGCCTTGGTGCTGCCCCTCCAAGCCAGGCTGGTGGCAGGAGCCCCACTCAAACACGGGCGGGGGACACGGCCAGCATCACCGCCTTTCCAGCAGCAGCCTGCTCTGCTCCACAGCTCCCTCCCCTTCCCTTTTTCCATTTGTTTGTTCATTCCTTCTTTATTCTCTGCAATTGTCCTTAATGGAAACAGCATCTCAGCAGAGTCAACCCGCAGGAAAGCTCGAGCACAGAGGGATTTTTGTAGATGGCTTTAATAAAAACATTGAAGCTCTGTTGTTGTTATAGTGCTGTGTGATCCATTAAGTCTATTAAATACAACAGAGGAAAACTGTGAAAAAAGCCAGAGGAGGCCATGATGTCACAAAAAACAAACGAGCTGGGGCTGCTTTCCTGCTCCTCTGCAGCTCCACGGCTCTGCCCTTGCCTCGCTGGCCCTGCCAGCCCAGCACAGACCCATGTTTGCTCGCCTGTCATTTGCCACATGTGCAGGTGGGTGAGTATTTGGGTTCCCATAAATGTGGACTTTCTAGATACTAATCCAGAGGGTATTAAAGCCAAGGACCCAGAAGATCTGCTCCTCCCTGGGCCAACAGGCTCCTCCAGAACACGCGTGTGCTGGGCTGTGTGCACACACAGGAGTCTCTGGGGACACGTGTGCTGCTGGCCTGGGTGTGTCACACCAGAACTGGGGCCCAGACCCACTCTCTGTGCGCCTTAAAACACCTCTGTACCCCTTTAAATGTTCTGTGCCCCATCAAACACTCCCCAGCTGCAGAGAGCAATGGACCTGGTGATACATGTCCCCCCTGCCACCTGCCCCAGCTCAGCTCCGGCTGCACATTCCAACCTGGAACCTAAATCAGGCTGGAATCCAGCCCTGGTTCCAGGACAGCTCCTCCATCCTGCTCAATACCAAGTGGCTGTGAAGGCATGCAGGGAGATGTCCCAGGGAGAGAGGTTTTCCTTGCTGGGGAGCCTGGAGCTGCTGCACGGGTGAAACACTCTCTGCCTGGAGGAGAGGAGGGTGGGAACCAGGAACAGGATGACTAAGAGAAGGTGAGGGCATCACGGCATGGGAACCTCATGGCATGGATCATCATGGCATGGGAACCTCATGGTGTGGGATTCCCCTGGTGTGGGACACAGAGGCTCAGTTCTCCCACACCACCCAGGCATCCCACCATCACAAAACTCTCCCCAAATGCAGAGGCTGGACCTCCCTGAGCTCCAGGTCTGATGTGCCCTCTGGCAAAGCCGTGGATGCCACCACCAACCCTCTCCTGACACTGCAGTGATGAATGACTGCCTGGGAAGTGCTTGGAGATCCTCTGCTTGGGGAGGATCCAGATTACACTTGTATTTATCTCTTTATCTCTTGTATGTCTTCGTGCATCCTGGCTCGACCTCGCTCTGATCTAAGCCTTTATTCCTAGAAAAAGGATTTAAGGAAGGCTGAAGGCAGCAGTCAGGGAAGCAGGGATGGTGGAGGTCTGTGTTGTGCTGTTCACCACACACCCATGGGTATGTGCACAGCACGAAGGACTGAGCCCTCCCCAGCTGCCTCAGCACGTGGCCAGTGTGCACACACCAGCCTGGGAGGGTGACCCGGAGGCAGATCCTTCCCTGAGCCCAAGGCACACGGCGGGACGGGCTGGAGACAGCCCCTGTGGAACAGCAGCACAGCGAGCAGGCATTCCAGCAATTCCCTGCACAAACAGCACGGGATCATCCACCTCTGCTGTTTATTTGCACAGGATAATTTTTTTGTTGACACTCGAGAACCTCCTTCCTCTGGTGCCCCTAACCAGGGTTCCATAGAACCTTAACCCCTGGTCTCACGGCCACACACCAGGGCCCTGCCAGTGCCAAACTGGGACAGCCGGGCAGGCAGCGCCCAGGAGCCACCACAGAGTTGGCCACGCTGCATTCGAGGCGGGCACGGTGAGCAGGGAGAGCTGCTGCTGCCACATCCCCACCCACCCTGGTCCCCTGCAGTGCCCTGTCCCCTCTGCAGCGATGCTCGGGCTCCCCAGGCACTGCCCGGGTTGTCAGAGCTCACCCACCCCCTTATGTCCCTGACAGAGCCCTCCTGCCCCCCACCAAGGACCCTTTGCTGATATTTCAGCTGCTACACAAAAATACAGGCCCTGAACAAAGCACGTGCAGAGCTCGGGATGCTCCAGCCCCAGCCAGATGGGCTTTCTCAGGGAAGAGCACAAGAAATGAGTCACATACAGGGGGATTTTATTCCCTGTGTATCCTCCCACGTTCTGCTGGGCCATAGTTTATACTTCTGGAGTTGCTTAATCACCCCTCTTGGACCTGCCTTCAAAGAAGATGCCTAATCCCTTCTGGAAACCTCCTAATACCTTTGGCTACTGCCCTGCCTTCTGGCCATGAATTATGTTGGGACTGGCCAGTCCTTCCTCGGTATCAGCCTTTCTGGCCATTTACTATCCATGGTGCCTTCAGAAGGGTATGGAGACTTCAAACAGAATCCCAAAAAAATGTTATCCCTGTGCATCCACCACTGAAGCATCCAATACCCACCACTGGAATGATGTTCAGTGGCTGTGGCACTGGGGAACCATAGACAATGCTTGGGACCAAAGTAGCAGAGGAGGGCTCTGTGTGCTGCCTCCAGCATAGGAACAAGGTGTAATTCTGCTTTTATTGTCCTGGTACACAGGGAAACATCACTTTCCTAGGAAGTCGTGCCATAATGATTCACAAGTATCAGCCTGGACTGTTCCGGTTAAAAGAGGAAAAGTAAACCACAAAATCCCAGAATGGTTTGGGTTGGGAAGCACCTTAAATCTCATTTCATTCCACCCCCTGACATGGGCAGGGACACCTTCCACTAGCCCAGGTTGTTTCAAGCCCTGTCCAACCTGGCCTTGGACACTTCCAGGGATGGGGCAGCCACAGCTTCTCTGGGCAACCTGTGCCAGGGCCTCCCCACCCTCACAGGGAGGAATTCCTTCCCAACATCTCATCTAAATCTCTCTGTCAGTTTGAAGCCACCCCCCTTGACGATGATCAAAACCTGCAATGCTTGAAAGCCAACTGGTCAGACTGGGACTATAAATACCCAAACACCAGGAATTAGACAAAGGGACCTTCTCATGTTTATTGCTTGTGCCTTTTTGGCTTGTTTTTCTCCTCAGGAGGGTTTTTTAAGCTTCTACTGGCAAGGCGACCAGCCCTGAGACCCAGGGCAGCACAGTGAGGAGCTGACAGTAGTGTGAGATATTCAGTGAGAACCCCAACTGATGTCCTGCCTGACTCCTCAGGGCTCCAGCCTGGAATAGCACCATTAAGGGGATGTCAGTGGTTTACTGGAGCATGACACAGGGAGCTTTCCTCGCTCTCCAGGCTGGGCTGCAGACAGACACACTCCTCAGTGGGTCAGTACTTCAAGGAAATGTCACTCAGCCTATTGTTACTCTGTAAATTGAAAGGTTGGAGTGTCTAATTTTGGGCTAAATACACCCCTGAGCAGAGGCCAGGGATGAAGGGGCAGGTTTATGTGCCCACAATTCCACCCACCACAACCACAGCTCCCACCAGAGCAGAGCATTCCCAGAGGGTCACCAGCTCCTCCGGCCACTGTGGCCACAGACACTGTCCTGGGGTGCCCGTGTCCAAGAGCCACCACAGACAGCAAGGAAAAAACAACACAAATTCCAGAACCCACCTAAAAATCCGCTCTCAGTAGAAACATTGCCATTTTCTGTTCCTTTCTGGGGGCACCTGCAGAGCTTGTAAGGCAGCTTGGTCACACTAATCCTCAGATTAGGACCTCTTAAACCATGAGGCTTTTCCTTCTCCTTCGTGGACAAAGTGCAGATGTCTCTGCAGGGCTCTGCCTCAAAGCCAGAGCAGGAGATTCCACTGATTGCAGAATTGGGTCTGAATAAAGAAGTCTGGTCTTGGAATAACAATATTCACAGCAATAGACTGCATTATATAATGTCCTGTAATAAAAGATATTACAGCATTATCAGGAGACAGGAATGCAGAGGGAAGGAAGGAGCAGGAGTGACAGTGATAAATCAATCTGGAGAAGAAATACCAAATGCAATATACTCTTTGTCTCCTTTTGTTTGAGGCTCTGATAGATGTTTCCAGGTTCAAATAACGGAGGTCACAGGAACCCGCTCCTGCTCCTGCCCTGAGCTGAGTTTATTAACCAGCTCTGTAAACAGCCACTGCACCTCTGCCATTGCCCCTCCTCTCTGGCAGCTGTTGGACAGATGTGCAGGACACTGCCAGGCAAGAGGGGCAGTATTTCCAGGTGACAGAATACATCCTAAAATTGCTCCTGATGATGACAGTGTGGGGTTCTAAAAGTTGTCAGTTAGGGAGGAAACGGGAAAAGAGGTGAGAAGGGACAGTGCCCTCCTGGCATGGGCAGCAAAAGGCTGTGGGCTCTGGGGGGCTGGAGCTGGGGGGCAAAGCTCTCCCCAGGCTGCCCCTCAAAACACACAGCAGGGCTCTCTGCAATGGGGCAGAGAATGTTCCCCATCCCCAAGACTGTTTCACTGCTGTGCTTATGAGACAATTTAACTTTTGAGGCCTCCCTTCAGCAAGGGGCTTAATCACACATCTCATTTCCAGCACTTAAGTGAGTCCATTGACTTCAATGATTTTCTTCAAAGGAACACCAGAGACATTTCAGGCACTGGGCCCTGCTGGATCAGCCCTGGGCTCTCCTCCCAGGGCTCCAAATTGACCACTCGCTTTTATGTAGGGCTGTTTTTTTTCCCTGTCTTTGATGCTGTTAATTTACTGCTCTTAGGACTTTTAACCAGAGGGAACAAGAGGGCTGCGATTATTTTCTTTAAACTCTGGAAATTAGGAGGACAAAATGGTGACCTGTGACTCTATCCCAAGGTATGAGGTTGTCATTCCTCATAACGTCTCCTGGAGTTTCACTCTGTCACACTGCTCTGGACAGGAGTTTTAATATTGGCACAAAGGAAAATGATGGGGTAACTGCCAGTGGTTGGAGCTGCTATCTTAAGAAACATTAATTCAGAATTTCTAGAGTGTACCAGGTGGATTTGGGGCTTCCTCACACTGCTTTGGGGTGCAGCTCGATGCCTGGAGTGCAGAGCAGCTGGTGAAGGCTGCACAGCCTCAGCTGTTCCTTCTGTGCCAGACAAATGGGCATTTTGAGGACAACTGAGGGACAGAGCCTGGCTCAGTGACAGCAATTTAACCCTGAGGTCTGTGCCAGTCCTTGGTCCCCAAACACTCTGATGAGTAGGAGATTAATAGCCATGACTTTAACAGGTTTTGGCTTTTCTTTTCCTTATTTATTTTTACCAAAAAAGAAACATTTCTTCCCTTTCTTTTTAATGAGATGGGGGAAAATATGAATGGTTGCAGTGGCTCCTCATGCCACCAGCAGCACAGGTCCCCAGTGGCAATCTGCTCAGCAGGACAAGGAGCCAGAGCCCAGAGAACCAGGTCCCTGCTGCCCATGGGCTGTGCTGATGTAGTGGCATCCATGGGCCAGGATTCCCCTGGGATGGGGAGGGAGCAGGGGGGAAGAGATGGGCCAGGGAGCTGTGCCCCATGGCAGAGCCAGCCTGGAATACCCTGGGGCTGGGGAGGTAGCAGAGGGAGAATCGATGGAGCAGGAATGCCCCGTGGCAAGGCCACCCTGGAGCTCCCAGCAGGATCCTGGCTCTCGGGATTGCAGAAAGCAGGATCACTGCACACACCTCCCAGAACACCTCAGCTCAGCAAGGAGGATGCTCCTCCAGCTCTTCTGCTTCTCTCAGGAGAGAGGGGAGCAAACCTGGGAGGGATGGGTACCCAGAACCCCTTCCCTCTGTGCCATCCATCCGCCTCGTGCGGTCTCCAACCACCTTCCCTTCTCCTCTCTGCTCTTTCCTCTTCCTCTCCCTCTCCTTCCATTTGTGTTTCCACCCTGACTTCCCTTCCCTGTCACCTCTACACACACCCTCCCCCCCTTTATCTGTGGATACCAAGGAAGATTAGACTTTTTTAATTCCAGCTCCGTTTGGCCGCGGTGTCTCCCAGCCTGGCCCAGCAGCGGGGCTGGCTCAGATGTTCCCGTGTGCAGCCCTTCTGCTCGGCTACACTTGTTTATTACTCGTTCATTAGCTTTTTTGCGTTGCTGGAGATCTGAGGCACTCACATGGCGAAGGAGGCTCGAAGTGACAGCAGTGAAAGCCGCTGCTAGTGAGATTATAGCTGCTCGCTGGGGCGGGTGGGAGCGCTGCAGAGGGCACGGGGAGAGCACTGCCTTTGTGCGCTGCTCAAAGGGCCCTGTCACTGCGCGTCAGGCAGCCTCCTGGAAAAAAGGAACTTTCCAAAACCCCATGAGAACTGGTTAAATTAACCCTTTCCCTGGTGGCCACCCGCCGAGAGGCTCCAGGCAGAGGCAGGGAGCTGCCTGTGCCGGCCCTGGGCCCCACAACGGGTCGTACGTGTGCCTCGTGCTCAGCACAAACCCTCTCCCAGTCTTTGTCAACGGGCTTATTTTTATCAAATCAGGACAGAAACTTGGAAATCTTGCAATAAGTCAGGTAGACAATTATAATTCCACCATCAAAACATCCGCCCTTGCCCTTATGGTGTTAAATCCCCAGGCTGGCTGTACACACACACAGGACACTGCAGAGCCCTCGGCACTGCCCCGGTGGCCCAGCTGGTCCCCATCTCTGCAGCCACCCAATGTGGTCCCTTCACTCTTTCCTGCCCTCACTGCTGTGAGATCCTGTGGGAGCAGAGCAGGAGGGGACGCTGAGCCGAGCCCTGCATGTGGCCGGGTGCTGCTGCAGCTCCAGGGCAGTGGGCACAAGGGAGCACACTTCCACTGAACTCAATTTAATATTTGATTGCAGAGGAATCCTGAACTAACGGAGCAGCGGAAGGTGGGTGGTGAAGAGGCCAAATGGTCCAAATCGACTGCACCACAGCCATCCCTGGGAGTGTTCAAAAACGTGTGGATGTGGCCTTGACAGTGCTGGGGGAATGGTAGGACTTCATGATCTCAGAGGCCTTTTCCAACCTTACAGATCATGGATTCCATGGTTCTGTGAATGCCCTCTCCCAAGGACAGCCAGCTGTGCTGCAGTGGTGGATCCATCAGGGGGGTCAGGGTGTCTGCAGGCAGCTCCCATGGTCCTGTGAGCACTGGGGGAAGAGCCCAGATGAGTTGCCATTCCCCAGAGCCCTGCTCCTGGGAAAGGGGCTCCCTGCTCCTGCTCAGGGGTGTTTACACTGAGCCCTGACAGATGGCCTGGGTTGTGGATGTTTATACAGCATCTCCCAGAGGCTCCAGACAGCCCCCGAGCTCCCCACCAGCACTTCCCTCTCCACTCCAGCTGGGCTCCCAGGCTCAGAGCTCCTCCAGCGGGGCAGGATTGGGACAGGGAGGGTGCTGCCCTCCAAACACCCCCTGGCTCATCCCTCCCCATCAAACACTGCTGGCAGCATCCCTGGGAGACCCTCAGGTGTCACCACTGCCTTCAAAGTCCCCAGTAACCACTGGCTGATGTATGTACCTCCAGCCCTGGGGAGGAAAGTGGAAGGAAGGTCTGGAGGATGGGGAACATCCTGAATCTCATCACCACCTTCTCCAAAGGGCCATCCCACAGGGCCAACCAGGCACCAGTGTCACCCTGGGCTGGAGCAGGAGGACACTGGGCCCCGTGATTGGTAGCTCTACCCATGGCCTGGGGAGGGAGCGTGGGCAGTGGCTGTGGTGACACTTGGCATCAGGAGTGACAAAACCCTGCGGAAGCAATGTCCCTGTGCTTTGAGCAGGTGCCACACGGTGTGGCACAGTCAGTCCCACCTGCTGTGAGCAGGTCCTACAGGCTGAGGCACGGAGCCATGCTGTGTGGCAAGGCGTGGTGCCCCGAGCACAGCGTGGTGCCCTGTGGGGTGTCGTGGTGCCCCATGGAGGGGTGGTGTGATGTGCCATGGAGTGACATGACGTGGTGCATCACGGTGCCAGAACCAAGCCATGGCACAGGCAGGAGCAGTCTGGGGTCTCGAGGCTCCCTGCCTGCTGCCAGCCCTGGAGCTGCCACGGCACAGCTGCTGTCACACACACGAGAGCCCATCCCCTGACAAGCTTCTGCCAAGAGCCCCGGGAACGGGGGTCCCCTCCGTGCCCACCACAGCGGCCGCAGACCTTTCCCTCGGGAGGCAGAGGCCGAGGTGCAGGGGACACCCCCCAGCCCTGACATTTTTCGCTTCCCGAAGCAGAGCCCGCCCACCCCGGCACCGCCAGCTCGGCGCTAACGAATGCACCCACCGAGGGGCTGGAAGGGGCTTAATTGCTCCCCTCCACCCCCGGAGCGCCCGGGGGCACACGCGTGAGAACGGGTCCCTTGCACAATTTGCATCATTCAGAAAGAAGCACATTTTCCCCCAACTGCTAATGAATATTGCAAATTCCAAGGGCCGGAGGAGATGAGTCCTGCCAGGCCGGATCGCGCTCTGCAGAAACACTTTGTCACTTGCTGTTCCCATCACGGCGCTTTAACAGCCCGACAAAGTCGAGCTCATGATTCTGGACAGCGAATCTCTTCAAAGCCCGCACGGCTTTCAGGTCATGGAAATGCCACTGTCACTTCGATGTCGGAATGTCCCCAACACGTTGTCAATAGGGATGTGAAATGCCCCACTCAAGGGGAAGGCAGACAAAGGGAGCGGGGCCGCCGTTGCTCCCAGACAGCGTTCCCGGCGACACAGCGCCCACCAGCCCGGCCCCGAGCAGGGGGCTCAGCACCCCCCTCAGCACTGCTCAGCACCCACGCGGGCACAGCTCTGCAGGGCACCCCCAAAAACAGGCAGGAAAAGGCACCAAGGTGCAGCACAGCCCCGTGTCACCCCACGGGGACAGTCCCAGCACTGCTGCTCTCCATCCGTGTGTGTGCTCCTGCCTGTGCCAGCATGCCACCGTGATTCAGTGGCATTAGGAAATCGGCCTGTGTGCCAGTCTGTGCAGTGGCAGCCACATGCCAGGGTGATGGGCAGTGTCCTGGAAAGCTGTCTAATGCCCGGGCATGGCACACTAATTGAGCCGGTCAGATACAAACATAACCACAGGGATAAGTGCATTAGCAGCAGTAACAACCACACCCTCAGACTGGGAGAAGAGTCTCTTCCCCAGTTAGGGAGATTTTAGGAAAGCTGGGATGGAGCTGGCAGCGCCTTGGAGCTGTTCCATTAGTGCTCACTGGCTCGGCTGCCTCCTTTTCACTGAGCTAAATAATAATATCGTTCATCTCCGGAGGCAAGAGGCTGCTCCAAGGAGAAGGGACGTGAAGGGGAAAGCTGCTGTCCCTCATGGAAAGGTCAGGGATCCGGGACTGCAGCGGGGCTGTCCCAGGGCCGCGGGGGTGGGGGGCAGGGATGGGGTGGCAACACCCGCTGTGCCTGCTCTGGGACAGACATTCCCATCCAGGTAACACTGCTGACACCTGGGCAATATTTACCAATAGCCATAAATTAATCCTTTTTTCTTTCATGGTGTCACAAGGTCACATTTTATGGCAAATCATTATAACAGTTGCTGTGAGGGCATTACCTGCTGTACTCATACAAAATGCAGCGAATTCCAGAGCCCAGCTGAGCCTCAGCACACATGGGGACACACTTCCCACGGCTGGAGGATGCTCGTAGGTTGCCACTAATATTTACTACTCAAGTCTGTAAATATTTAAACAAACTAGGCAAACGCTGACCCAGGGAACCAAAATGTTTTGCTGTTGCTGAAGGAAATGTACAAAAAGACCCAAAAGAAAGTGGGTTCATCCTCATCTTTCTCCCCTTTCCACACACACACCCTGGTCTGCTTTGTACCTCAGGAATGGACTGGGATACAGGCAGTTGACACCAATAAATGACATTTACTATTATTACTCACAAGGAATGATCATCTCTACGAGGCTGGCAGGAGCAAAGGGCTCTGTCCTTCCTGGTGCTGCTGGAAGGGCTCAGGGAGCACCAGAAAGAGCCAGGGCTGGTGATTGTCCAGTCCTTGTGCTTTCTCCTTTTTTCTTTTTTAATAATTGGCACAATAATTTTCTTCCACATCTCTCTGTACTTTAATCACCTCTAACACCGGGTGCTTCTCGGATAATTTGACCTTTTCAATCTCTCTGTACCCCGGTAGCCTCTGGGCTGGGAACAAAACAAACACTAAAATTAAAGCTTGTTTTGAATCCCGGGTATTTTTCGCAGTGCTCTGCACCACTGCTCCTTATTCCTCTGATCCGTTTCGTGGTAATCACATCTCAGATGGTTAAACTCCTTCATCCAGGAATGCTCTCCCAGGAAAACAGGAGTCGGAGGAGTTCTCTGAAACCCTCAGCATCAGCTTTACCTCCCAGGTTTGGGCAATTCTGTTTGATGGTTTTAAACTGTCAGTACAAAATGAACTGCAAAGGGAAGTAGGTTTTGTGGTGAGTGTTAAATAATTAGAAAGTAAAAAGAAAAATAACCAAATTTTTCTATACAATGAAGCAAGAGGGAACTTTGTCATTTCCACCCTGGCCAGGGGGGCCTGAACTCCCCAACCTTTTGGGGACACCTTGACACATGGAGCCAGCACCAAATCCTCATGATCTTTATACAAAAAGAAAATATTTCAAACAGCAGACTGCTCCCAGAATGACATTTTAGGCAGTTTCTGTTTGCAAGGACACCCACGCCACCGTGGCCACGGCCTTTGCAGCACAGCCAGGAGAGCTGCAGGCACCGGTGATGGGGCAGAGTGGAACCTGAACAGGTATTTGTTGGATCATCAAAAACATTTCTTTGAGGCATTTTCATTTTTTACAGGGAGATTCATATTACAGTCCTTCATTTCAATTCTAATACAATCAAATTAAGGAAGAAACAGGAGTATTGGTTTCCTGTTTTTTTGATTTTTCTATTATTAAAAGAAAAAAACAGACAAAGGGTAATAACTGTGCACAGCCTCATGTGGGAAAAACCCCAACATTTCACATCAATTTTCCTGGACTGAAATCAAACCGAGACAGTTTGGTTTGTGCAGCAGAAAGGCAGCGCTGGGGCTCTTGGGTTGGAAGACAGCCCGTGTGGGTTCCCAGCAGCAGGGGTGTCCCCACCTGCTTCCGTGATTTGTGGGTTTGTTCACCTCGTGCTTGTGTTGAGTGGCCAAAAGCACAAAAGGACCATAAGAACGTCCCTGACACCCCTCCGTGGGCCGGCAGAACATGGCAAATGTGAACAGCAGTGACTGTTATTATTGGAAGTGGCACCCAAACACGGGGAACGTGTTGGTGCTGCTGTGTTTGGGGTCCTGATGGACAGGGCTCTGCCGAGGGGTGAGGGAAACACCGACATTCCGCAGGAGCTGCTGCCGTGGAGGGTGGGATGTGCCCCGGCGCTCCCGCGGCATCCTCGCAGCAC
>NW_021939395.1:613250-614822 GCF_001715985.3 Manacus vitellinus | reverse complement strand
GACTGTGATATCAAATCGGGGGCTGACCCGAGCCCTTTGCTCGTGCCCATGCCCGCGGCGCTGCTCCTCCAGCTGAGTGTTTGCCAACCATTCATCTGCTATTTCAGCTCATTATCACTGTGCTGCAGCCAGAACATGCTCTGGGTGGGAGAATTTGGGTCAGTGGGTTTCACAAGCTGTTCCTAGAGATGCCACAGCCCATATTTAGCATTTGGCGTTCCGTGTGGGACCAGCCACCCATCCTCGTGCCCGGCTCTCTGCATCCTCCCAGCTCCAGGCAGGTGTCACGGAGGGGCGGGGGGGTCTCAGGGAGCCTCAGGGAGAGGGTGAGGAGAAGGCTGCAAGGAACAGACAGAGATGGGATGTTTCCAGTCTCCTCCTGTTTTCTTTTGCACAAGGCTGAATATTTTATCTGGCTGCGTGCGTCGTCCCTGAACTTAAAAATAGCCGTGTTCCTTCCTGGTGGAATGGAGCAGTTTGCTTTTTCTAGATTTTTCACGCAGATTTCTCATTCCCCTCACACCCAGTAATTGCTCCAGGAGACAGGAGGGGGCAGGGAGGGGGCCTGGCCCTGCACACACACTCCCCTCTGTGCTGGGCTGCCACGGCTGCACCCACACCGCAGGGACACGGCAGGTTTGGGCATGAGCATGTTTCCCATCTCTCTCAGTTGGGTTCGTGCCGATGCTTCAGTCCGGAGGGGCATTCAGCACATGGCACTGGTGGGGATGGAGGGTCTCAGTCCTGTAGTTGATAACCAGCCACCTCCAGGATGGCCTCAGGACATCTCCCTGGTGAAGGCAGTGGAGCAGTTGGGAGCTGGGAGCAGCTGCCAGGCAGTGTGGGGCAAAGGGGAGAGTGGTACCACATGGTCAGGTGCCAACAGCACCTTATGTGCTTGTGCACTGCAAGAGCTGTGTCAGAGTTGTGTCCAGAGCTGTGTCACAGCTGTGTCCAGAGCTGTGTCAGAGCTGTGTCCAGAGCCCCTGGCTGGTGACACAATGGGAGCAAACTGGCTGTGCTGGTGTGGCCCATCCCCACAGCCCCTGTGCCACACACTCTGCTCTCCAGCCCTGCAGCTTTGGGAGACAGCGATGGGTGAGGACACACTGATGGGAGCCCTGTGAGGGCCCACACGTGACACCACTCTGGTAACTGGAAGCGACATGTGCCAGACTCAGTCACCCTCTCGCCGGCCGCACGCGCAGCCGCTGCCAGAGCTGCTCTGACTTTTCTTGTCCCAGCATTTATTTTAAAGGAATGTGACATTCTAGCTGTGCAAAAGCCCTCTCCTGAGCTGGGAATGCTGGGAGCCTGGGCTGTAGAGATGCCTGCGTGAGCAGACCATCCCCATTCCCTGGAACTCTGAGGTCCTGCCACATCCTGTGCACAGTGGGATGGAGCTGGCAGTGCTGGAGGGGCTGTGCAGCAGCACCACCACCTTAGCTGGGCATCACGTGACGTGACAGGAGGGGTCCGTGTCCCCTTGCTAAGCCCACCCTGCACCTCTCTTGACTTAAATGCAGAATTTTTCCCTTCTCATACGGGAGCAGCAGCTCCATCCTGAGAGAG
>NW_021939395.1:571723-612230 GCF_001715985.3 Manacus vitellinus | reverse complement strand
GTCCCGCAGTGTCCCCCCAGTGTCCCCGCAGAAACCATTGTCCCCCCAGTGTCCCCGCAGAAACCAGCAAACCAGCAAGCAAACCCTCAGCCTGCAGTGCCCCCCAGAAGGTGCTACAGCCCCACCAGGGCAGCGGGGCAGTGCCAGCAGGGAGCCAGCAGCGGGGGGCTGGGGGAGGCTGTGGGCAGAGCCCCCCCAGCTGCAGGGGGAAGACACAGACCCTCACCCCGAGGGGTGCAGCAAAGGCATCTGAGCCCACTGGCAGCAGGAACGAGGGTCATGGCTGGGGGGACACCGGGCGACCCCCTGGTCTCCAGGCAGTGTCCCAGGGAAAAACAAGGCTGGAGCCTGGTGGTGAGGCAAAGGTGTCAGGATAAAGTGTCCAGGCTGGGAAAGAGCCAGATGGCAGCAGCAGGGAGCAGATGGGAGATGGAAAACAACCTGTGCAGCTGAGAGTGTCAAGGCCCTGGTCCCAGGGCTGTGTGGAGGGACATCCCCAACCCCGAGTGCTGCCAGGGCCACAGGAACCTGCCTGGGCTGGCGAGGCAGCAGCACCTGGCACGGGCTCGGGGGGTCTGGAGCCCACAGCTCCAGGCTCCTGCAGCACCTCCAGCTCCAGCATCTGCCCTGCTCTGCCATGCCCGTCTGCTGGCAGCTGGCTGTCCTTGGAAAGCCTCTTCCCTTTGGACAGTAAAGTGTTTAACTACGAAGATTTGTGAGGAATTGGCCTTGTCTCCCCAAGATTCAGCCATCACCTTGCAGATCTTCATTCCCATAAGACAGAGAGGGTGGGCTGGAAAAGGGTGTCTGATACCCTTGGGAATGGTATCAAGGAATGGCACCAGCCCTTGGATGCAAAGCTGCCTCTTCTGGTGGGTCCTTTAGCCCTGAGACAAAAAGTCTCCAACTAGGAGTATTCAGCAAAATTAGCTGAAAATCCCACCTAAGTGTGAGACAGCTGAAATCACATTTTAAAGCAAATTTCTCATTTCCCAAGTCACTCCTGCTGCCTCTAGAAATGTGTGCAGGAGGCCCCAGTCCTGTGGGAAGAGGGGAGCTGATGAAGAGCCAGAGGAGCGGGTGGGATCAGCAGCACCAGGACCCAGGGCAGGCTGGGGGGCTCGGGCCAGATGGCTCCCAATGCCCGGAGAGAGATCCCGCCCGCAGCCCTCACTGCCTCTGCGGGGCTTTATAGCCAGGGAAATTCATTTTTTAAGAGTCCCTCTATGGTCCCTGGTCTCTGGTGTTTGGCTGAGCAGTCAGATGGTCTCCAGGCACCCAGCCCCGCGTCCAGATGGTCGGGAGAGGTGGGGAAAGCAGAGCCTGCTCCAGACCCTCACTTCTGGTGTTTGCCTTGGGACCCTCACTCCTGGGTGTTTTCTCTGGAACACTCATTCCGAGATGTTTTCTCTGGGATCCTCAGTTCCAGTGTGTGCTCTGCAATCAGCAGCAGCTTTTCCCCCATCCCACTGTTTGACACAAAGGTTCTGGAAATGCCCGATGGACGCGGCTCCTCCCGCAGGAGGAGGGAGGTTCCAGCCCCCACGTGCTGCAGTGCCATGCTGGGCTCCTCTCCGCTGCCGGGACAGGGGGCACTGGGAGGCTCAGCCCAGGCACAGGGCTGTCCATCCCTTGTTCCCGGACGGACGGACGGCTCCCTGGGAATCACCAGCCCCTGCTTTCCCAGCCGCAGCAGGTCAGGGTGCCGAGGAAGCAACACTTCACCAGTCCAAGCAATTACTCGGGATTTTATCATTCAAAACTAAAACCAGAGCCTATAAATAACCAGGATCCCTGTCCTAATAGCTGCATTTCAGCGTATTTTTAATTATCATTTTATGAATGGGTGCATTAGAGGATATTTAAATACCACGTTAGCCGTGCTGGTAATGAGGCAGGATTGTTACAGGCCAGGGCTGGCCATATATTACCCCAGTATATACATATGCTTCGACATCACTTTTAAAAATTAGCTATTTCAAGCGTAAAATTATAATTGGTTTGTCTAATAAAAGGATAAATAAATATCTATTTAACTTCATTACTGTCAAAGGCAGGAGGCTTTTCTCCATTGTTTCCTTAGGGTTTTATGGCAGAAAAGCTAATTAGCTGTAATTGGGTGGATCCAAGGCAGGGGAGGCAGGGGCAGCAGCGGCGCTGGCTGGGAATGGGGCACCAGTGCCTTTCCCGGACTGGTGTCCCTGTCTCTGTGGGGACAGGAGCCCTGTTGGCACCACAGGCAGGCTCTGCCCCAGTGCTCAGCTCGGGGGGCTTTGCTGGGACAGGTGCCCGTGTGGAGGGGCGCTGGTTTCTGGGTCATTTTGGGGTCCACACATGCTCTTTTGTGTCTTGGTGGTCCCTCTGCCAAACATCTCTCCGTTGTGCCTGGCCTGATGGACATTGGGGTCCCAGCTGATGTCCAGGACCCCCAGGCTTGGCTGGGACCCCCAGGCTCAGCCATGGCTTGTCCATCCCTGCTTTGGGAAGAATCTGCTCAACACCCACATGCATGTCCCACCCCCCCCACCTTTAGGAAAAAAGCCTCCAGCCCCTCCCCACCCTGTACCCTGGCCAAGACAGGTCGGTGTGCAGCCAGTTCCACCTGTTTGCAGCCTCTGGAGGTCCTGGGGGGGTTCTCACTGCCCCCCCCTCACAACACCTTCCCTCTCCAATCACTCACCCCAGCCAAGAGCAGCTTTCTGCATGACACAGGTGCCAGGCAAGACCCTGCAGCCAGCAGAAGGAATGAAAAATGTCCTTTTTGGACAGTTCCTGACCCCAAGGTCAGGCTGCCATGAGCCCCGATGACACCCCACACAGCCCAGGCTGGAGCACAGCCCCTGCCTGATCCCTTAGTGCCAATCCCCCCGGGCACTCAGAGCACCCTGGGCTGGCAGGAGATGTCCTGCCCATGGCAGGGGCTGGAATGAGATGGTCTGTAAGGTCCCTTCCAACCCAAACTATTTTATGATTCTGTTCCCCTCTCTTCCCCAGCTCACAGCTCAGGATCCCCCCTCCCAGCCATCAGGAGGGGATGGAGCCCTGGTGGGGGGCAGAGAATGTCACACACAGCGGTGCCTTGGGGGTGTTTATAAATCTCCTTTGCGCACGTGATTTGACACGAGGAGAGAGAGGAGCAGGCCTGACACCCATAGAAAATCTCCAAGCTGCCAGCAACATCTTTCCTTTTTACATTTTTTAAAGAAAGGGGGAAAGATGGAATGTCGATAATTGCACGTTCACCCCTAACGATGCGCTGGGGGGGCAGTGCCTGCGCGGGGGCATCAGCGCCAGGGACATGGTCTGGGTTTGCTTATCAGTTCTGCTTGTTGAGCACGTTCCAGGGCTGGAAGAAACACCATCAGACAGCGTGGAAAATTAATTTTTAATGCCTTTTATTAGTGCTTAAGCCATTCTGAGAGGATGAAATAATCCCTGTTTAGGCAGGGTGGCAAAGGTCTCGGAGGGCTGTCAGGAGGCTGGGTCACTCCACCAGCCAAAACGATCCAAATGTGTCTTCCCAGTCTGAAATCCTTGGGAGCCCAATCCCCCCCACATACCCCAAGGTCCCACAGCTTCTTCCTGCATGGCCACTCGAAACAGAAAGTTTTCCTCCTATGCAAGGGAACAAAGAGCTTCATCCTTCCCTTCCACCCTCTGTCACAGTGTGTCACCACTCCCACCGCCAGCACGGTGACAAGCAGTGGCACTGGGGGATGCAGACCCTGCCTGGAGCGGGAGGGATGCTCCCATGTGATCCTTGCAGCTGGGATGAACTGGATCATCCCCACAGTGGGCACCAGCTCCCACACCCTTTCTGGCACCGAGAACCAGGCGGGATGGCCAGAGCTGTCCCCGTGTCTGCAGGTCCTCTGCCCTGCAGAGCCACCGAGGCAGAAAGAAAGGACTGGAAACTGCTTCCATACATCCCCAGTGTCCCCAGCAGCTCAGCAGCTCCAGGGTGGGTGGTGGCAGGAAGGGAACTCCATCCCCATCCAGTGCAGGTGCTGCTGGAGGGATGGAGCTGGAGAACCAAACCCTGCCAGTGCTGCTCCATTCCCCAGGCCATGGTGAGAGCCTCTTAATGAGCATGGAAAACAAATTCACCAAGATTGGAGGACAGGAGGGGCTGGAAGGGGATCAGGAGCCAGTAATGGGCACTCAGTCTGGGGCTGTTGGGAGCAGGTTTGTTTGCCTGGGGCTGGTGCTCACTGGGTGATCTCGGTGATGCCATCTGGCCCCACGCTCATCACCCCTCCTCATTAGCACAGCGGGTACCTGTCAGGGCCAGGCTCCCAGGGACTGTGCCCACCTGTCCCAGGCAGAACCAGCAGCCGTGGCTGGGCACACAGAGCACCCCTCACCAGGGGCACAGCTGTCCACCAGTGCTCCCAGTGCTCCCAGTGCCCCCTCCCAGTGCCCCTCACCAGGGGCACAGCAGCGCCGTGCCCTCGGCACCAGCTGGGCTGTGATGCACACACTGCCTGCCGAGCCTCAGCTTCCACAGGGACACTTCAGCCAGGCCCCGGGGCAAGTGGGAAACTAGTTTTTCTTCCACATTAAAAATTATTGCATCGGTTCAATGAGGAATTAACACGCCCCACACTTGAGAGCTGAGGGCTGCCCCAGAATCAGAGGAACCCCACAGGAGGGACAGCAAGAGTTCAGAGAATCAAAACCTGTATCATGACACACGGTCATGAGAGGAGAGAGTCAGACCCAGACAGTGACCCCTTTTGTTCCTGGAATGTATTCCCTGCTGTCATCCACTTGCCTTTCAGTTCATGTATTAAGCACTAATAGGATATTCTCTGCCCAATTCTAACTAATTTTATCTCGCTGTGCTCTTGTATGTATGGATATTGCACACACACACGTGTAGCCCTACATAAGGTACAAGTGTGGGTACAGCACACACCTGCCCCGACACCTGAGAGATCACCCACATCTCTGGGAGATACAGCAGGGGAAGAACAATGTGCCCACCTGCCCTCTTTTCTCCCCTGTGTGCCCACCTCTGCCCTGCCCACCTTTCCTGGCATCTCCCGGCCTCGGACCGGGTGCCAGAGGAGGCGGAGGTCTCTCCCCAGGAGGAAGGAAGCTCCAAAGAGCCTCCTCACATGACGAATTTTAACATTTCTCTCCACGTCCAGCCCAAACACAAATCCCTTCAAAGCCCCAGCCCAGCGCAGCAGAACTAATTTGAAATGTCAGTGAGGTCAAGCCCGGCTTCCCCAGCCATTAACCTGCCTCTCAACTCCACACGTCCTGTTTATTTACATAGTCGCATATTTATTTAAGCCTCCAATGATCGCAGCTCCGGGCAGGGATGGGCTCTGTGGAGGAGGAAGCTCCCTGCCTGCAGGGCCGGAGCTGCTGCTGCTGTGGGGGCTCTTCCGAGGAGCTCTCCCTTCAGAGTGAGGAGGAGGAGGATGGGGGGGATCTTCAGAGAACTGGTTGTTCCAGCCCAGCTTTTCTGGTTGTGCTTTTATTTGATCCATTCCATTCCAGACACTGAAAGCTCAGCTTCCCTTCTCCAGGCAGATCTTCCCCAGGCACAAACCAGGGTAACTGTGCTCCAGTCAGTGATGCTGGTTCACAGGAGCTCTGTATTCCCAGTACTTCAGCCTTTGCTTCTGCTCCCGAGCATCTGAGACTGTAGGGACTTTGGGAGTGCTTCTGCAGGTGCATTTGCAGCAGAAACTTGATCCTAGCCCTGTTTTATTTCTGGCTTCTCAGCCACCATGATGGACCAGGAGACCTGGAGAACGTCTGGACCCAAACTCCACTAGACTCCACCTGATCCCTGTCACTGTCCATGGCATTGCTGTAGCTTTCTGCTACCTGTGGATAAAGCCAGAATCTCTCTTTCCATGCTTTCTGTTGCTCTGCCCTTCAAAGCCCTCATGCCAGCACAGGTGAGCCAGCCTGACCTGCTGGGCACAGGACACACCAGCACTGCCAGTACAGGCACCAGCACGAGCATTTCTATGGGACAAGAACCTCACAAGAGCACCAGGATCTTTCTAAAGGCTTTTCCAGTGGGATGTGCCAATTAGGAGATTAAAACCTCCTGCTGAGACATGCCTGGGACCAGCTGGGACTGCTGTGTGAGTGGGTGCAGAGGGGGTTCCTGGGAAAAGGGAGACCCAGATGGATGTTGGGGTTGCTGAGGGGGAGGAAGGCTGGAATGGGGGTGGTCTGGTCTGGTCTGGTCTGGTCTGGCTGAGCTAGTCTGGGCAGGACCAGAGCATCCCTGATCCCAAGCTGCATCCCAGCAGGACTGCTCCCCTTACCCTGCCTTGTGCCCAGCAGGTGCTTCATGGAGAAGACAGAGGAGGTGGGCTGTTCTCCACTGATTCCTCATGAGCTCCCATCTTCCTTGCCCCTGGATGCCCAGGGCCCAGTAGGCTGGGCCAGCACATCACTGAGGGGGCTTCTCCCCCCTCCCCTCCTGCTGGGCAGCAGCTCGTGTGCCTTGTGAACACAGCCTGACCTTTCTTTTTTTAAATTCCTGTTCTCATTGCTCCCTTGCATGTTTAATTCCAGGCTGTGGAGCTGGCTAGCCTGTGGTTAAAAAAAAAATATTTTGAAAGACCTGGCAGGAAATTAAAGGAGTTTGGAGTAACTTGAAATTAGCAGGACGATGTGAGACAGATGTTGTGAAGGCGGGAAGAGGCGCTCGCTTGCTGTGTCTCCTCTCTGCTGTTGTTTAAAAGACATTAATTTGATGTTTTTTTCTTAAAAAGAGGCACCTCTAGGTCAGGATAATGAAATCCCATTGCTCTCTTATGATATTCCAGCACCTTCCTCTCTTGCTTTCTTCCTCTTCCAGTGTTCCCCGCGCCCGACCCACAGGGCTGGTGGGCATGGATATGACTCCCACAGCCTGAGCTGCCTCCAGGGTGCTGGGTAGGGGATGAAAGAGGAAATAAACAATGAAAAGTGGGGTAATTCTCCCGTTTCCAAGCTGATCTCTGGTGCAGTCCGAGGGGGGCAGGTGAAGGAGCCTGGTCAGGGTGTAGATGCTCCGTCTGCAGCAGCAGCATTGGGAGGTTCATTCCCAGAGGGATGTGCCAGCTGCACAGAGCATCTGCCTCTCCCCAGCTGCAGCAGCTCCCCTTCCAGGGGTGCCCCTTCACCATCACGTGCCTTCAGAGGAACATGGAGCTGTGAGATCAGGGGGTGTGAGGCTCTTAACGAGGTTAATCTGCTGCTGCTCCTCCTCAACAAGGCTGTGACAGGGCAGGACAGGAGGAGCTGCCGTGACAGCAAGGAGAGGGATATCAAACCTGTGGGAACAAAAGGCAAGACAAAAGGTTTTGAAGCAAACAGACTTTTGTCAGCAAAGCTTTCAGTGGGTGAGATTCCAGAGCTATTCTGGAGGGGGTGGCCCTGCTCCCAGAGGCTGGGATAGAGCCATGTGTGGGGCTGGAATAACCGCGTGCTCCAGCCTGTGCTGGGCTGGGGAAGGGATGCTCTGCCCGGGCTCTTCCCTGCAAACTTGTGTCCTTCTCTGCTTCTACCTCCTCCTCTGCACTCCAAACCTCCCTCTCATCCTGGTGCTGCAGCCCTGAGCTCCCCGGCAGCCTCAGGGTGGGCTCGGAGGGGACCCCCAGCTCCCAGCCAGCCAGAGGGGCCTGGACAGCCCCTGGATTTGGACACTGGGAATGGCCACGGGGCTCCAGAGGTGGGAACCTGGTGTGGCAGCAGGACCCCCCTTGGCATCCCTGCTCTTGGGTGGGTATCACACGCTGGCAGCCCAGCTCTGTGCTGCAGGATTTGTGCAGGAGTCGGCACTGTCTGCGGGTGTTTTGCCCATGAATTCATAACATCAGATGCTCCAGCATGTCCTGGAAGGTCATGCCTCAGAGATCCTCCACCAGCTGTGTTCAAATCCAGCCTGACATCACCCTTGGGACAGCTGGGTGCAGGCTGCCTCTGCCTCGGCCCTTCCAGCTGCTTGGAGGGAAACGTTTCCTGAGGGGGAAGAGCATCCTCCTCCCTGTTTTACAGAGAGCCAGGCACAGGGGAGGCAGGTGGGAGGCACACAGTGGATCTGCAGTGCTGTAACACCTCTCTGATGTGCTCCAGGGGCTGGATGTTCTGGTGGGAGACCAGAGCAGCTGGGTCTGAGCCGCTGCTCCAGTGGCACTGCTTGGTTTGGAGTCACAGGCTGGAGAAGTAAAATCCCTGCCTCTGGAGACAGAGATCCCAGAGATAGGAGTGTTGACTTTGCTCCCAGCAGGGACAAGCTATTCTCCAGATAACTTCAAAAATAACAATGACAGATGGTCTTGGCCATTCCCAGGAGATCAGTGAAGGTGCAGGTACTACCTGAGAGCTGCCTCAGGGCTTCTGTGCTCCCACGTCTCATCTTGTTGTGGTCTCCTGCACTGACAGTGGTGAGGTTCAGGTCTGTCAGGCAGCAATGAGCTCAGTGAGCCTCACTGTGCCCTCCCTGTGCCAGGGAGCCCATCCCAGGGATTGCTGCAGCCACCCCTTCACAGTTCATGTGGTGTAAGAGGCTGCCAAACCCTCTTCTCTTTACAAGCACTTGCAGAGCTGCTCAGCAGAGCCTCGATGCCTCCCAGCACCCTGTGACCAGCTCTGGAGGGCCCTGAGTTACCCATTCCTGCTCACAAGTGGTTTCATGGGAACCCAGCCCAGATTGTTTTCCTGTAGCCACGGGGCACACAGCACTGCCCGTGGTGGCACATGGAGCTCTGGGTGAAGCCCATCAGCTTTGGGATTTATGAGCCCTTCCTGTGCCTCTGGAGCCTGGGGCCAAGCTGAGACAGGAAGAAGGGCCAGTGGATATAAATTACTGGGGGCTTGGTTGGCTCCGTGGGGCAGCAGGACCCGGGCCCTGGGCTCTGCTGTGCCCCAGCCATGCACGAGCAGAGAGGGGCTCCCCCAGCACTGGGTCTGCCCTGGGCCCACAGTGGGACAGAAGGAAAGTCTGGGAAGTGTGTCTGTGCAGAAAAATCTCTATGTACATGTGTGAGTTGATATGTAGATCTAGATATGTGTGTTTATAAAAATGTTCTGCAGAAGCCAATACTTGATCCAGCACAACCTCCAAGTGTTAATCATAATAAATGGGAAAGGGAAATAAATGGTAATAAATGGGAAATGGCTGTTAATAAAGAGGTGCTGTGGGGTGCAAGGTGGTGGGCGGTGGAGCTCCACACTCCAGCCCCCTCCTCTCTGCCTCCTCCCCAGCCCACAGCCCCTTGGGCAGTTCTTGCAGGGCCCCCAGCCCGGATCCAGCCCCTGCCCGGGGTGGGTGGGATGTACCCCCAGCCCTCCCTGTGGTCATGACAGTGAGGGGAAGGGTGGCCAAGCTCTGCCAGAGAGCGGTCAAACACCTCAGTGATTGTCCCAGCTCCTCAAGGACCCTGCCCTCATGAGCCACAGCCACACCACAGGATTCCTGGACACTCTCTGGGGACTGGCTGAGCACCACTCCACTGGAATTCCTTTGGCTGCAGCCACCATGGCCCCAGTGCCAGGGGACTGCAGCCACCACAGCCCCGGTGCCAGGGGACTGCAGCCACCATGGCCCCAGTGCCAGGGGACTGCCCACGTCGCTCTGGTTAAACAATGGGACAGCATGTGGTGTTTGCTGCTCAACCCACGGCAAGATGGGCAGGGAAACTAAGCCTTGTCTGAGTCCTGGATTGGCTGTGCCATGGGGAGAGAGGGCTATGGGGGGCAGACCCCCCTTTTGTTAGCAGGGAATATGCAGGAGTCGTGCTGGGACTCCTGCCTGTTCCCCACTAACCAAACACAACCAGCGCCTTCCACTTGTTCCCGTTTCGGGCCCATAAAACAGGTGCTGACAGAATTATTTGACAGGCTGGAGGCAGCAGCCCGGGGCTGGCTGGGTGGCCCTGGGATGCTGGGCTGTCCTGCCCATGTCCCTCATGGCTCCCAGGGCCCCACAGCTCCCCTGCTGTGGAGCACGAGGGAGCAAGTGCCTTCCTCTGTGATAAAGGGATGTGGGATTTTATCACACAGTACAGCATTTTGCCCTGGCAGTTTGTCACCAGCCAGGCTGTTAAAATTCCCTTGAAAAATGACAGGTTCGTGGCAAGTTACTGTTTATAGGAGAGGGCTGTGGTGTTGTGGTTTAACCCCAGCCACAACTCAGCCCCATGCAGCCACTCACTCCCTGTGTGCTTGATCCTTCTGCTTGGGAAGGGGGTGAGGATGGGGATGGGAAAGAAGGAAATGGGATGGGGACAGGGAAGGGGAAGCTTTGACCGCCTTTTCCACACCTCACTGGTGCCAAGTGCCAGCAGGAGCTGTGTGTCAGTCCTACACATTCCTCGGTGCTTTGTTTTGGGGGAGCAAGAACAGGGGATGGTGTGTGGGAGCTGCAGGGATTGCAGTACCTTTACCTGGCTGTCACCTCACATCCCTTCCCACCCCCAGGGAGGGGCAGCAACAAGGCAGCCGAATGGAACAGCATCAGAAGGGGAGCAGACCCTTTGGAGATGTTAGAGCAAGTCAGGAATAAGAGGCACTTGTGGAAATCCAGCATCTCGCTTCATATATTTGACTACACCAATTCTTAACAAAAGAAAACCCGAGCTCATTACACAGAAACATCAAACCAGCCAAGATAATTATCTCTAATTAGTGCTAATTTAAAAGCGAGGTCTGTTCTAGAGCTGAATTGTTGCATATTTCATTAGTTCATTAGATGCTGAGCAGACAATGCAGATAAGAGGATCAGTTCAGTGGGATGATATAAATTTCATCCTCCCTTCACCAGAAAGAGCTTGGGGGTGCATGTTCACAGCACACACCATGTGCTGGGCCAGCGAGCCCAGACAACCCCCCTGGATCACTGCATGGTTCATCCTCTGGGGAAGGTTCATGGAATGCTGCATTAACTTTGCAGAAATAAAAAAGAGATGGAGAGAAACAAGCAGTTTGTCAGTCAGTGTTGTCATCTCACTG
Organism: Manacus vitellinus; assembly: GCF_001715985.3. Taxonomy (NCBI): domain Eukaryota; kingdom Metazoa; phylum Chordata; class Aves; order Passeriformes; family Pipridae; genus Manacus; species Manacus vitellinus. The sequence goes on along the minus strand of NW_021939395.1, from coordinate 601,259 downwards.
TCTCTGCAAATATCAATCAAATGATTCCAGGGCTCCTTCAGTGCCTGGATGGGGAGCAGAAATGTTGGGCCCCTCAGATTCACCCCTGGGAAACAGAGAAGCCACCAGAGTGGGGAGGAGGTTCCAGCAAGGATGTGCCTTGGGCTCCTCCATCCTCCCGCAGGCAGCAGGGAGGGGGCAGAGTGGCATCCCAGGGTGGAGTGTGTCCCTGTGTCACCTTCAGTGAAGCTTTATGCCCTTCTTCTCCATCCCCTCCTCTCTTCTCCATCCCCTGCTCTCTTTTCCCTCCCACAGAACAGTGGGGGTTTCTAAGGCAGCAGAGTTGGGCCTCCTCTTGTGCCAGAGCCATGAGTTCCAGCTCTCCCCTGAAGAGCCTCTGGAGGAGCCAGTGCCATGGTGCTGCTGTGTCCACATCTGCCCTTTCCAGCTCCAGCACAAAAGCCCCTGGCTCAGCTCATGTCTCTGAACCCTTTTACCTCCTGCCACAACCCTGCCTGGCTCAGGGAAGCTGCGACTTAGAAGATGAAGAGCGAAAATGGGCACCTAAGTGGTGATGTGTGAGCAGGAATAAAGGATTTGGCTTTTAGATCTGTTTCAAGATTGCAGGAAAATAACCCTTCCATGGGCAGGATCCTTGTGAGATGGGAAAACAGCCCTTCTCCACACACTGCAGGGTTTTAATAAGATTAACCTGGGTTCGTGGCTGCTTCAGCTGTGACTGCTGCTGGAGCCTGGGCCTGGCTCAGTGCAAGATTCTGCCAAGTGAAAGGCAGGAGAAGTTTAAATCATCGGGAAATTCCTGAGCAGGATCACAGTAATTGAAGGAAGTTACTGCAGGTGTTTGAAGGTATAATTAATCTCTGAGAAAGAGAGAAAAGCTCTGAGTTCTTTGAAGGAGCAAACTCGGGAGCTTTAGAGCATTTCCGAAGGGAAAATTGAACAGGGATGAGTTATGTAAAGGAAGGAACATCACTGAGAGGAGCAGTTACAGGTGGCAGGTTTGGGGAAAGAGCAGAGGAGAGAAGCTGGGACTGGGAGACAGTGGGGTATCCCATCCCTGGGGCGAGTGAGCCCAGCAAAGAGCACGGGAAGGGACGGGGTGGCAATGAGACCAATTGAATCACCCAAAAGGGCCATTTATCAGCGTGTTCCAGGCATCAGACCCAAATCCCAGACCTGGTTAGTGAGGTTCCTGATGCCAAAATGCTGTTTATTTTCTGAACTGCTGCTGAAGAGGCTGTATATGGCCAAGTGAGCACACACATGACAGTGACAGGCGAGCAGAGTGTCGCTGAGAACAGCCCCCCAGAGCCCGGGCACAGCACCCGGAAGAATCAATTAGTTAATGGCAGCCATTACAGACGGGGAACAGTGATTTAATGAGCACAAAATTGACTTATTGATTGCTCAGAAAGCTTCCCACTCCCACTAATGTTTGCCTTGCTAAGCAGGAAGCTCCAGCTCCTTCCTGCCTGGTCCCTGCTCTTCCTCACTGCCAGCTGGGGCAAAGGGCAGGAATTAGGGGAGCAGGAGCTCAAGAGAACCAGCACAGCAACAGGGACTTGCCTGAGCATCCTCTGTCCCATTTCCACAACACCATCCTGAAAGCTGCCTTGTTCCTTCTGCCCCAGGGTTTCCCCATCCTTCCCAACAGATTACCTGGAAAACTGCTGCCTTCTATGTAGGAATCTCCTTTACAGCTCTGCTCAGTCTCACACAGGGTCTCACCTTCACCCTCTCCCCTGGGAGCCTTCCAGCAGCTGGTTAAGCAGAACTCTGCACACCCTCCCTCATCTTTACCCCACGAGAACTTTCACATGTACCAGAGCACTTGGTTCCATGTAATTCTGCTTTAACCACATGTATTCTGAGGATGGAGTTGGAGTAGCTGCCCTCTGAGAAGCCACTGCTGGTGAGAAGGTGCTGAGCTTAAGGATGGTCCCCGAGATTCTGGAGAAGTTCTTTCCACAGGCTGGGAACCACTCTCACAAGGCATTCTCCAGCAGCATCCCCTTGCCTCACCTGGTCTGGATTCAGGACAGCTCGAGGTGGGTTTGGGAAGTGCCCACCCAGCGTCACAGCCAGGGGAGGTTGTCTGTAGTTCACATGTTATAAGATCTCTCTCTGCCCACGCTCTGACTGGTGGGCTCCTGCTTCCACAGGACACAGCCCTGCCCAGCGGGTCAGTCAGCAAAGCAGCAGAGCCCTGGACTTGATGTTTGCAAGCCTAATATAAAAAACCAACCCCAAAGTAGTTCAAAATGTGGATCTGGTTGGTGCTCTGCCCTCCCTGCAGCCCCCCACGGTCTGTGTCTCCCCAGCCCCCTTGGGCTCCTCCAGGAGTTCATCCTCCCCCAGGGTATGGAACAGGCCCCCTCCGTGCCCTCCGTTATCCCTCACTGTGTCTCCATCAGCTGCCACAAGGAGCAATGTTTGGATTTCATGCTCAATATTCTGAATGCAAGTCAAACATCAAAACCTCAGCAGGGTGCCTGGGAGCGTCTGAGGGAGAATATCAGAGGAATCTGTTTCTACAAAGGAAAAGAAACCAACAAAGCCTGTGTTTGGGGGTGTTTTTTTCATCCTGGGCTGTACATACAAATAATAAGTTTAGACATGGTGGTTTTTTTATTATTATCACCCTTCCTGATATCAATCTCTCCTTTTCATTGTAATAAACATTGATTTGTGCTGTTAGAAAATTACTTCCCCAATCTACCGCTGATCTCCCTGCGGGCACGGTGGGGATGAGGACAGTGGGACTCATCATCCCCAGGAACGAGCATCCTGCTTGTGCCCCCTCCCCACCAGCAGCACGGGGGACCCTGAGGGACATGTGGGCTCCTCTGTGTGGAGCTGGGCTGCTGAATCATGGCTGTGGCCTGCTGTGCCTTGGGGAATGGCTAAAACAGCCCCCCCAAATACCACTTCTCCCCTTCTCTCTCCTGCCACGAGGCAGGACAAGCACCTTTAGAAACCACTGATGACAGGTTTTCTTGCCAGAGAATATTTTCTTACTCCAAGGCATCTTCAGGGCAATGGCCTCATTCCTTTGCCGTGTCTGTATCATTCCCAGCACAGCTCTGGGGCCACATTAATGCTCTTCCATGAGGAATTTGTTTTGTGCCAGCAGAAATGCACTTGGGTCGGTGTAAGAACTGAAATAAAAATAGCTCTTTCCCCCAAAGAGCTCTGTGGTTATCCAGGATGGATCAAACCCTGGAGCAGAGGGAAAGGTACCACCAGGGGCTGGTTTGCAGAGTCATCCCTCCCTGAGCATCCCAGTGCAGCTGTAACACAGGGCTGGATTTGGAAAGGGGGACAGCTGGGGGAGCCCAGAGAAAAGAGCATTGCCTGGGGAGACAGCACCAGGCAGCCAGCAGGAGGAGGAAGAGGAGGAGAAGGGGATGAAGGCAGCTGGAGCAGGGTATCACTGAGCACTGGGCTTGATCTGCAGCCAGGAGGAACCTGTGCCCTGCTGCTGGGACACTGCAGATGAGGACCCCTGTCACCACCACCCCTTCTGCCAGCCCAAGCCCTGCCAGGCTGGGGATGTGGGGGCAGGAAAAGCAATTCCAGCCCGGCAAAGCCCTGCACTGCCTCTGCCGGGGAGAGGAGAGCAAGGAGGGGGTTTGGCAGCCCAAAGATTTCCAGACTCTGCTTGGCAGAGAACAGGATCTGCCCTCGTATGTCAAAGCTCCCAGACTGAACCATGAGTGCAGCCAAAATCATTTTCATGAGATATCACCAGGATCTCCAGGAATAAAGTATAACAGGGTTTGCTTCTAATCCGGGGAGCCCGTTTGAGAGCTGGAGCCTCAGCTCAGAGCACCTGCTAGCCCTGGAGCAAACCACAGGCAATTTCTGCTGGGGAACAAGCCCACAACCTTCTTGTTTCACACCCTCCCTGTGCTCTCAGGCCCTCCCAGGCTACGCCTGAGCCCGGGGGGCCGTGGGGTGGGAGGGAAAACAATCGTGTTGCATTTGAAAAAAGTGATTTTTATCAGAAAGCTGCTATTTATCAGCTTTATTAAAGTGCCATCTCCCAGACTCTGGGGTCATGAGTTAATCTCAGCTTTCATTAACTAAAAACACACGCTTCTCACAGTGGGAGCTGAGAAGTTGGCTGAAGTGAGGAGAACCTGGAAAGGATTTCTGCTTCCCAGGACCCTTTTGGGGGGGGAAATGGCTCTGGAGGTTTTTCAGCTGATGGAACAACGCTGGGCAATCAGCTGTGGCTCCCCAAACAGCTTTTGGGTGCAGTGTTGGGTGTGGGTTCCTGCCTGGCCATGCAGAGCCCGAAGGATGGCACCGTCCTGTCCCCCGGCCCAGGGCTCTGCCAGCCCTCGGTGAGCTCCCGGCACCCCGGGCAGGCCCCCCCGGCTCTGAACGGATCCACTGCAGGAGGGTTTCCCTCTGTAGGGAACCCTCTGCCCAGGCAGCATCCCGGTGGGAAGGCAGCCTCATCCCGGCGGGAAGGCAGCCCCATCCCGGGGCCCCCATCCCAGCCCTCGGCTCCCGCCGGGCAGAGCAGGATTTGTAAGCTGCTGACACGGACATCCTGCGTGGGCGAGGGAGGGTCTGCCGGGGAACAGACCCCTCCTGCAGCCGCTTTCACTCCCAGATTTATTGGTGCTGCGCAGGAAAGCGAAACCATGTGCAGCCCGTGTGCGGGGCCGGGAGAGCAGCTCGTGGGGCAGACGGAAATTTCCTGAAAGGTGAATATGGCAGGGCATTAAAAGACAAATAAATACAAAAGCCTTGCTTTATTCCTCTGTCTCAGCTGTGCTCCAGCTTGCCTAAACCCAGGGAATAGAGGAGCCCAAGAGTTTATGGCAGGTAAAGGAGCAGACCAGAGCTCCACATCCCCTAAACAGCCCAATGTCCCCACAGTGCCCATGGCCAGAGGCTGCACAAGGCTGAGACATCCCATAATGGACACTGATGGGGCAACCTGTCTAGGGGAGATATTCCTACCCAGCCCCAGGGAGTCAGGGGGTGCTTTAGGAGCCGAGGGGGGAAGGTTTATCTCCCCCACATTTCTCTCCTGTTGCCTGCCCTGCAGCAGCAGGAGTGTTCCCTGTGGATCCAGAGCACAGCTATTCCTGAGTGTTCTTATGGGGTTTATCTCCAAGGTGTTCTCGCCTGGAAGACACCAAGAAGCCAGATCTCACCTCAGCAAAACAGGGGTCCCTGGCCAAAGGAGCCCCTGGCCCACCAAGCCCCCATGCACTGCTGCCAGGAGGGGGGGCATGTCCTGGGCCAGGTCCCAGCCTGGCACAAGGGAGAGCTCATGGATTCCACCTAGGGACAGTGTTTTTCCTGTGCATACCTCTCCCTGCACTCATCCCCACTCTGCTGCCTCTCCCCTGCCTGCCACGTTGAGCCCAGATGTCTCCTTTAAAGGGGAACGGCAAAGTTTTGTTTAAAATAACACTATTTAAAAAAAATTACAGCCCTTCCAAGATGGCTAGCAATTAATCAACTCTACATGCAGGCTCCAAACTTGCACACACATCTGAAAGCAAACTCCGTGGAGCTGAGCTCCTCCCGCTCACCTGCCAGCCCCAGCACTGGGATTTCGGGTGTCCCTGGCCAGGAGCAGATGGAGCCTCACTGAGCCAGTGAGTCAGACCCAGGTCCTGGCCCAGGCACCGCTCCAGGACATGTAGAAGGAGGATTCCAAGGTGGGGGCTACTCTGGTCCTGCATTCCTTAGGCACAGAGCTTTAGATGCTTAACTGAGAAAACAGGGAGAGTTGGATGCTCTGCTTGCACATTCCCTTTGCTCCAACTGCAGCATGAATTTTAGGTCTCAAAAAAATGAGGATTGGGTCTTTTTCCCTCCTGCACCCCTGTCTGCCTCGCCTGTGTTCCCCCTAAAGCCAGCCCTGCACACGCCGTGACCATGGGGGACAGCAGAGCCCAGATCCTGCAGGGCTGCCCCAGCAGCCCAGGAGGCAAGAGGCACCCTGCTCCTCATCCTCATCTCCAGGGGTGAAGGCCTGGGCTCAGGGCCCCATCTCAGCCTGGGATGGCTTCTCAAGCCCCAAATCTCTGAGCAAGTCCCTCCCCCCTGACCTGCTCCCCGTCCCCCTGGCCAGGGTTTTAATTTATCAGGAGAATTATTAAAACAGCCATTTCTCAGCTGTCTAACATTTCAAACCCTGCTCCCATTCATCTGATAAATATTTACAGAGCTTGACATTGTCTTCAACTCATTCCCTGCTGCAGCAAACAATCTCAAACACACACTTCCCTTCTCCTGCAGCTCACTGGGACTGCCCACCCCGGCATGGCCAGACCCACGTTTCCCCAGGGACACCTTCCACTGTCCCAGGTTGCTCCAACTCCCATCCAACCTGGCCTTGGACACTTCCAGGGATGGGGCAGCCACAGCTTCTCTGGGCACCCTGTGCCAGGGCCTCACCACCCTGGTTGTGCTGTTTCCCCTCTCAGAGCCCATTTTCTGTGGGGCACAGGGGTTTTGTACCTTCACAGCTACTTCTGCCACCCAAAACTGGATTATTCTGCAGGCAAAGCAGAAGGCACAAGAAGCTGCAGGGTTCATTCATGAGACATCATGTAGAAGCCAAAATACACAAGGTTTATCTGGGAACCTGTGACTTGGTTGAGCCCAGCCATGACCCCGAGGAGCCCCTGGGATCTCTTGGCAGCCCTGGATCCTGACCAGCCTTCGCCCAGGAACCCACACCCATCTGCCCTTCAACTCCACAGGCATCACCCCCAGCCAACAGCGGCTCCTGTCAGTCCCCTGTGGTAATTAACTGCAGATAACACCCGACCCCCCTCACCCTTCCATCCCTCACCCAGCGCTCGGAGCCTGCTCAGCCCGTGAGTGACAGCAAACACGGCGACAGTGGCAGCAAAGCCATCAACTGGCACACACAGCTTTAGCTGCAGCTCGGGGTTTGCAGCACTGAAGTGATGTTGATGGCTCATTGCTCTGCTGCACTGATCGTGTTAAACGCCAATTTAAACCCTGATCACAAAAGAGCAGAGCCTGAGACTCCAGCCTGGGAGTGATGTGTGGTGGGGAAGGGGGGTCTGCAGCCTGCCCTTCACTGCAGTGCTGTGGAGAGCAGTGAGAAAGGCCTTCTCCTCTCTCACCTCCCCTCCCGGGCTAATACAGGCCTATGCACTAACCCCGAGGGCTTCCCCAGCCTAAATTTACACAGCTCAAGGTTTCCATCCCTCCCTTTAGGATACTGCTCTGAAGCCTATGGAGCTACTCTGCTCTATGCAGTATCCCTGGGAGTCAGCCTAAATACTTCATTTCTCCCCCCTTGTCCTAATTAGAGCTAGCAAAATAATGACAATGTTATTTACAAATGATTCAAAGCTAAGGTTTGCACACAGAACTCTGCACAGCTGGAGCCCCTTTGCAGGCAGGACGTGTGCCACGTGTGCCATGCAGTGTGTGACACTCGGGTCCAGCTGGTATCCACCTGGAGCAGTGCAGGTTCACTGCCCAAGGGCTTCCCCAAGCCATTGGGTGCTCACACCCTTCCAGCCCTCAGACAAACCTCCCAAGATGCCTGTTCCACTCTCTGGAGGCTGGAACATCAGCTTGGGCACGGGGTGATGCCCCAGGGCACTGCCTTCCCGGAGGTGCCCAGCCGGCTGCAGGGCACACAGGCTGCTTCCCACACATCAAGGACAGGACTTGTTGGGAGCTGTTCTGTCCTGGGATGTGTCTGGAGCTCTGTCCCCTCTGCCCCTGGTCTCTTGATGCTCCCTCCAGCCAAACTGCCCCAGAGGGAGGGTCCCTACCTGCCTAGGAGGCAACTCCAGCAGGACACTGCCGGCAGAGCTGGAATGCTCCAGAGAGGAATATTGTCCATGTCACAGAAAAAAGCCTTCAGAAGAGGCCGAGCAGGATGTGAACACATTGCAATCCCCCACGTGCTGCCCTTGAGTGGAGAGGTCTGTGGAGACTCCAGTTATAAGCCCCCCTTTCAAAGGCTTTTATTACAGACTTAGTCATAAAACTCTGCCTGGGGCGGATTTGGCACTCGGGGCCTCGGCCCGGAAGCCAAACCCTTTTCATTTTTTAATAACATTTCATGAAAATCCATTTGGCCCTTTGTAACTTGGACAGGTGGGAAAACAATAGAGGTTTCTGCTTCCAGCCCCTCACGCCGGCCCGGCTGCTCTCCCAGTGGGTTGGGGGCTGCTCCATGCCCCGGGACCCCCGAACCCCACAGCACAGTGAGGGTGGGACAGGCCAGGCTGTGGGCACAGGGACCCTTTGGCAAAGCCCCACATTACTGAGGGATATGGGAGAGCTGCCCATCCCACCCTGGTCCCCAGCCAATCTGCTGGGATGGGAGGTTTTGTCCATCCTAGAGCTGAGCAGGGGGGATGCTGTTGTCCCCCCATTATCTCTCTGCAGGACCAGAGCTCCTGGCACTGCCAACACCAGTGTCTGTCCCCGGCTGGGTCCCCACATGTCCCCCCAGCCCTTCCCTCTGAGCTGGGATCTGGGCACTCAAACTGCCCATCAGCCCAGAGCCGCTCTCAGCCCAGAGCTGCCGTCACAAATACACGAGGTGCTGTCAGCGCTGTCAGGAGCCTGTTCCAGGGAGAGATGTAAAACTTGAGCCCTCACAGATTGCACCATCCCCTCCCTTGACAGAAGTTCCTGTTTGGAATGGGATCAGCAGCTTGGCAAAGATGTCGTGGGGGCGAGAGGCTCCCCTGGCACAGCAAAAGCCAAGGTATTTGCTGGAGCATCCGTGCAACCAGCTGTCTGCAACCAACACTGGCTCTTCCCAGGGCTTCTGTTCAATCCCACCTTCCTACATCCTCCTTTCCCAGACACCCCCCCTTCCCTCCTGCCCCTCATCCAGCCCTAGCCAGCTCCTGGAGGTGGGCAGGGTGCCCGGCTGGGCTCACCTCCACCCTGCTGCCGATGGCTGAATCCATGTCCCCATCCCGACACCCCCTCTTGGGCACGGAGCCCCCCGCTCCAGCTCCAGCTCCAGCTCCAGCTCCGGCTCCGGAGGGGTCCCCCAGGCCGGGGGGAGGCTCCAGGCTCGGAGCCGTGTGCGATGGGGCTCCTGGCGTCGGGCTCTATTTTCACAGCTTGTACCTTAATGCTCGTGAAGTTCAGACAACTGCGAGGGAGCGGCAGCTCTGCAGGGAAGGGCGGGCCGGGGAAAGCAGAGCCCGCGGGTGCTGAGCCCCCCGGGGGTCCCGCCAGCCCCGGCACTGGAGCTCACGGAGCACGGCGGGGTCTGGGCTGTGCCGGGGGGACCAGGGGACGGGCTCTGCCTGCTGCCTGCCCCGGGAACAGGGATGCAGCAGCCGTGGGAGCTGGGGGGAGAGGTCTGAGGGCACAGGGGGGTGCCCGTGCACCCGGTGCCGTGGGCTCAGCGCCCTGCAGAGCAGCAGAGAGTGGCCCTGGCCAGGCAGAGGGGAGCAGCCCCCCAACATCAGCCCCACACTGCTCCCCCTGTGTCACCCGAGTCCTCTGAGAGCTGCAGGGGCAGTTTAACACCAGATCTGTGTTTGAAAGGTTGGAGTTATGAGTCTGTCAGCATTTCCATTACAGGCCCTGATTAATTTGGGGGTACGGGGTAGGGTTAGGAGTTGTCATTCCAGATGTGAATTTTTGCCTTAATTCCCCTTAAAAAAAAAGGGGGGGGGATTTAAATTCTTCAACTTTGTGTTTTCCCTTTCAAAGGAAGGAAAATATGTGCCGTCTGGGTCTGTTTTGTTTTTGCTGCAGAGCTGCAAATGGTCTTTGCCAGGTTCATGGTCACAAGGGCTTTCACTCAAACCAGGATAGCCTCCATCCTTTATGGGATCACCCCATTTTAATCAGAGGATCCTAACTGAGGGATCTCCCTGGAAACAGCCCAGATGTGTAGGAGAGCCACTGAACCTTGTGAGCAGTGGGTACCTGTTCCCAGAGAACAACCTGCACCTGGAAGAGAGTAGGTTTAGATGAGATATTGGGAAGAAATTCTTCCCTGTGAGGGTGCTGAGGCCTTTGAACAGGCTGCCCAGAGAAGCTGTGGCTGCCCCATCCCTGGAAGTGCTCAAGGCCAGGTTAGATGGGGCTTGGAGCAACCTGGGCTAGTGGAATGTGTCCCTGCCCATGGCAGGGGTGAGACTGGATGGGCTTTAAGGTCCTTTCCAACCCAAACCATCCTGGGACTGAATGATTCATGCTGTTTGATGGAAGAGGAGTGCAGGGGAGCTGGGAGCATGTGAGCTCTGGCAATAAAGCCAAGGCAGAGCTTCCCATTCACTCAGGAAAAGGGTCTAAGCCCTGTGGAGGGGGCTCTCTCCAGGCTGCTCCATTCCCCGTGGCTCTGGTGCACATCCCATCCCACTCCCAGCCTCGAGCTGCAGCAGGACTGGGAGGAAGGTTCCCAGCTGCCATCCCACCCCACTGCCAGGGCTTTGAGACACAATGGAAGGGTGGTGGGCTGAGGATGCAAGAAAAGGGCCCAGAGCTCTGCAGAGACGAGCGCAGAGGACTCTCTGCAGCTGTGTGGTGAGGGCTGTGCCATGGCCAGGGCCCTTCCATTGGCATCTTTGCACTTGAGAATCTGCCTGGCAGCTTTTCAGCTCCTTGCAGAGAGGCTCTTGTTGTTGTTGTTGCTGCTGCTGCTGCTGCCAGGAGCAGACTCACAAATAACCTTCCCATTAAGGCAGCCTCAGTATCGAGGCTGGATCAGCGATTTCCAGCGAGGGCTCGTGCGGGGGCTGAAGGAGCCATCGAGTGGCTGCATCTGCCCGCAGGGGTGGCACTGTGGGACTGCCCAGGCTGGCAGGGAGCGGAGCTGGCATGGGACCCTGACACCAGCCAAGCCAGCCCTCGCTTTCCTTGTTCCACTCTCCCACTGTTCAACCCCTTCCTGAGACCCCGGGAATGTAACATGCTCTTTCTCCAGGGAGGGAGGATGGGCAGAGCTGGCATCTCCCTCTGAGCACCCACCATGTGCCCAGGGACCGTCCCCACCCATGGGCAGCTTTTACTGGGGCCCCAGTCTAAACCTTCATGGTCACATCCGTCCCCCCAGTGGTTTCTGTGCTCGGGGGGATCCGTGGGGACCCTCCCTGCCCCTCACATCCCACGTGTGCTCCTGCCCCATTCACTGGTGACACAACTTTCTTCCCAGGGAAATTCACATTTCCTCATGAGAGGCAATGGATTAATTGCCGACATAAAGAAAAACTGCAGGAAGAGTGCAGTTAAAAACCCAGGAGTGATCAAGGGAAAGGAAAGCCTGTGCAAACACGGGGTATCTCTGGCAGATCTGCCCCTCAGCCCCAAGGGCTGCACCTTGGCCTGTCTGCTGAAGGTCCCGGGAGCAACAGCTGTGGGAGCTGTGTTCCAGGAGGGAATGCTGATGGATAGGGGGCTGCTGAGGGGAGGGAGGAGGGAGAGAGGAGCTCGCCTTGCCACTGGTCCCTGGGGATGTGAGAGTGCCTGTGCCCACACCCACGTGCTGCTGTGCCACAGAGGCTGTCCCCCAACTCACTCTGGTCCCTGGTCCCTGGTCCCTGGTCCCTGGTCCCTGGTCCCTGGTCCCTGCCCTGATCCCTGGCCCCTATTCCCAGCCTCAATCCCAGGTGCCAAGCACTCCTCTGCCCTGCTCCCTGTGCAGATGCTCAGCAGTCTGTACCCCAGCTCTCCACCTCTGCACCCTCTCAAGTGCCAAAGCAACTCACAGGGCAATTTTCACAGCTTTTAAAAATAATTCCTTTAGTCTCTGTGATTTGATACAATTTAGGAGCCTGGCCATGGGAGTGAGAGGTCCTGGTTCCCATCCTCCCCAGCTTCACACCACAGCATGTGGCTAGAGCTGACGCCACAGTCGATGTGTGCCTGGAAGAGAGGTTCAGCAGAGAAGTGGGGATGGCTCTTGGGATCAGCCCTGGGAGCACAGGGAGTGTTGGGCCAAAGAGTTCTCGTTCTGCACTCTGGAAATGAATCCCTGGGCTCCTTGTGGGGGAACAGGGATGGGATCAGGCGACCTCCTCGCTTTGGGGCCAGCTGCAGAGAAAAGAGGGTGAGGTAACTGGACACCAAGGGCTGCCGGGGCAACTTGTCCTCCACCCTCCCCCAGGACCAGGGCATGAGCACAGACCCACATGGCATTTTCTGATCAGGTCTTGGAAAACCCACCTGGAAGGAGGTGCTGGGTGCAAGGACAGCATTTTCCCATCTTTCCTTCCTTTTTTCTGCCGTTTTTCCATGGTTTTGCTGCCGCGGCCCAGAGTGTGGGGAACAGATGGAGGTGGGAAAGGGTGAAGGGGAGGGGGCTTCTGGGTGCAGATGAAATTAGTCATGGAAACGCAGTCAGCATGTGCCTTCGCACGTCAGCCAGCACTAAGTGTGTGGGTTTATGTTTCCCAAATGAGGTTGGGAAGTGGACAAATAATTGTTTCAGCATTTGGGTTTAATTAATTGATTTTTTTATTTTTTCCTGGTGAATTCTCATGATGTGGAAAGCTGGAGCAGTGGCCAGACGAGAGGAACCTCAGTGAGACCATCACCCCAGCCCAGGGTGGGGGGAACCCACACCAGGGCCTTCTGCAAGGCCATCCCTCCCTTCTCCTCGTGGTTGTGCTGCCCACAGGATGGGCAGTTCCATGGCTCTGGTTTCCATGGAATGAGCAGCTCCATGGCTGTGTTCCTCATGGGATGGGCAGCACAGGGCAGGTCCCTCTGCCCCCCCCAGTGCCCTGCACTGCTGGCTCACAGCGATGCCCCGGGGCTGCGGCGTGTCCTGGTGTGAGAGGGGCCATCTGTCACCCCCAGCGCCCCGGGGTGTGGTTGGGACTGCCCGGAGAAGCCCATTAATTAGCCCATTAATTAGCGGGCAGCCCGGGCTGTCGGAGTCCGCCGGGCCAGGGGCAGAGCAGGAGGAGGAGGAGGCACCAGCCAGGGAGAGAAAACGGGTCATTTTTCAAAGTGATGAATGGGAGGAAAAGAAAGTGGAAAGGCAGACAAGGGGAAGAGAAGGGAACTGATTTCCAGATAAAGTTTTCAGGACACTTAAATAAACATCTCAGGCAGCAGAGCAGAGGAGGGGGGTGGGGGCCGTGTGCGAGCTGGGCAGCACTGGGAGCATTTCAGCAGGACACTTCAAATAAACAGCATTCACAAACCTGTGTGCTCTCCCTCCCAGGGGTTTTCCTCCGAGATTCCCTCCTGCAGTTCCCACTGTCTTCAGCTTGGCCCAAAGCTTGACAACATTTCCAGTGTCATTGTATCCCCTTAGCAAGGGGGGTCCTGGGCAGGAGGACCTTTGCCATGGTTGTGGGGTCTCTCCCTGTCCAAGTCCTCCTCCCTGGTGTGGGGAAGAGTGGCTCTGGATCCCTAGGACCCTTCATCCCTGGAGGAGGAGGAGCAGAGGAGGCAGAGCCATCCCATCCACCACACTCTGCTGAGTCCTGCTGCCTCCTCTTTCTCCTTCCAAGAACAAAAGAGCAAAGGGGGGAGAGCAGGAATTGTAGAGCCATTAAAACCAAAAATGAAAGCTCATCAATGAATTAATACAGCATTAAATGTTAATAATTAGGGGATCGTGAACATTTATGGGAACAGATTAAAGCCAAGTTCTGCTCCATTAAGTTGCTCACGTGAACTCTGCTTCCCACCCACCTCACAGGAGGAAGAGCCACAGCAGGAGAGGAGGTTTGCTCCTGAGGGGCTCCTGCTCCGTGCTCAGGGGGCTCTGGAAGCTCCGGCCCTTCCAGCTGCCCCCGGGGCATCCCTGGGAGCGGGAATGGCAGATCCCACACACGGTGCTCTTGGGTGGGACGAGCTCCAAGAGGCAGAGCCCGTGTCTGCCGGGAGCCTGGCAGCTCGAGGTGAGCACGTTGGGCTGTGGTGAATGTGCCAGGGTGAGGTGCCATGGCAGCAGGGATGCTCACCTGGAAATCACATGGTTTGAGCGTCGAGGGGTGGTAATGCCATGATTAATCATCCACACTGAGCCCAGTGTTGTTTATTTGGATTATTTCGGAAATGTGTGGAGTCAGGAGAGCTCATATGAGGTGGTTAAATGTGCCAAACACAGGCAGAGCATCCCTGGGGCACAACGGCTGCATCTGCATTTGCCTCCATGCCCATCTGCTGTGGGTCCCTGTCGGGGTCAAAAGGATGGGGTGTTTCTGCCCCATAAAGAATAAATGTGTTTTATTTTTAGCATTTAAGTATTTGTTTCCTGGGAAAAGGTTTTTTTTGCCTTGAAGGTATCTTTAATGATCACATCTTTTTAAATGCCAAACCTTTTCTGAAAATATGTTTTTTTCACACACTTCCTCTTATTTACCAAAAATACCCACTGAAATTTTTGGCAACAGCAAAAAAATAACCCTTTTTCAGTAAAACACTCTTTAAATAAAGAAATGTCAGCAGCTCTGAGCTCCCTGTCAGCCTCCTGCCTCCCTCAGACCTGATTTACCTGCTCGCTGCTTCTCCTACAAAAATAGCCACTTCCAAGCTTGTGATGGGATCACAGGAGGAACATGAGGGATCTGTCAGCCATCCCTGCAGTGCTGGGAACAGCTCACAGTGATTCTAGTCAGAGCTGGCACCTGGGAAGCAGTGGGAGCATCCATGGCTCTGGGATGGTTCAGTGGAAGCAGGGCAGCTCCGTCTGAATTCCTAGCCATGGAGAAGTGGGAAGGAGGAAGGTTCCTTACATTGGCACAGCTGGAAAACATCCCATTTTAGGGCTGAGGCCACGTGGGTGGGAAGCAGGATGGGATGCTGGAGATGGGCAGCTGGAGGCTGTTTCGTGGGAGCTGGTCCTGCCTGTGGGGCTGAGCCCGTCCTGTCAGGGATGGGAGCGGGCAGCCAGCCCAGCCCGTGCTGCATCCCTTGGGAACGCTCCATCTGCAGCTGGAACACTGCAGGGCTGGACATCCATGGGCAGGCAGAGGGCAGGGAACACATCTGGGCCCCCCAGAGCCCATCCCAGCGGGATGATGTTGTTGTTGGCCGTGCTGGGGGCTGGGGCTGGGGGTCCTCGGCAGCGGGGGCCCTTTGCAATCGAAAGCTTCCTGCTGGGGACCCTTCAAGGGCAGCCCTTGTAGCAGATCTAATTATACAAACAATTTTGTTCTGCTTCTCCAAATAAACACAGCGAGGTCTGTGGGACACGGCACGATGGGAAATTAGAACGGAGAACACTTGCTAATGGGCTCCTTAGCTGCAGGGGTAAACAGATTATTTGAAAGGCCCCGGCCCCTCCGACAGATCCACTCGCTCGGCTCCCCTCTCCTCCCGCCCCGCGCTCCCCCCCGTCGCACCAAATATTAACCAAGCTTGCAATTTAATCAGATCTCTGAACTGTGAAAGGAGACTTCTGGAGATTCGATTTCAAGGCTTTTCCCTGTTAAGATTTGCATTGAGAAAATTAGATTAAAATCCTGCATGTGAAAGGAAAAAGGGTCTGGAAGGGGGGAGCGGGCATGGAATGAACTGGGGAGGAGGAGAGGGGGCACAGAGGGGACCCCGAGTCTGGCTGTCAGTGGGCGGAGTCAAGAGGTGACTGGATGTGGAATGAGACAGGGGACCTCCTTCCCTCTCCAGTACCCAAAGTTTGGGGCCCAAACCTTCCCACTGCACCCCCTCTCTCCTGCTCGGCGATGCTCCAGGTCACCTCACAGAAAAGGGGCCTGTTTTGAGCTGGGAATGGGTGATACCGGCAGTGGGGCTGGGAATGGGGGACACCACTGGTATCCAAGGATGAGGTGCTGGTGCCCCTGTGCAGTGTGACACGATCCTCTCCCTGGCACAGCTGCTCCGGGCGTTGGAGCCGAGCTCCCGGCACAGCTGTGCCCTCGGGCCCCCTGCACTGCCAGATCCTGGTGCAGGGATGTTGTGTCCGAGCCGGGGAGATCCCGGAGCAGCCCCGGTGTCCCACAGCTGTGCCCTCGGGCCCCCTGCACTGCCAGATCCTGGTGCAGGGATGTTGTGTCCGAGCCGGGGAGATCCCGGAGCAGCCCCGGTGTCCCGGCTGGCGCAGGTTGTCGGCGGCTCTCCCGCCGTGCACACACACTAATGGGGTCTATCAACACCCATCACCCCGGGGCGTTAATTGGAGCCAGAGCCCCGTGAGGGCGGCTTGGCAGGAGCGGCTCTTGGCCCAGACTGTGTTTTCATTTCGGCTCCTTGTAATTTAGAATTGTATCAAACCAAAGAGCTAATTGCAGTGGCTGTCCTGCTCTGCTGGGGGCTCTCCAGGCTCCCCTCCTCTGGGACTGGGGGTCCTGCAGCACTGGAGCTGCCATTGGAGCTTCCGTGATGGGAAATCATCCTGTTTGTGTACAAGTTTCCTCAGCCAACTTTTTTTGCCTTCATTTCAGTCACACTGAGATCTTGAAATTAAATTTTCTTTTCCCCAGATTAAGAACCTCCCTTTGACATTTCAACAATGAAACGTGTTGATTTTGCTCTCCAAAACCCTTCTCTTTTAAAGCGTCCTTCAATCCCACTTTTTAAAAACCAATGCTCCAGAACAAAACAAATGTTTCCCTGCAAGTGAAATGTAACATTTCATTAAACCTGGATCAATTCCTTTTTCACTTTTTGATTTCCTACGCCCAAGGCTTTCCAAGTGGCAGCTCTGGCTGAGCCCCTTTGCCCTGACTGAAGCATCCCAGTGTGGGAAGAGCTGGCAGGAAAAGGTGTCTGGCACTTTAGGAAAAGTGGCTTACCATGGAAGAGCCTGGATGCAGACTGGGAAGGCAAACCCCAGGCAGCTCAGTTTGCTGAGGAAAGATGAAGTTGCACCCTGAAATCACAGATCCTTGTGAGTGTGAGTGAAGTGGGAGCCCAGCACAGAGTCCCTGAGGCAGCCCCTGCCACGGCAGCATCCTGAGTGAGACGGGCATCAGCTCTGAGGAGGCACCGCAGTGGTTCAGCACTGGGAGGACGATGCAGGTGAGGATTTGGGAGGTGCCAGGACCCTCTGGCTGCCTCCCCTCACTGCCCAGGCCACCATGTTTAAAGTTTTAAACCTCTTGGAATATTAATACATATTTTTCCTTCGGTTCTTGCCTTTTATTGCAGCAAATTCATCTTCTCTTATCAGTTCTGCAGTGCCTGGGGTGATCCCAGTGGTGCTGCTCCGGTGCCGTGTCCGTGCTGGGCAGCAGTGACTCCCACTGCCAGTGGCACCTTCCAACCCTCGGTGTCCCCAGAGAGAGCTGAGCCGAAGAAGATGATCCTCAGGGAGAAAGAAGCCAAAAGAACAATATTCCCAGAAGCCTGGGGGGCAGCAGTATTGCTGATTAGGGGACTGGACCTTCTCCCCCCCACCCCAGCCACCAAAGCCCCCGTTTCCAGCTTGCAGCCCCTCTCATTCCTACTCCCATCTGCAACCCCCTCCAGCTCTGCCCCATCACCTCCCCACGTAAGAGATGTCACTGTCCTTGGGCTGTCAGCCTCCTGCCTGCAGGGATCCCTCTGCCACAGCCCAGGGAGGGGCAGCTGCCTGGTCACTGCCATCCTGGCAGGGCAGGGACAGCCCCCAGCCCCAGGTACCCCCGGAGTCACCCCTCCTCCCGTCCCTCATGCCCAGGTGTCACCTGGGGGCAAACAGAGTTGGGTACCACCACCCTGGCACTGGCCCCTCCCCACATCCCCTGGGGTGATTCTCATGCCCAGGGTGGGGTCTGGTCCCCTTGGCTGTCCTGCAGCAAAGCACCGCCTGAAGGCACCTGGGGGACACCGGGGTCAGCAAAATTTAGTGTGAAAGGAAAAGAAAAAGGGGGCAAAGGGGCTGAGGGAGGGAAATAAGAGCAAGTAAAGGAACCCCAATGTGCCAGACACTCCAGGGTGGGCGCTGGACCCTCTGATCTGGGGCGCTTGAATCCCAGAGCAGAGTGGTTTCCTCTCCACCTCACCAGGGAGCAGCTTTTATGTTCCACTGAAAAGGTATCCTGCTCAGACAGGCGGAGGCATAATGGGAGAGATCCATTAACCAGGAGGAAACGAGGGCATGTTAAACATGAAATATTCATGGGGGCTCTCACCAACTTGTTAATGCATTTGTGTTTGCAAAATACCTCTGGCTGAGGAGCTGGGGAGGGAGGGGGGCATGCAGCAGGTCGGGGGGACCCTGGGCCTGGAGCAGGCAGGAGAAGGCTGCAGAGAGGGAGGCTGGAGCAAGGACAAAGGCAGTTTGCACCTGGTAGGAGAGTGATTTGGTCATAAAAGACCTGCTCGATATTGCAGAGGGAAATAAGGGCAGCTCCCAGCTTCTCCTCGGTGCATTCCAGCCCTGTCATGGGATCTCCAGTGTGGGGCTGTCCTGCATCCAGCACGAGCACTGGGCTCTGGGGGATCCAGGTGCTGCCTCCACTTCCACGGGGTTTCATGGACAGCAGCATCCCTTTACCCCCTGAGCCCCTCGAGGCTTCCCAACATTCCTCCAGCTTCACATTACAGGGACCTCATCCCACAGAACTCCCTACCATACATTTACTGGGACATCTGAGATAGCATCAGTAATTACAAATAAGCTGCAGTTGTCAGGGCGGGCCCTGCGGGTGGTGATGGATGACCCGGCCGGGGGCGGGACTGGCCGAGCCGCAGGTTTCATTAACTCGCGACGGGTCTCCCAGTCACTTACTGTAAATTAGGGAAGCTCAGTTGTATTGTCCCCACTATTATTGTTATTGTTCTCTAACAGTCTCACGGGTGCGTGTCACTCACCAGACCTGCACTCCTGCATCTCCTGGGCAGAGCTGCAGCAGAGTGTCCTCCCAGCCAGGACAGGTCCCAGCAGTGCCAGCTCCCACCTGTCTCTGAGCACTGAGGAAGACCATGGGTTGGGAATTTGCCTCTTCCCAGCTTGGGCAGATTTTCCAGGGCTCAGACTACATCTGTACATCCTTTCCTTGTCCCTTGTATTGCCATCCCTCTATCCCATCTCACCAGTGTCAACACTCAGCAAAGCTCCCTGGAGGACTCTGTCCCCATCATGCCAGGCTGCCCACTCCTCCTGCCACCCATTTTGGTGACTGTGCCTGGAAGTCAGGACAGTCCCCAGTGTCCCCTGTGGCTCCACTGTGGGGAGAGAATCTGGTTGGAGGGGATCAGAGAGGAGGGACCCAAAGTGCTCTTCACAGAGCAGAGTAACAGGATGGAGCAACAGCAGGTGAGAAAGGCAGAAGAGAGAGAGAAAACTGGTGAAGAAAAGTTCTAATGATTGTTATTTTCCCCTCCTAATTAATGAAAGCGGGTTTGGGACAGATGAGCAGGGAAGAGAGAAGGATTAAAGTGGTTTTGTCACAGATGTCACTGAAACTGGCTGGTGACTCAAGCCCAGCAGCAGAGGAAAAGCGATATCCCACGGACCTGGGCTGGGAGGAGTAGAAAAATCACCATGGAACAGAGCTGTAAAAACCCTGGTCATGCCATTGTAAAAATCTCTCACTCAGAGGAAGAGGCTGAGGAGGTCAAGGACCCCAGAGGGGTCTGGGGTTGGGGCTGGGGCTTCCTTGGCCAACAACGAGGACCGACAGACCAGGTGACAAACCCTTCACAGCAAGAACTTCTCAAGCCTTGAGACCTGGGAGACAGGACCAAAGTGTAAAGGGAAAATGTTGATACAGATCAGGTTTATGCTCTGCAAATACATCCTTACGCTGGTATTTGGGAAATGCAATCACAGCCGTGCCCAAGGAGGGATTAGCAGCAGGTTCAAAGGCAGCTGGGGCTGAATATTGTATCAGAAATTGTTCGTGCAGCACCTGCCTGGCTCACTGGGTGCCTTTGTTCCCCAACCCTCTGCGAGTGGGAGTCCATGGGAGCCCAGTACCATGCACCAGAAGCATTTCCCAGGCTTGTACTGGGGTTCAGTCTGCCAAAAAGCAACTGGAATAAAAGCCAGAGAAATGAAAATAGCCTGTGGGGTCCTGAAGGGCAGAGAGCAGCCCCCCTCCCACCGTGGGACACCGGGTGTCCAGCTGTGCTGCAGCTCCAGCTGCCTGTGGGGCTCATGGAGACCCCAAATCCAACCCCAAGTGCCTCCAGACAAGCTGAGGGCTCCCTGGGAAGCCCATCCCCAACCATTGCTCATAGCCTGGCCTTTTCTTCAGACACAGCCACATGCTTGGCCCGGCACGAAGTTCTGGGCTATTAATTCGCCTCCCCATTGCAAACCTCCCAGGGCTCTGCTTCGTGAAGGGGAAGTGAGCTGATTATTCCAAACTGATGTTCGGGGTCATCAGCCGAGCTCCTTCCCGCAGACAGGAACTCCAGCCAGCTCCTGCTCGCTCCGTGATCTCAGCTCCCAGCGGCAGGATGGGCTCGTCCTTGGGGCTCTGACATCACCGGGATGGTTTATCCCTGCACCATCCTGTGCAGCTCCCCGCAGCACAAATGAAACTTGATGGAACATTTATTTAAAATTTCTCTTCCTTTCTGATTCCAAATTTCAGGGCAATGAACTCAGGAGCTGCTTGGAGCAGACCCCGGTTAAAGGCGTTAACAGTGGTGGGGGAGTGGGCAGGGAGCTGCAGACAGAGCAGGAGGGGATGGATGGCTCTCTGTGCACTCCAAAATTGGAAGTGCTCTGGCCAGGAGAGAGCTGCTCATGGGTCTGCTGTGGTTTGGAGGTGCCAGGGATGTGCCAAAAGCCTCTGGGCCATCCGTAAGCTTGAGCCCATGCTGACCCACAAGGGCTGGAGCCCTCCTAGCACTCCAGTGTCCCTGTCCAACCCAAGGCATGTCCCAATCCCTCCCCTGTGAGAAGCACCACCCTGAGACCTGGGGTGCCCAGACACCCCTGGCTGGATCTTAGATGGAATTCACTGGGCAGAGCAGCTCCAGATGTGCCCTCAGAGCTCAGCCAGGTCCCATCCAGGCCCAGTTATTTACTGCAAGGTTTATACTTTATTCTTCTTTCTTTTTCTTTTTCTTTTCTTCCACTGGCATTAAGAGCCTAAAAATAGCCGTGTTTCCCAGCGCAGCCGGCGATGCAAAACCAGGTTACGGGAGCTGCACAACAGCAGCCAGCTCGTTTGCTCTGAAATCAAATTTGTTAAGGCATTAGTCTCTCGCTCTCCTCCCTCTCTCTCTCAGCACAGCCAGCCCAGGCTCTCCCACAGCTGGGGGGTCACGGTGCTGGGGCTGGGGCTGGAGTGCAGGACAACCACAGCCAGGGGCCTGGCACATCCACCCACAGGCACCCTGGGCACAGGGAGCCTCACGGTTGGCTGTGCCCCATCAGCTCCAGCAGAGCTCATCCCTCAGCCTGTGGGTGAGGGGAGGGATGGAAACGGGTGGGCTCCCTTGGGCTGCAGCAGGGAAGGGCAAGTGGCGGTTCCTGGGCAGAGCAGCTCGGCCCCTGGGCAGAGCCAGGGGTTCCTGCCAGCCCCAGCTGGGGGCACAAGGAGGAAATGGCTCCAAGACAAATGACCCTCCGGCTGGGCAGAGGCAGAGGGCAGCTGGACCCCGCAGGGAATGGCCAAGGCTGTGGACAAGACTCGCTGTGTGCTCTGACCTCAGGTCGTTCCAGAGCAGTGGGATCCGTCATGAATAATGAGCCCATATCGATCCCTCTGCCAGTAAACACGGAGTGACCTTTATTAAAAATACACGAAAAACTCACTGAGGAAAACTCGCTGACTTCTTGCTGCCGACAGATTTACACAAAAAGCTGATTTGACCCCCACCAGCCGGAAATGTGGTGAGTGAGGCAGGAGAGGGGAGCAAGACTCCGGCACAGCAAGCACTGCGTCCCTGCCAGCTCCTGCTCCGGCACACTGGGACCACCTGCACCCTCACCTGCCCACCTGGGCACCCACCACCACACCATCGGGCACCCACCACCACCCTGTTGGACCCCCCTGGGGCAAGGGTGCAGGTGTCTGCCACGGGGAAACCACAGGACACGAGATAGTGGTCCCTGATGGACGCAGTTATTTGGGACAGGAGAGGGACAGTGTAAATCTGGGAATTTGCTGGGAGCTGCCTGTCATTGATCAGGTCTCTTGGGACTTTGAACAATTATCTGCTGTACAATGGCACAATCATTCCTTCTGGCCAAGGTTAAACATCCCAGTGCTGCAGAACAGCCTTCATGTTGGCTCAACATGACCCCCACATGTTCCCTAGGGAATGCTGCTGCTCCTGGTGCTTTGTGCATGGACTAGAGAAAGGCAACAGCCACAGCTCAGAACTGGAAGGAGATGAAGAGCTCTTCACCCCTCAGCTACCACTTGAGCTATGAGTGACCCCTGGGACCCTCTTGTTGGCAGATTGCTCCAGACCCCCACGGATCATCGAGTCCAACCCCTGCACAGGACAGCTCCAAAATCCCACCATGTGCCTGAGTGTTGTCCACATGAACTCCTGGGGCCATGACCACTTCCCAGGGAGCCTGTTCCTGTGTCTGACCACTCTGTGGGTGCAGAACCTCCCGTGCTGCTCAGGGTCAGAGCAGGAGGGCTCCAACCAGCTGAGCATCTGTGCCAGGGAGGTTTCCCCTTGAGCCAGCAAGTGCACAACATTCACAAGTGGATCTAACTTGGGATTTAATGAATTTATGAATGGAGACACGTGGCACACCAACTCAATGATCTTGGAGGTCTTTTCCAACCAAAATGATACTGTAATTCTGTGATCCTACCTGGGGCATCCTCAGGAGCTCTCAGCATCCTGGCTCAGGAGCAGGAACTGGTCCCACAAACTGACCTGCAGGTTTCCCCCATCTTCTTTTGTAATTCATTTTTCTAGACATCAGTGAGAAGCTGGGCCGGAGGACTTGTGGGTTTTTTTCAGACATACAAATAAAAACCAAAAGGTAAATGTGTGCATGGGTTTAACGATCAATCAGTTACTCGATTTGCACTTGTTTTTTACCCAGCACTGAGGAGAGCTGAGCCTAATAAATATGTACAGATATGGAAATGATGGATTTGTTCCCAAACCAGCTCAGGTGTTCGGGAGCTGTGGATACCCAGGGCTGTGTCTGCTCCTCACCTCTGTGACCTGTGCTGTGGTGGGATCCAAACCAGGATCACAGAGGGACAGGATTTGCATTTTGAGCAAATTTTCCAACTTTGCAAGTCGATTGTGCTCAGCTTCCTGCAGACGCCTCTCAGCAGAACGGCTGTGATGGGAGACAAAACCAACCTTTTCTCTAGAACCCCCAAAATGTTCCATTTTGGAGCAGCCAGAGCAGATGATGGAAGAGAACAGACTCTCCAATCAGTGCTGGGGCAGGAGGGCTGGGAGTGAGTGGATGCACCATGGAATGGGAAGTGCAGTGGGATTAGATAAACTCCCCAGCTTGTTTGGACCCATTATGGCACATTATTCATCAAAACACTTGGTTGAAATCAGCCAGCTCCAGGGCTCATTAATTTGCCCTGTTTCAGAAAAACCTCAGGCTTTGGGAAAAAGAGCACCCAAAATAGCTGTTTAACAGGCTGAGCCAAGTGGTCCTTGAGTGGAGCCCGTCATCCCGGGTTACTGCCTCCCTTACACCCCCGTGGTAATTCAGGAATGGTTTCTCTGAGCTGAGAGGGGAGGGGGGAGCTGGATAACATGCTGCCTTGTTAAAACATTTGGGATATTTTCCTGGAATGGCAAGGAGCCTCCAGGATTAAGTCCTTATCCCGGGAGGAGTGTTATTACAGCACACCTGGGTGAATCCCTTGCATGGACAGAGGTGATCTCTGTGTCCCACAGGAGGGAGGCTCTCGCCCTGCCCCAGTGCTGCCAGTGAGAGATAAATGAACCCAAGGAAGCAAATCTGGGGTGTCTGTGAGCACATTTGGAGTGACTGCACTCTACTGCCTCCCTGCACGGTGAACAGGGATGCTTTCCCAGAGAGGGAGGGCAGGGAGCGGGCAGAGGTCCTGCACCAGCCACCTGCCACACCCCCAAACCTGTCCCTGTGCCAGCAGGGACACGCCGGCTTGATTTGCAAGTGCTGGTGTTGTTTGGGCAGGTTGGACCTCGCTGGAGTTCCTTAGCAACCCGAATGCTGATGCTTTGCCTCCGGGAAGTGCAGATGGAAAGGAAGCAGCTTCCATCAGCCCAATCACACCATTCCCAGGGCAGTTCCCACACGGCCACACTGGGACCCTCGGGGTGGGCACTCGAGGTGCCTCAGCAGTGACTCATTGTCCCACTGCCATCCCCCGACCCACAGATCCTCCTGCTGCTGCAAAGGGCAGTCTGCCACGGCTGGAGGGCTTTAGCCAGTTGCCCACCACCCTCCACCCCTGGGAGCAAATAAGCCCTCTTGGGGACCCCAGCAAAGCACTCAGACACCCAGAGCCCTCCCCGAGCTCAGGTTCAGGCTCAGTCCCAAATCCAGGTTTGTGAACTGAGAACAAATCCCGTGTTTTCCATTCAGAGTTTCCGGCCACAGCACCAAGTGCCTGGCAGCACATGCCAGCTGGGACATCACTGAGCCCCTGTGTGAACCCCTCCCATCCCTCCTTGGCTCACCAGGGCTGATTTCCACCGGTCAGGAATCCCCAGCCCTTGCATCACCACCATGAGAAATCTGGTTTGTCCTCACGTTCTCTCAGCCCAGGGATGCTCCAGTGCCACAATGTCCCTGTGCCACCACCACAGAGGCAAGGGTTCCCAGATTTAATGCCACAGGTTTGGATACTTCTGCTTGTGAACTCACTGCAGACCCACTTCAGTCATGACCTTTGGGATGAACTCAGGCTTCCAAGGGGGACAGGGGCTGGGACTGCATGGGAGCCATGTGGGCTCTGAGCCAGCCCCTTCAGGCCTTGGCAGTGCCTTGATCTACCTTTTTGGAGATGTATGTCCATGTTGTGAGTGTGGACGAGGCTGTGGCAGGGAATGTGGCCCGCCTGCCCCTCCTGTGTCCTCGTCCTGCTCCCCTCTCAGCCCCGGCAGCTCCCGGGGGCCGCTGGACGTGCCGAACCGGCTGCGGCAGCGCCTGTGGGATGGAGCCGCTGATCTGGTTTCAATAAAATCAGCAGATTGTTTCATGGCTGGATGGGAAAGTTGTGAGGCTGCAGGATTTGCTCCTCTGGCAGCTGGATCCTGTTTGTCCATCGCAGCAGCTCCCACCCCACCTCTCCAGAACAGGCTTCCCAGAGAGGGGGGCCGATGTCCTGAGCCTGTCAGGGTTTCTGAAGTATTTGGACAGTGCCCTTACTGTGCTTCAGCTTTTGGTCAGCCCTGAAGGAGTCAGATGGTTGGAACAGATGAATTTTGTAGGTCCATTACAGATGAAAATATAATATTCTATTTTATTCTTATTCTATTCTTATTCTAGTCTGTTCTATTCTACTCTATTCTATTCTACTTCATTCCATTTCATGCCATCCCATCCCATTCCATTCCATTCCATTCCATTCCATTCCATTCCATTCCATTCCATTCCATTCCATTCCATTCCACTCCCCTCTCAGTGTGCTGCTCAGAGCAGGGCTCCTGCCCTCGCTTCAGGTGGAGGCAGCCAAGCACTTTGAAATCTTGGAGAGTTTTCTAGGTTTTCTCTGCACCTTTAAATTCCAAAAGCACTGTGATTTCTAAGCAAAAAGCCAAGCCTTTAAAGCTGTAA
This sequence comes from Manacus vitellinus, assembly GCF_001715985.3. Classification (NCBI taxonomy): domain Eukaryota; kingdom Metazoa; phylum Chordata; class Aves; order Passeriformes; family Pipridae; genus Manacus; species Manacus vitellinus. The sequence goes on along the minus strand of NW_021939395.1, from coordinate 575,692 downwards.
ACAGCTGGTTTCCCTCTTCCTATATAAGAGCAGTCTTAAAAAACATTAAAAATTTAACAACCTTATTGTTTTTTGAAGCACTTTGAGAAGCAAGGCCATTCCAGGGGGCTGTCAGGCCAAGTGGTAATGGCAGGACATATCCAGCCTCCCCAGGTGCCAGCCTGGCCTTCCTCCCTCGCCTGCCTCTGTTACAGTCCCCAGACTGGCCCAGCAGGAGTTTCTGCTCTGTATTTTAGTGAACCTGAGGCAGTAAAGGAGTAAATGTGTAAAGAAAGGGGTGAGCATTCTGTCAGCTTGGTATAGTGGTAATCCTTTCACTTACAGCCCCTTTATCTCCTGAATTCTGGCAGGGGCAGAGGCACTGACTCACTCCCAGCGCCTCCATCCCGCAGTGAATCCCAAACCCGAGCCTGCACTCTCAGCGTTCTGTTCCTGCCAGGACAGAAAAAGCACAGAGCAGGACAGAGCAGCTGCGTTTCGCGCCCCATCAGCTAAATTTCGATGAAATCATTTTGATAAATTGTTTAGGAAGGGAAAAAAGCCCCATTAACTGTACATTTGCTGTTAATTAATAGCCTGCTTTTTTCCTCCTCTGGCACAGCACTTCTGAGCTGCCTCACGGCTCTGAGTGCAGCACCCTCGGGGGCACAGGGAGGTGGGTGGCGGGTGGGGGATCCGAGCAGGGATCTGCAGTGGTGTGACCCCAGGGAGGATGGCTGCTCCCAGCTTTATGCCCTGCTCCACAGACAATGCAGGAGGAGCAGGAAAAGCAAACAGCTCCATTCAGGTCCCACACCTGGGCAGGGCTGCTCTGTCCCGGTCCGTGGGCAGCCCCGAGTGCTGTGCAGTGCTAGCGGGGCAGGCGAGCAGTTCCACAGCTCCTCAGCTTATTGGTTTTAATACCTTCTCTTGTCATGTATTTATTTTCTGTAGATATCTTGTATATATCTCTGGAATGTTATTCAAGAGGAATGTTGGCTGATATTCCCCAGCAATCAGACGCCGGAGCTGCAGGGGGGCAGGAGCAGGGCAGTGCCCAGAGCCTCGGGGTGCTGGGTGCCCACAGGTCCTGGCCAGGACCTGGACCAGCCACGCACACAGCAGGGAGCTGGGATGAGGGAAAAGTCTTGATAAATCCTTTTCATTCACAGTGATTATGTCAGCATGCCCACAGGATGTCAAAACACGGGGGAGGAGGGAGCAGTCGTGTGTCCGTCTCCCACAGACCCTCTGGCAGCACAGCAAGGGGGCATCTGAGTGTCCCTGTCCCCAGCCCTCAGCAGCACAGCCAGTGCTCTGGCAAAGAGCTTCAGGCTGGGAGAGCTGGGGTGTCCAGCCTGGAGACCAGAAGGCTCGTGGGAGACCTTACATTCCCTTCCAGAGCCTAAAGGGGCTCCAAGAGAGCTGGAGAGGGATTTTGGCTGCCCACTGCCAGAGGGCAGGGTTAGATGGGATGTTGGGAAGGAATTCTTCCCTGTGAGGGCGGGGAGGCCCTGGCACAGGTTGCCCGGAGAAGCTGTGGCTGCCCCTGGATCCCTGGAAGTGTCCAAGGCTGTGCCACTTGCTTCACTGTGTGGCTGGAGAGAAGAGCCCTGGTAACATTTGGTCCAAATTAATGCTGGTTTGTTTTGACATGCAAATAGCTTTTCATCAGAGGGGGAAAGGTGGAAGTAGACACTACTTAGTTCCTACAGTCTAATTTTTTTAATGAACCAGGCATCTGTGGGGTTTTTTAATATGTATGTCTTTTAATAGGGCAAGTAACTTTTGTGTGGGCTGAATTAGCTGTAAATGAAAGCAAACAAGGCATAATTAGAAACTGGTTCCCTTTTTTCTGGTTTCTTCCCCTCTGGAAGGGCAGTGTTATCACCAGGTGTGCATCTGGGAGGGAGGGATGTACCTGGTGGTGGGGGTCCAGCAGGGCAGAAGAGGCAAGGGGGGCAGCAGGAGCTGCCAGCATGATCCCACACGGGAGCTGGGCACACACTGGGAACCATCCAATGGCTTTGAAGCTCCTGGAGGAGCAGGATATGGCCCCTCTCCCCACTGCCATCCCCATGGCACTGTGTGTCCCTGTCCCCACACCCAGACAACCCAACCAGTGGAACCTGCCTCTGCCAAGGGGAAGGAGAAGGGCTGGTTTCCAAAGGCAGCTCCATGTGTGAATCTGGGAAGCTCCCATTTGGGAAGTGCATGAGTTTCTCATTTAACGTGGTACCACGCTACATTCTTTCTCTATGAAGAGCCCTCATTTAACTTTAGGCGTGTTTGCACATCTAATTACAAATGGGTCATGTTTAATTGATTTCATATATCCCGGCTGCCGCCCCAGCGCTCCCGCCAGTGCAGTGCAGCCACGGTGGCAGAGCTGCATTCCCATGGCACAGGTACAGGCACAGGGCTGGCTCCCCGCTGTCCCCTCTGCTCTGTCCTCGTCCCACTGGCAGCTCCAGGTGCCACCAGCCCCCAGGAGCTCTGTCTGCCTGGAGGAGCATGGGCAGAGCAGGGCAGGAAGCACCTCAGCAGCCACTCCGTGGCTTCCCTCCAGCTCCACGGTGCCCACACACAACCACTGTGGGCTGGTCGTTTGCAAAACCCTCGGGCTGAGGAGGAGGACGCTGCTTTCAGGGCAAGGCAGGAGCTGGAGAGCTCTCTCCATGTCCCTGCCACCCCTGCATGGGCACGGGCTCTGAGGTGGGTCATGGCACTCCCTGTGCTCCATGTCCTGCACGTCCCTGCTCCTGCACCGCCAGGGCGAGGGACACGCGGGCTCCTCGGGATGGAGGAGCTGCAGGACAGCACAGAGCATCACCCGTGGACAGCCACCAACCCCCAGCAATGGAGAGCCTGACCCTCAGGGGCCACGTGCCCACTGTCTGTGCCCACCCACGCCCCCCAGACCCCGGCTCGTGGCCGCTGCGGCAGCGATGGGCACTGCTCGTCCTTCTGCTGTCACAGCTCTCCCGGGGAGCTGAATCAAACTGTCAGCAAAGAGGGGATGATGATTCAGCTCCCACCAAGGGCTACACTATTACCTAGCAGCTTAATAATGAAAACTGTCATCATTCCTGCAATAAGGAAAGATAAATAAGTTATTAAAAGAAGAGCTTGCCACCCTCCCCGGGCAGGGCACCGTGCCAGAAGATATTAACTGCTGGCCACAGCCTGTCTGTTCGGGGAATGGAGAGGGATACCCTGAGTGCTCTGAGGAAGAGCTCTTTCTCCTCCAGCCGGCTTGGAGAGGGTTTGTGTGCCTGGCACAGTGAGAGCCATCGCTCCCGCTCCAGCCACCACTCCCACTCCCACTCCTGCTCCTCCTCAAAGGTGTAAAGATAAATATAGCCCCAGGAACGGAAACAGTGGGTAGGGGAGGACTGAGGCTGAGGAGGGGCCAAAGCAGGCTCTGAAGATCTGGTGAGCCCAAATTCGTAGCAAGGAGCCCATTAACCTGAGCTCTGCTGAGCAGTGTCTGTGGGACTCTCCGCTGCACTGAGGAGGGACAAACAGGGCATCCTGTGGCAGTCGCTGCAGGTGATGCTGTGCAGGGAAGGGGCCAGTGCAGCTTCCATGCTGGATCCTGCTCAGCTCCACAGCCAAACCACTTTCCCCTCCCTGCTGGCCCTGCCAAGCTTCCCTGGTTGGGGCTCCACTTTAGCACCTGCCAATATGTGACACAAGGAAAGGCACGGCTGATGTGGTGAGAGAAAGTTATGAAATGGGAAAGGAAGGAGAAAAGAAGAAGTACCCTTCCTTGCCCAGCTGATTTCACCGGGCAGACACACGGGAGCTGTTACACACCCTGCCAGGAAGGGGGGCAGGAGCCCTGGGGGGCCTGGCTGCGGCTGCGCGTGCAGACCCACCAGCGCTGCTCTGCGGAGCAGGACGGAATAAATGACCTTCATAAACTTTCCCTATGAAATCCTCCAACTCTCCACCAATAAACAATGGGGTTGTCAGGGCAGTCCAATC
>NW_021939395.1:566751-571125 GCF_001715985.3 Manacus vitellinus | reverse complement strand
CCCCGGCACAGGTCCTGGCACAGCCCCGGCACAGGTCCTGGCACAGCCCTGGCACAGGTCCTGGCACGCCTGCTCCGCTCCCCCGGCAGCGCCGGCCCACAGACGCCACCAGAGACCACAGGCAAGCTTCCACACTTGGCCAGGAAAGAGCCCATAAAGTTAGTGAACATCTTAAAAATAAAGCATCTAGTGATCCCCATCGTGCAGCCAAGGGCTGGGTGCCAGCCTGGCGCTGGCTCTGCACGGTGCCCTTCCCGGCACAGCTCAGCCTGGCTCTGCTGCTGAGCCCCACAGTGTGGGGCTGCGGGGACAGAGCAGGTCCTGGGACACTGCCACTAGTTACATTGCACGGGAACACTGGTGAGAAGTGGAGAAAACATCACCTGAGTCCTGACACTCTGGATTGTCTCACCAAAGCCCTGCACCAAAGCCCTCCCAGAAACATTTTACTCCCTGAAAACTCATCTTCAGGTCTTGCTGTCACTGGCTCGTGTTCTCTCACCCACCAAGGGGTGGCTCTCTGGGTAAGGTCAGTCCCCTGCAGCCTCAGGCTAAAGCCAAGGGCTTGTCCATGGTGCCATCTCCTCTGTGCCAAGGTGCCATCACCATCACCTCCGTTCCGAGGGACTCAAGGGTCAGTCTGAGGGCAATTTGTCAGAATGTTTCATCCCCCCACACTTTTCTAGCTGTTACAACACAGCACCTGTGAGTGGACAAAACATCTTCAGATGTATTCACTCTTACCATCCCAGCCCACAGCGTGGGATTTCCTCTCACATGCCCCTGAGCAAAGCCAGCCGGGGCTGTACCCCATCTCCAGCCCTCACTCCTTCCCCTGCCCTGCTCTGACTGTGCTGTGCCCCAGGTAATCCCCCTGCAGGCATTCAGGCACTGCCCTCACTGCCTGCCCACCCTGATCCTGCTCCACACCACACCAGGCCCTGCTCCCAGTGTACCTGCCTGTCTTGGTGCTCCTCTGGAGACTCCTTCCCCAAAGCCTCCCTCCTCCTGGCCAGCCTTCCGCCATCCCTACCCTCTACTGCTCTCCTGCTGGCCATAAAAATATATAGAATATAGAACATTATTTTATGACATACTATAAAAAAAACCCCAACCTGGAACTAGGAGACACGTGCCAAACCTCAGCAGCACATGCAGGAATGCCTTTGTCCCAGCTGTTGCTGGATTGCCTGAGCTCTTCCCAGAAGAGTTTGAAGGCTTTTCAGGACAGGAAACTTGTTTTCTTGATTTATTGATATTTTTTTTGCTGGCACGGGGCAGCGGTGGTGGCTGTGGCTGCACACGGTCAGTGATGCCTTCTGTCCTTTGGGTCCCATCTCCTGGGGTGCTGCCCAGGGCTCCCCAAACCAGGCACACAGAGAGCATGGAGAGTGGGTATAGATGGAGCTGGAAATTGTGAGGAGGGCGAGAGGCAGGGGCCTCCCATTCCCCACCAGAATGCTGCCTGCAGTTATTACTCCTCAGCTCTTGTTCCTACACCTGTCAGAGCCCTCTCCTTCCTTCCCCAGGGCTGGCCTCCCTGTGCCCACCCCAGACCTCTTGGCTCTTCCTAGGGTTTCACTGAGGCAATGGTCCCTGCACAGGCAATTTGGGGAACCCATGGGCAGGGAGCTGTCTATGTTTCCTATCAGGGCTGACGTCAGATCCCTAAATCACCGAGGAATGTTGTCCCACACCAGTACCCACAGCCCCAGGCACTGGTACCCACACTCCGAGGGGCCAGCCTCTGGTCCTCCCTCATTTGCCTTCCCCTCCCGGGCTGGTGAAACATCCCAACAGCCCTTCAGCCCCAGCTCCATAAACCTCCCGATTCATTCCGCAGATATTTCCTGCACTGGGGCTTTCCGCAGCATCTGCTGGTTTGAAGTGCTCCGTTTATTCGTCCTGGGGGCACCATTACTTTCTGCTTTAGCAGTTCTGCCTGCTCTGAAGTCTCTGCCAGGCTCCATCCACAGGAGAGAAAATTGGTGAAAGAATAATAATGATGATTGTTATAAATATATATTTCATTGCGGTGGCCCTTGGTGCACGTGTTCCACTGACGAGGAGACCAGAGGGCGAGGGGGGATCGCTCGGCTCCCAACAGGCTCCCGACGGCGGATGTGTGTCCTCACCCTGCTGCCTCCTCCTCATCTTCCTCCTCCTCCTCCTGCTCCTCCTCTTCTTCCTTCTCCTCCTCTACCCAAGGCACTTGTCAGGACACTCCCCATCTCTTTTCTCAGGAGGTCTCTGGTGGGTCAGGGGTCCAGGAGTACTGGACATCTCTGCAGGTGGGTTCCTGTCTGTCCTGACTGTGGGACATGTCCCGGGCAGGCTGGAGCTGCTTCCCAGCTCATCCATCTGTTGGGATGGATGGAGAGAACAGTTGAGTGGGGAATAGCAGGCAAAGAGCCTTGCACAGAGGGGCATGGCGAGGAGGTGCACAGCCATGGATCCTGGCTTCTGCTTCAGCTTCTCCATGGATTTTTGCTCTTGTCCAGCTGACTGAAAACACAAATCACTAATCATTTCACCCATAAATGATCCACATCAGCACCAGCAGCACATTTCCCCTCTCCTCAGGGGATTATCCAACCAGGGCCTTTGTGAAGGAGTGCAGAGGATCCCTCCCCTTGTTTCACCATCTGTGGATGATCCCCTTCCCTCACGTCCTCAGCTGCAGCCGCTGCAGCCTGAGGATGCTCCAGGCCTGTGTCCCGGCCCTTGTGGCCACTCAAACTCCTCCACTTCCATTTCCTGCTGGAGAGAGTTTCAGGTATTTCCTGTAGACACTTTAAAATTCCTTGAGGGCTTCTCCATTTCACCCACAGTGGGATGGCCTGGAAGCAGGACAGGAGGAGCCGTGTGGAGTGGGGTACCTGGGAAGACTTTGTACAGATTAGCATTCTTTGGCTCATTTTCCACTGGCCTTTACACTTGGAGCAGCCCTCCCCTCCCTGCAGATCAGACCAGATAGTTGTACATGGGCCCTTCTGGGTCTGAAAATCAGTAAATGCAATTCCATCTGCCATGAGGATAACATTACCACTGCCAGATCATCCCTGCTCCTGGGCTGCAGCTCCGACCAGAAACCATCTGTATGGCAGGGGCTGTGCCAGGGACACACAGGGACACATGGAGAGCACCAGCCCCTCGTGGGTACTGTTACCTACAGATGGAAATTCATCTCCAAGGTATTTGATCTTCCCTAAACTCCTTTGCTGTCGCCCTTCCAGGGGACATCTGTTAAATCCCTCCGGGGATGGTGATTCCACCTCTGCCCTGTGGAGCCTCTTCCAGTGCCTCACCACCCTTTTGGGAAAGAAGGTTTCCCTAATATTCAGCCTCAATCTCCCCTGGCACAGCCTGAGGCCATTCCCTCTCATCCTGACCTTTGTTCCCTGGGAGCAGAGCCTGACCCCCCCCCCCGGCTCCCCTCTCCTGTCAGGGAATTGCAGAGCCAGGAGGTCCCCCCTGAGCCTCCTTTTCTCCAGGCTGAGCCCTCCCAGCTCCCTCAGCCCCTCCAGCTGCTCCAGCCCCTTCCCAGCTCCCTTCTCTGGACAAGCTCCAGCCTCTCAATGTCTTTCTTGCCTCTCCAACCCTACATTGTGGAGCCCAGGAAGGTGGGAGAAAGAGATGGAAATACATCAACCACCAGAGCTTGTGCAAACATAAATGCAAAATCTGGGACTTCTTTTTCCTCATTTGCTGTTAGATTGGCCATAATCTCTCCTGGAGCCTCCTCCCATCTTGGTCAGAGGTGGCAGAGCTCTCCTGTTCACCCTGGAGTCACAGCATTCTTCCCTTCCTCCCATGCTGCAGCTCCCAGCAGAGAGTCCTGCTTTTGCCATCCCAGCCTCACACTTGCCAGCAGAGCCTTCCCAAACACCCCAAGATCTGTCTCTGAATGTAAACAGACATTTCCCTGGAAAACCCACAGCCTGGCTCAAGCAGCAGGTCAGGGATGTTGGCTGAAAGGCTGCTCTGGAGCCCAGGGAGACCCACACAGCCCAGAGGGTCTCGGCTTCCCTTGTTTGCTCACAAGGAAGTTGGTTCTTATGGCAATTTGTGCTTCCATAAACGTGAAATAAAATCCATTCTGCCCTTTCCCAGCTGGCGTCATCCCCATTTCCCTCTGTTTATCACATCATATCCATCGCCCTGGCAACCGCGGCAGCCCAGGAGGGGATGTTGGTGGCAGGTGGGGCGTGCGCCGGCCCCGCACCCCGAAACAAAGATCCCGCTTTCACACGGGCGTGTGCAGTGACCGACCGGAGCGAGGCAGATTGGGAATAAACCCAAGATGGGGGCAAAACAGGGGATGCTTTTGGCAGCAGCGGGCGCTGGTCCCGGGCAGCACCCACGGGAGTGACT
>NW_021939395.1:551426-566155 GCF_001715985.3 Manacus vitellinus | reverse complement strand
GACCCACGGACAGACCCACGGACGGACCCACGGACAGACCCGCGCCCACAGACAGACCCACAGCCATGAAGGACCCACAGGTGGCTCCTCAACAGTCTGAGAGAGATGAGGGACACGGGCAGGGAAGCACAATGGTTAAGAACAGAAGGAAATGCTGAACCACTGGGGAGATTTACTCAAGAGAGAAGACTCAGACTACTCAGAGGGAGGGGAGGCCCTGGCACAGGTTACCCTGAGAAGCTGTGGCTGCCCCATCCCTGGAAGTGTCCAAGGCCAGGCTGGACAGGGCTTGGAGCAACCTGGGCTAGAGAAAAGTGTCTCTGCCTGTGGCAGAGGGGTGGAATAGATAATCTTTAAGGTCCCTTCCCAACCCAAACTATTCTGTGATTCCTTGATTCTATGAGATGGGATGTAACCATCTTCAAAGCCATGAGCTTTGGGGCTTGTACCAATCTGGCATCAACACAGGCCCTTTAACTTCAGCTACTTGTGCCAGTGGGGATGCAATGGGTCCTGTCTGTGCTGGGAATGGGATCTCCTGGAGTGTCCAGAGCCAGCCTCATCTGGGCTGGCCCTGCAGGCAGTTGCCTTCTCTCCCTGCCACACACTCTCTGTGGGCACCAGAACCTCACTGCCGTGTGCCCAGGAAGGACACAAGGACTGTCCAGCAGCCAGCGGAGGGGTTTGAATGCCAAGGTTCCCCAGGGGACACTTGTGCAAGAGTCATGTTGGCACAGTCAGTGAATGAAGATTAAACAGCCTGAGGAAGTTGCTTCACCTCTTATCAGAGAGTTGCTCTCCCCTCTGCTGCAGTGACTCATGCTCTGGTGAGCTCTTCCCACCTCATCTGGGATGTGTTACAGGCCTGGACCCCACTCCCTCTCCCTACAGATGGGGATTCTCATGGAATGTCTGCCTCCTTCTCCTCTTTCTTCTCCTCCCCAGTGTTTCTGTTTCTCAGGTGTCCCCTGCCCACATAACACAGCTGTCCCCTAAGCCGGGCTCCCTTTGGCTTGTCCCCAGCTCTGGAGCCAGCACTGGAAAGGGGATGGTCCCCAAAGGCTCCCTTTATTCCAGAAGTTGTCCCTGCCCACTTCTGCCTGCAGGCCCCAGCTCTGTCTGCCTGGGTTGGCTGCAGGTCCTCTCCCAGGCCAGTGTAACTCTGCCCTGGAAGGGGAAGGAGGCAGACATCCAGATTCCAGGGAGTGAGCCCAGACCCACTGGAATCCTCGTGACAAGCTGGCAGCTGACATTTCAGAGGGGACGAGCACGTGCGAGCTTTAATTTATCTGTCTCAGAAGCACACACATCTTTCAGAGCCAGGGACAGCGGTGACTGGAGGAGGCAGCAGAGCTAAATCAGATGCCAAACACTGATTCCTCCACACATCCCCAGGGACTGACAGCTGGAGTCACTCTCACCATCTGTCTTCCCACTGCAGCCCCTGGAGAAGGCGCACTCCTCCAGAAAACGATGGAGACAGTGAGAGAACAAATGCGTTCATTTCCAGGCCTATGGATTTTCCATTCAGGGATTTCGGAAACACACTGCACTGGGGAATGTGTTTTGCTCATCCCAGTAATGCAGCTCTTGTGCTTTGCTGTGTAACAGGTGACACCGATGGACTGGCTTCTCCCCATCCCCTGCCCAGGGCATCCTTCAGGCAGGTGTGGCTGGGCTTTCTGAACCTCAGAGGGGAAAATGTCTGAAAGACTGGATTTGTTGTTCCTCATGATCTTGCCCTCATTCCAGGCGAGCTTGGAGACCAAAGGGTTGGCCAGAAACTTGGGACACATGATAAAAGCATTTTGTTTCCAGATAGGACAGATCTTCATGAGAATGAGTCCAGAATTAATAAACCATCAACCAGCAGCCAAGTGTGTTGTGTTAACTCAGAAGTACTGAGGTCGTGGTGAATCACTGGGAGTCAGGGATGGGGGGGGAGAAACCAGCTCGGAAAAACACTGGGTTAGACCAAACCTGGACGTGAACCTCAATTCTTTCTTCATGGCTGAAACTACTTAACAGTTTGTGTTCCTCTCATTAGAGCTCCACTCCCAGGAAAACTCCCAGGAAAGTGGGAGGGGAAAACCGCAGGTACCGCAGGAACCATCCCAGCCCTGGGGGATGCAGGAGCTGGGAGAGGGGGTGGGGGGCTCGGGCAGGTCTGGCTCCTGGCCCCCTGGCAAAGCCCCCCAAGGGGATCCCAGAGCCCTGCCCTGGCTCTGCAGGGACCTGTCCCCGGGGCCGGAGGTGATGCTGCTGTGCCGGATAAGCTGAGAGGGAGGGCCGTGGGCTCTGCCAGCCCAACTCACCCTGGAGAGAGGGAGGAGGAGGAGGCTGGAGCACCCTCCTGCTCTGCCCAGCTGGTCCCCTCCACGGCAGCTGTTCCCCAAAGGGTTTCCATTCGTCAGTGGCAGAGCACTTATGAAATGTGGGCCCATATCCCTTTTAGAAGTTTCCACTTCTCTTTGCAGAAGTTTTCCAGGTTACAGGGTCTGGGACTTTGGGAAGCTAGCTTGGTGGTGGGGTGACATCCAAGTCATAGTTCTCACATTGCGAGGGAGCTGTGGTGAGAAAAACCCTTCTCCTCAGCTTTGCATATTAATTTATTATGATTTACAGGCTAATCCTGTGCCCCTCCCTGCACCCTGACAGCCTCAGCACCCACCCACACTTGAATTACCTTTTTCCATGCAGAGTCTAGCTTAGACCACCAACAGCAGCACCAAGGCCTCCTCTACCCCCTGCCCTCCCTGTCTCAGGGAACCCCCTCCCTCCGCTGGGAGGGGGCTGGGGGCAAACCCCAGCTCCCAACATTCCTGTGCTTGGGGGCTCAGCATCAAACCCCAACCATGGCCCAGCCACAGCTGCCCTCTGCTCTTCTGCCTCTACTCAGCTGTGGCCCTGCCACGCTCTCCCTCAGTCCTCCTTCCCATGCTCCTGTTCTGGCAGGTTTTCCTCCCCCCAGCCCTCTCTTCCTCAGCCCCTGCAGAGATGCAAAGGCGGCTCTGTTTGTGCAGGCACACCAGGCATGCTGGCACCTCATTCTCCTCCTGTCCTCCCTGCGGGTCCCTGACCTTCTCCCACACTGACCCCATCCCAGTGTCTCTGTTCCCTGGGCTGCCATTCCCACAAACTCACCACTACCAGCTGCTTGGTTCACTTCACACCTTAATCCTCACCTGTACCTGTCTGACAACACTTGCCCTTTGGTATTTGCACACCCACACTCCCCACACTCCCCACACCTGTATTTAGCTGTGCCACCAGTGGGTATCCATGAATCCCTCAGGCACAGCCTGCAGCAGGATCATCCCTAAGGCTGATGAAAATTCCCAGAGGCTGCTGGACAGAGGGTTCCTGCCCTCATGCCTCAGAAACCCTCTGCCTTTCATTGGGAAAAGCTCTCAGGCAATCCCAGCACCGTGGCAGCTAATCCAGCTTCTTGGGGGTGAAAACCAAGATGGGAGAATGGATATATCAGCTCTTCCAAGCTGCAAGAGACACCAAACCTGTTGGATCAAGGGTTCAGACATGCCCCACTCAGGCCAGCAATGTTTTATTCAGTGCTGATTTGCAAGTCTCTGCATTCACAAGGATTTTGAAATGACTCTGGTTTCCAGCAATGGCAAAGCCAGGCTTAAGCAGGCTGGGAGGGAGCTCATCCGCTCCCGACAGCTCAGCTCTCTTGGCATTTTACACTAGAGCAGAGAATAGTTCTGCAAACAATGAGCTGAAAAGTGACATATCGCCCTCCCTTGTTTTCCCATCCTTCAGCTGAATTTTGCCTCTTCCCTAATTCCTGAAAGGTTCTCCTTGTAATTAACTTCCCCGGCACACGTGAGCCCCACGGCGCTGTGGGATCCCCGGCACAGAGGGGGATGAGCAGGTCGGTCCATGGGCAGCTGCGATGGGCTCTGGGAACTCCTGCCCGCCCTGGCCAAGCCTGGTGCTCCCCTCGCCCCAGCATCTCCCTGCAGGTTGGACACGGGTGGGTGCTGGGAGAGGGCAGGGGCTGGGCACACCCCCACGACACTGCCCATCCCGACCCCTGAGGGCTTGTCCCCTCTGGCAGCTCCCTCATCCCAGGGGTGTTGTTCAATCCAGATGCACTTTTTATTGGATTTTGTTAAATTAAACGCATGATCCCATATTATCTGACCCAGCTCCGAAGTCTCCCAGGCCCAGGCAAACTCTGCTGCCTCAGCTTTCCATTTCCATGTTTATTTACTGCCTTTCAGATCGCCTGAGCTGCACAGTGCAGCCTCTGATGAATAAATAACCGGTGCCCTTGCAGGCCAGATTGATTAGATGGATTTAATTAATGAGCCCAGCTCCCCTTGAGGACTCTCCCAACTAAAATACTGGAACCAGCCAGTGTGTGACAGCGCCAGGACCCATTGATTTAGGGGAATATTAATGAGGATCACTTAGTGACTTCATCGATGCCGTAACAAGGACACCCCTGAGGACAGGAGAGGCTGTGAGGGGTCAGGTCACGGCTGGTTCATCACACGGGGATTGTTCCCTCCGGCTGCTCGGCCACAAACATCCTGCAAACATCCATCTGTCCTCCCCATCCCAGCCAGACCCGTGTGGCCAGGGAGACAGGGAGCCAGAGCTGCCAGCTCACTTCCAGCGGGCACTGGGGGCACATAGGCACTGGAAACAATAGGGAAAAAGGCACAACCCTGAGAGGACACAGTGGGGGTTGCTCCACACCAAGGCCAAACCTGGGGGAATGCAGGAGAGGGAAAATGAAGCAGGATCATGAAGCCCACTCTGGATTGGGACGGGGGGAGCCGAGCAGGGCCAGGGGAAGCTGCCAGGGCCAGCCTGAGCCCCCACGTGCCAAAGGCCACCTCTCTAATGGAGACAGACGTGTGACAGGGTGCCCAGCCCAGCTGCCCCCGCTCCCCAGCTCCCAGTGCCATGGCAGATGGCAGCCCCCACACAGAGCTCGCCCCGCCAGCCTCCGCAGCATCCCGAGAAGGTGCCGCATGGGTTTATTAATTAGTTCATTAAATTATTGCTGAAGTTAATTGAGACTCACGTGTTCCCCCCTCCAGCTGCCTCCCAGCCAGCCATGGCACAGGCAGGAGCTGTTGGTGGCATCGGGAGCGGGCGGGTAATGAGCTGCCATGGGGAGCATCCAGTGCCGAGCGTGCCGTGCCACCTGCCCTGTCCCTGTGCCACCTGCCCTGTCCTTGTGCCACCTGCCCTGTCCCTGTGCCACCTGCCCTGTCCTTGTGCCACCTGCCCTGTCCCCCCTCCGCCTGGCACAGGCGGCTGCCGGGCTCATCACAGTGACGATTGTCAGGTTTTAATTAGTCTCCAACACGATTCCTGTCACAAACACTCTGCTGGGGGTTGTTTGTTTTAATTTGATCAGGGACAGGCACAGAGAGGAGGAAGGCGGAAGGTAATTAAATTTGACTAAAAATCTTGGAACGCCATTAAAGCGGATGTCCTCATTTGCATAATCCGCTCCCCGCGGCGCCCAAAACTGCCACCAGTTTTATTGTGACTGGTTTTCCCCCCAAGAGGACGCTGCCCACCGGCGGAACCTGCCGGCACGGCCGAGCGAGGACGGGGATGTGCAGAGAGAGTGGAAGAAGTCCGGTGGGGAAAGGGAAAAATTCCTCTCTTGCTTTTAGCAATTCGAGGGGCTGCAGGCGAAGTTGTTAAAGTACCAACAGCTGGGTTGGGTGGGCAGATCATCAGCACCTCTGCTGGAGCCTTCTGGGAGCGGTGCTCTAAAGCTCTCCCAAAGTGCTCCAGAGCAGCCTGGTGTGGATGTCCGAGTTCCAGCGCGGGGACCAGGGGAGCAGCAGAGTGCCATGTCCTGCTGTGGGCAGGACACCAGGAGCAGGGGAAGAGCAACAAGACAACCCAGCCGGCTGTGCCTGCAGATCCCAGCCTTGGGAATGCCGAAGCTCCCGGAGCTGGGGGTCCATCCCCCTGCACGAGGCCAGACAAGCAGCAGGCGGGTGGGGCCAAAACGAGCGTTTCTCTCCTCATTTCGTGGCTTAAGCAGCAACTTTTGCCCTTTGGTGCTTCTTTTCCCTACCTGCGTTTCCCTGTTTAACATGGAGAAAACTCTGTTCTGCATTTCCTGCTTGGCTGTCCACAGAGTAATTACCTGGTAATTATTTCTGCTCTTTGGCAAGTTGGTTCTAATGATGTTTGCTAAAGGTTTGATTATTATTGCAAACGTTGTTTCCACATGTGGAGTTGGGGCTGGGATGCCAGGAGTGTTTCTGGGAAAAGCGGGTTTTCCGGGGAGGGGCTGTACTTTCTGGAGATATCACAGTCAGAGCTGGAGGTTGTGACACTGTTGGGTTTGGGGGTGGGGGGTGTTATATTGATAAAATAATGAAGATGATAAGCTCACACCAGGTCACAAACAGGGATTTGATGATATAGTAAAAATCCTGGATAGTTTGGGAAGAAACACAGAGACGAAGAGGAGACAGGGGTGTTGGGGGAGCGGTGACAAGGAGGGACATCTGCTTGCTGTCCCTAGGACATGTTTACAGCCAAACAGAGCCCTCTGGCTGTTTAAAGCAGGAGCAACCTGCCAGAAACAAAACCTTGGAATAAAGGAAAGGGAGAAACAGTGCAGAGATGGAGCTTCCATGTGCTGGAAAGCCAAGGGGTCATCAGTCTCCATCCAGGTGCTGTTGGAGTAGGAGAGGCTTTTGCAATATAAATACCACACAAAGAAAGGGCTAAAGAGAGCCAGGATTGGATAAAGAGGCTGAGCCCTCACAGGGGCACTGGAGGGGAAAAAGGGACGTGAGGAAAGTGTTGGAAGCTTTTAGCAGCTGAGGATGGCTAGACCAAGGTGGTGAAATGCCAACTCCCAACTGGGCTCCAGAGGCAGCCCTTGGGAGGGCACCCGTGGGGGAGTTGCCTCTTCCAGTGGCACTGAGGAAACTGTTTCTCTCCCTGCAGTGCCAGCAGAGTGGGCTCGGGGTGGCAGGAGCCCGGGGTGTGCCAGCTGTGCCAGGAACACACACACCTCTGTCAGGTGACATGGCGTGTTCCTTCCCTGAAAGGAGGAACAGATTCCTTCGTCGTGGCCCCCAGCAGAAACAGGATGTCATAAAAACGAGTTGCACTTGTGAGCAGGGTGCTGTGTGTTGTCACCCTGGGTGTGCCCCCGGGCTCCCTCGGAAGCTGCCCCGGCTCCGAGCGCAGCAGTCGCGTGTGCTGAGGATGGACCGGCCGGGGACAGGGGGATGGGATCCCCTGATGGCTTCTGCAACACAGCAGGGATCCACAGGGCTTTGGATCCCAGTTAGAAACCATGGGACTGCGGGGTTGGCTGTAACTGAAAGGAGAGCTGGAGCATCCTCTGAGCACCTTTCCCAAATGTTCTTGTAGTTGTGCTGCCTAAAACATATCCTGTCTCCAAAGAAAGACTTGGTCTCCCATTTCTTCCAGTCCCCAGGTCCTTCCCCTTCCCACAGGGACCATCTGGCTTCACTTACCTACAGAGTCTGATCAGATTTATGCAATCTCTGTTTCCAGAACGACTCTGCCCACGTTCCTATTTAACTTCCAAAGCACCAGTTAAAGCAGTGTTTTCTCCCATTTGCCCTCTTCCATCTCCTTTCTGCCTGGAGGAGGATCCCCTCCTAGATCCGAGGACAGAAAAGGAATACAGGGCCTGGCTGAGGTGCCACCAGCTGGGAGCTGCAGATGGGTAGTCTGTGTTCTGAAGTGGGCTGATCCTTCAGGATTCCTGCTGGGACCACTCACCATCCCACAGGAGGCCACATGGCAGGCCCCTGTCTGAGCTGGGTGCGTGATCCCAGCCTGAGGAGCCGTGTCCATCAGGGTGCTGGGCAGGGCTGGGAGTGCTGCATGAGTTCACAGCACATTGTTTTATAAGAAAATGAACACTTTTGCCCCAAACATCCTGTGGGTGGCGTCAGGCAGTGAGGATGCCTGAATTCCTATCTTGTCCTTGGACCAGACAATGTCTGTTCCACAGGGATGCTGGGACCAGTGTGCCAGTTTGCGTGACTGCCATCCCGGGCAGGTAGCATGGATTTTGTCCAGAGGGGGAAAAAGCACCAGGGAGGCCAGGCCAGGGTGAGAACCAAGGGATTATCCCACTGGAAAGCAAAGCAAAAGGGAAAACTGGCTTGGTTTGCTCAAACATAACACTATCCAGGGATGTGGCCGTGCTGGAGCCAGGGCTGCCCAGCACATGACTGCGGAGCTGTGCCATGGAGGTTACACCTTTGGAATCCCGGGATATAAATCTATGCTACACGGTTGCACAAGCCCTTCCTGAGCCCCCCGGGTCTGTATTGCAACATACTGTTGGGCTGCACCACCCAGGGATTGAGCCCGTGTGGGGAGGTGTCCAACACACAGCATCTGGGGCTTGGAGGGAGGTGTGATCCCAGGGTCTGGACAAGGATTGCTGCCAAAGGGTGGGAAATTTTTGGCCCATTAACAAAGCTCACATTAAGAAATACAAATGTGGTGTAAAGGTGCTGTGACAACAGGGGGTGAGCAATTGTACTGGGCATCTTTTCATTAGTATTACTGGTATTTTCTTTTTAATTATTAAACTTCTATATCTCAACCCACAAGGTAAGAGCTTCTCTTTTCTTTCCCATTCTCCTCCCCTTAGTGGGGTTGTGGGAGAGAGTGGCTCTGTGGTGCTGAGCTGCTGGCTGAGCTAAAGCCACAATGCAGATGCAGGAAGGGAAACCAGTTCACTCCTATTCCCTGAGAAAGTTACTCCAGCCCACTGAAAGCCCCCCAGCATGAAGATAGTGCTTAAATCCCCTGGGACAAGAGGGTCTCTCCTGGCTGGGGCTGATTTAGGGCAAGGGAAGCACTGTGCCCACGTGCCCATGTGGAGGGAGAAGTTGCGGAGCTGTGGGGGCCCCATCCTGGTGCAGGTGTGATACAGAGTGATGTCTGTTCCTGAGGGGCTTGTTGAATTGGTGGGGGGGGGCACGTAGATACTGGGTAGGTGATGGGGCCAGGTAGACTCCACCAGCCAAGACCCCTGGGTGCTGAGAGCTGTGGCTGAGTAACTCTATTAGAGATTCTTCTGCCTGGGCTGAGATAATGACCTAAGGACCCCAAGGATGAGAGATGGACAGGCTGTACAGGCACCACTCCTGGGGCAGGCATGGCCCACACAGCTGTCTGTGAGGGCTACAGCTTCTCTTTGGAATGAGAAAAAAAATCAATCGTTTTCCCCAGATACACATTTTCAAGTATGTGTAATGAAAGACAACTGTGTGTCTTCCTCCCTGTAACTGGGCTGTTTGCACTCTAAATACAGTACAGCTCCTACCTGACTGGCTAATAAGGAATGATTTCCTCTCCTTTTATCTCCAATTAAGCCGAACTGAGCCTGGCATCGCCACTCTGCAGTCATTTCCCAATGTAGAGGTTTACTAAGTTGTGGGGGTTGGCTTTTAGAAGGCTTGAAAAGATTAATCTCAAATAATGTGCAGGAGAAAAAATGTGGATCTGTGTTAATGTGACTTGGAGGATTTCATTAAAGAATTGATTTTTAAATGTTTGTGCTAATCAGGGGTTAGAGGAAAACGCTCTTGGACTGATCATCTGCCGGCACCGAGCAAAGGTGGATTTGGGAGTGTGGCTGGGGTCTGTGAGCTCCAAAGCCCTGGCGTGCCTCCAGCTGGCTTTGCAGAGGCTTTTGGGTGTTCTTTAGTGTCTGCACCCAGTGCAGCACTGTGTAGTGGGGAGAGCCCCTTTGTTCAACTACGCTGGGGCCTTGGGACCCAGGCACGGATGTGCGGCAGGACAGGGTCCCTGTGGCAGTGCCCAGAGGGCCCTCACCCTGCTGCCACTGGGGTGCCTGGGTGGGTCCACAGGGTGCTGCCATCCTGCTGGTACCCTGTAAGATGAGGTGCCAGCTCTACCCTCCATCCTGGACTGGGGAGAGTCCCCTCTCCAGCCAGGAGCTGGAGCCCTGGCCATGGGCATCGCCAGGCTCGGGCTGGATTCCGGACGAGCCAGAGATGCCCACCAGTCTCTGCCTCCTCTGGTACTAAAAGCCTGAGGAGTCCCACTGCTGCTCTCCCACACTTAGATCATGCTCAGAGAGACATTTCTTCCTCTCCAGGCTTGAATCTCACAGCCTTCATCACCATCATCTTCATCTACTCCAGCATGTTCTCCATCACTGCTTCCAGAACAGCGGAGAGAGGTGTCTGCTCCAGGGACGGCGCCAGCACAAAGTGGTTCTTCGTCATCATCACTGATGCTTGATTGATGCTGGATACTCATCTTCCTCCTCAGGCTGCTCTCCCTACAGCAGATGGCAATGCCAGGTGAACCCCAACCCTTGGAAAGGCCCTGGAGCACAGCTGGATGTGGGAGCTGCTGGGTTTGGGTCCCTTCACCCACACATGGGCAGCCCAAGGACATGCATTGCTCGGCCCTGGGCTGCTCCAGTGCTGTTGAAACTCTGAGCACGAAGATTTCTTCATCAGCCAGCAGATCTCGTTAGTACTTTATTAATTGCACAGATGGGAAGAGCAGCCCCCATCCAAGTCAAACAATTGTTGAAGTTTTATATGATACAAAAGTCCCTTAAATACAAAATATCTGGCTCTAAGTGAGCATCACCTGGTGCTGAGTTCTGCCACCAGTTATATATTAATATTCCACCTGTACAAGTATTTATAGATAGAAAAAAAGAAACACTTTAAAAAAATATCAGGAGAAAATTCACTCCCCCAAATGTTAGTTATATTTATATATATATATGTATATTTAAAACACATATATATATAAAAACACAGACTAGAGGCTGATTTGTGCTTTTTTTCACCAAAAGACAGACAGGACATGTTAGGGCCAAACTGACACTGGGGGTCCCCAGCGCATGGGTCGCATTGCCTTCCAGTTGGAACAATGTCTGGGAATTTGAGTCCCTTCCTGAATGGAGAAACCAGGTCGTCTCCCATGTGCTGACAGCTTCGGTGGACAGTTTCTGCATGGAGGCAAGGGAGGGATGGGAAGGGGAATGGACATCTTTGTGGAAGGGAGAGGGCATGGGCTGTGCCCCTATGGCTGCCCGAGGAGGTGATTCCCGGACAACTCCATCTCCCACCACCCCTGGCAGCCAGGAGGGGATGGGGCTGGACTCAGCAGCTGGCACAGGGGTGACCCAGCCTGGGCAACCATGCTCTGCTGCACTGTTCTCATGGTGCCTACAGCCCCAGGCACTGCCATGGAGCAGCTAGTGCTGCTCTGCCCTTCTTCCCTCTCAGGGCATTGCCCTGAACCCTGATGGCAGCAAAGAAAGGAGAGCTGCTGTTCCAGAGGGTCCCTCCCTCCCACCCTTTGTCCTGCCTTCCAGGCATTGCCCTTTCCCCTCATAGCCCACTTAGGGACAGCTGCTCTGGGGCTCCAGACATGTCCTGCCCCATCCAAACAATGAGTTGGCTGGTTAAGAGGGATGGGATTGGCTTGGTTCATCCAGCCCCACTGAAACCAAATGCACAAGAGGGCTTTTAGCCAAGGAAGAGCGAGGCCCAGGAGTACAGGGCTGCTTCGTCCATGAATTCAGCACCAAAGCTGCAACAGGTTCCCTCTGCCCCTCAACAGGGGCTGGCACTCGAGCTGTACCTATGTACCTATGGGGAGCCTCCCTCCTCCCAGAACAGCAGCCTCTTGCACTACCAAACTGTGACTCCCTGGCTGTCCCTGCCGGGTCACACCACAGACACACTCCACCCCTCCCTGCCCACCCTGCACTTCCCGACACAGCTCTGCGACCTGCAGACACGGCCCGTCCTCTCTGCTCGATCCTCCTGTGTCCTCCCCCCTCGCTCCACACTCCTTCGCCCCCACCATTGCTCCCAGCCGGCGTTGGGACCCAGCTCCTGCCACAGGCTGCCCTCCTGGGGTCACCCCACAGCCCCTCTTCCTCTTCCCCCACCCCTCCTGTGGGACAGGGGCTGCGTGGCTTTTCCTCTGTGGACCCTCTGCCCTGCAGCGCTTCAGGGCTGGTGGGACAGGGACTGCCCAGCCTGGGGTGAAAGGACATTTATAAATATGTGCCTCTGCCTCCCCCTCCACGGGCACTGCCCACGCCGTGCTCCCTGCCGAGAGCCCCAGTCCAGATCCATGGTGAGTCCACGTTAGGCAGGACAGAGCATCTTCCTGGTGCCTCAGATCTTCGTCTCAGGGCCACTGGGACTCAGGGCTGGGAAAGAGTCACGGATCCTCGCCAGCTCCATGGCACAGAGGTGGCCAAAGACTCTGTTGTACCACTCGGGAGACCGGCCCCTGAAGAAGGGAAGAGGCAGGAGAGGGATGAGCAGGCAGGAGGGATGCTGGCACCTGCCATGGAGCAGCACAGTGCCCCTTGCTGGGGACAGGCACTGGGCACAGCTCCCATGGGGAGGGACAAGGAGGTGATGAACGAGCACCATGTGCCAGGACAGGGACCTGTTTCCCCCATCCCCACCTCAGGCATGTGGGGAATACCTGTGACCCAACCAGGCTGCCCCTTCTACCAGCCCACCCTCGCACCCCCAAACCCCAGCACGGCTCAGCAGCACCAAGGCCGTGCTCCAGACCCACAGGGAACCCCAGGTGCTCTGCAGGAGCTGCCACCTTGGAGCCATGGGAGGAACTGACTGAGCTGGTGGCTCCTTGTCCAGTCCCCACCCGGCAGGCAAACCCTGGCCCCAGCCCAGCGCCCTCCCCTCGGGGCAGGCAGGACCGTGGGGCAGGAGCCAGGCCAGGCCCATGGAGGGGTGGGCAGCTCTGGTGCCCCACCAGGACCTGGTGTTCCATCCCCCCCCCAGTGGCACCGAGGGCCCCGTTACCTGAGGTCAGCCCTGCAGATGTGGGTCACTCGGGATCGGCCCATGGCACTGGGCTCGATGAGGTACTGGGACTTCATCACAACAGCCTTGACGCCTCCCTCCACCGGCACCTTGTCGTGCTCCACCGAGAGGGACATGAGCAGGCAGGCTCCCCGCGGCAGGTCCGTGCGCCAGCGCCTGGGGACGGGCAGGGGTCACTCTGTGCCCACCCACGGGGCCCACAGAGGGACTGGAGGGGTGGGGGAGCCCCCCACGGGGGGTAGGAGATGGGGCTGGAGCAGGTGGGATGCACCAGACCAAGAGCAAACCGTGCCGGGGTCCCTGCCCGCCCTCACCGGAGCACCATGCAGTCCCTGCGCGGGTGGGGGGCCATGCTGTCTGTCACGTAGTGATACACCTCCATGTCCTGGTCCAGGGCCTCCACCACCTTGCTCTGCAGCAGGTCCTCGTCCCACAGGTGACGCTCCCGCAGCACCCGGTGCAGCACCGTGGCAGGAGGGGCCTCAACCTCCGTGGAGACCTTCCAGAGGCGCAGAGGGTTCCCATCCCCGACCTGAGGGCACAACATGAGGGGCTGACTGGGGATGGGATGGCTTGGGATCTGCTTTGGCTGCTGGAGGAGCACTGGATGGCAGCAGCCAGCTGCTCTGCTAATGTGGTGGCCTCTCTGCCAGGACTGCTGGGCCCAGAGCAGCCTCCATCCCTCAGTCCCCTCTCTGGCCAGGGAAAGGGTTGCTGATCCCACCTTGCACAAGAGAACAAGCACCAGCAGGTTCGTAGGTGCCTGGAGATCCCCATGGTCACCCCATACACATTTTCCCCATGTCCCCAAGTCCCTCCACACTGTGGCATTTACCTTTTTGCAGGACAGCTCTGTGTTCAGGGGCCCTGGGCTGCTCAGCCACCCCTTGAATTTCTCTGATGACTCTTTGAGCAGGTTCTGGACGCTCTGCTCGAAGTAGGAGTGCAGATCCTTGCTCTGCTCCTGGCATACCAAGTCAGTCAGGGGATGTGGATAAGCATCTGCAGCCATATAGGAGCTGCTCAGCTGCAGCAGGATGTCATGGGAGACCTGCAAACCAAGAACACACATCTTCAGCGAGCCAAATGAATCCTGCAGGGAGTTTGTGAGTGTCCTGGGCAGCTAAAGAACCACAACTCATCCCACCAAGGAGTGGGGAGGATGGACACAGCCCTCTGGACATACAGCCTGCACCACCAGGAGATGAAACTGGGCTCTGCGCCTGGGGTGACTGGCCAGTGACAGCTGCCCCACTTAGAGATGGGTGCCCTCATGTCACCCCAGGACTGCACCCACCAGTGAGGTCACACCTCCCACGGGCAGTGCTGGGCTGGACACCACTGCCACCCACCTGGAAGAGCTTCTTGCAGTCGGTGATCATGTGGGAGAGCCCCTGCGTCGCAGCCATGTTCTCGTTAAGGTCCTTCTGGTCCGGCTTCCCCATGGTGCCCCTCTTGTGTATGGCCCTGTGGGGGGCAGGGGGTGCTGGGACCAGTGGGCACCACACGCCCCTAGCCCCCCATGGCTCTGATTTATGTCACACTGGGGACTCCCAGTCTGCAGGGCAGAGCAATGGGCTGTGCCAAGAGCATCTTTGTCCCACCATCACCCCATCCCGCTGGCCTCCTCCTGCAACGGGCAGGGAAGGGTGATGGGGAGGTGCCCTTACCTGGGCGAGGTGCTCTCCTTCTTGGACACGTTGAGGTGGAAGATGGAGGGGGCCAGGCACACGGCCAGGTTCCCAGCGGTCATCTGGTTCTCCTCGGCCGAGGCGATGTCGCTCAGGAAGTAGAGCAGGGTCTGCAGCACCTCGCGGTTCTCGTCGGGCATGAGGATGATGGCAGCCTGCACCGCCT
>NW_021939395.1:542962-551211 GCF_001715985.3 Manacus vitellinus | reverse complement strand
TCCCCAGCCCTTACACTGGTAGATCTGCAGGAAGGTGTCCGTCAGCTTGCTGGTGAAGATGGGCTCGGGCAGGTCGCGGAAGTACTGCTTCAGCAGGTCGGCCACGTCGTACGCAGACTGCCCCGCGTAGCTGACGTTGTCGGGGCTGCTCTCGTTCATGTGCCGGAGCGCCTGGATCCGGGACTTCACCCCTGACTTACGGAAAATGCCAACCTGAGGGGGCAGAGTGGGGGTGAGTGGGCACCGGCCTGGGTGAGTGCCCATGGGACAGGCAAAGACACCGTCCCCCAAAAAGCTCCTCCCCCTGACCCAGAGGAGACACTGAGTGAGGGATGGCCAAGGGGACACCAGTGGGTGTGGGGTTCCCACAAACAATCCCCCCGTCCCACTTCACCACACACCACAGGAGGTGAAAGAAGGCACCCCCAAAGCTATTTTTTCTTGTCCCCAAATCCCAGCACCCTGCCCAGCGGTCGCAGCATCACCTGGTCCAGGCACTGGCTGCGCAGGTAGCGCATGGCCTGCTGGATGCTCTGGGGCAGGGGCTGCCCCGTGCGCTGCACGTTGACAATGGGTGGCACCCCAAAAACCGTCTTGTCCCTGTAGTCGGGGACTTTACTCCTCTTCATGAACTTGGGGACAGTCCTGCAGAGTGGAACAGAGAGAAATCAGTGCAACAATCAGTGCCCTCAACAACCTCTCACAGGGGGAGCGGGAGCCTGGGAACTCACAAACACACACACACACACATATACACATACACACTTCTGCCGTGTTTGGAATTCCAGCAGGAATTGCAGCATCTTTTATTAAGCCAAAATGCTTTGATACTTGCCTATGATACTGTCCCACTGTCTCATGCTGCTGCAGCATTTTTAATGCCCCATGAGCATCTGCAGCCCCCATGGCTGCAGATGATGCCAGGAGCCCCCTGGATGCAGACAACGCCAGAAGCCTGGGGGTCGGCCCCAGCTCACACTTGACAGAGCAAAGCCATCCCTTGTTTTGGCTCTTCCCCCTCCCTCTCCACCATCTCCACCCCCTGAAGCTGCCCTGGGCTGGGGGCAATGCCCGGCACAGCACAAGCTGCAGCTTATGGGCACCATCCTGATCGCCTCCCTGCCAGCTCACCACGTCCAGGCTTGCTTGTGGGGCACCGAGTACTTCTCCATGATGGCAGTGAGCCGGAGCAGGGAGCACTTCTGGAGCAGGTTGAGCTGGGCCGAGGACTGGCGGTTGATCTCCAGTGAGGCCGAGTTCATGCTGGGCCGGTGTGAGTTCTGGAAGCTGTGCCAACGCAGTTTTCTGGATGGAAAAAGTGGGTGTGAGAGCTGGCGAGCCCAGGGAAGAGCCCGTCCCTGCCCAGGGCACCCCTGGCTGTGGGGAAGGTGCAAGCACAGCGGTGGGTGCAAGCACATCACTCTCCAGCACCACTAAGCAAGGGCAAGAAAAGCCACAGAACTCAGCAAAGGCCAGAGTCCTCCAAGGGCAAGCACGTGGGGGCACTGGCACAGGGGAGGCATGTGCCTCCTGCGCTTACGCCTGGTTTTAGTTAATGGGAAACCTTTCAGTGCGGACGGAGAGGGCTGGCAGCGGTGGCAGTGGTGTCCTGCGGCCGCCAGAGCGCACCCGCGCCCCGCTCCCTGCCCGGGCTGCGGCTGCTCCAGCTGCACTTCCCTCGCTCCGCCAGCTCCTGCCTCCTGGCGAGGGGCGATCAGCCAGCCCCCCGAGGACAGGATCGGGGTGCTGCTCCTCCGAGCCATGGGCTGTGCACCCCTCCCCGCTGCCCCATCCCTGGAAGTGTTCAAGGCCAGGTGGGATGGGGCTTGGAGAAACCCTGTCTAGAGGAAGGTGTCCCTGCCCGTAGCAGGGGGGTGGAAAGAGATGGTCTCTGTCCCTTCCCACCCAAACCATCTCAGGATTCTGTGATACCTGCAGGGCCTCGTGAGCGACGCTCCCACCCCCGAATCCCGGCGCTCCCGCGTCTCAATCTCTTCAGCCTCGTTGAGGGAGTTCCCCGTGCTGTCAAAGTCACTGGCGGAGGTGCCTACGTCCGACATGGATCGCTCTTCGAAGTGCAAGTTGGAGGGTTCCCCTCCTGAATCCAACTCCTCCTCATCCTCCTCTTCCTCACCTCCTTCCTCCCCACCCAGGCCGGGGGCGATGGCTTTGCACCAGAGCTCCACCTTCTGCTGCAGCCCCCACATGTGCTGCAGAATGTCGTCGAGGTTCTCATAGGTGACCTCCCCGTCCTTGCAGAAATCCTCGCTGCTGCCGAAGTCCGGCACGTTGTCGTAGACGCTGACCCTGCTGCCCAGGGAGCTGCAGGAGCCGCGGCGCCGGCGGGCAAAGCCGCGGGGGGAGGACGAGCCCTCCGTGCTGCTGCTGCTGCCGCTCCCGCCACCCGCCCCCAGCCCCGCGGCCACGCTCCCCGCGTCCCAGTGGGTCAGGGAACTGCCGCCCAGGGGACACAAGCTCTCGATGGAGAGGGATTTGGGGAAGGTGCCAGGCTTGTGGTCACAGGGGATGTAGACCAGGCAGTCCCCACGGCGAGCCCGCCGGCGCTGGCACGCAGAGGCGGCAGCCCAGGCACTGCTGGCCGTGGCAGCCGTGTCAAAGTCCTCCAGGGAGACTCCGCTGCAGTTGGGGTCAGAGCCCTCCGTGGTGCCCCCGGTGCCGAGCGGGCGGTTAGTCCTGTACGATAGTGAGAAGAAGTGTTTTTTGCCATGGAAAGAGGCAGGTATTCCTCTTTTAGAGGAGTTGGTCCTGGTGGCTGCGAGATCCCCATTGCTCTTCAGGGGGCCCCATCCCGGTGGGAGAGTTTTGCTGCTGTGCAGGGCCACCCTCCTGTCTGGGCTGGCTTTCTCCTTGTCCTTCCTCCGCAGGGACTCGATCCGCTTCAGGAAGCTGCGAGACCGTCGTTTCTTTGGCTTCTCCTTGGAGCCCTCTCTGCAGCTCAGGGGCTGCTCCAGTGAGGAATGCTCGCTCCGGCTGCAGCTGGTGGCACTGGCAGAGGGACGGAGCGGTGACAGGGGCTCGGATGGCGTGGCTGCAGTGCCCAGCGTGCCACGCGTGCCACCCACGCTGCCCACGCTGCCCGTGCTGGGCAGGGACACAGCCTCCTGGTTGGTGCTGAGGTCCGTGAGGACACTCTCACGGCTGGACACCGGCCCCATGGTGCAGCTCAAGGCCTCCGAGCCCTGGGAGAGGACATCGGCCGACCCTACCCGGGACCACCTCTTGCTGTCCCTCTGGAAAGCCCACCGGTTGCTGATGGCACACAGGTCTTCCTCCTCAGAGTCTTCATTCTGTGAGTGGTTGAGAACAGGGGATGATCAATCGGTTGGAGCCATGGAGGGTCAGCGTGTCCCCCCTGCCCAGGGGACAAGCACCTCAGAGAGGGGCACAGCCACCTGACAGTCCCCAGTGGGGAGAAGAGAAGTGTGTTCACCCCCTTAAACCAGCCTCAGTCCCATTTGGCAGCAGAGGGCTCCAAAGGAATCACTCTGTACCCAGGATCATCATGGGGCACCCCAGGACACTGTCCCACCGCTGAGCACGTGATCCCCCCCACCCCCCAGTCCCCTCCTTGCCCCGAGTGCCCAGGATCTACCTGTTTACGCTGAAAGTGAACATCCAGCTTCATGGAGGCACAAGTGTTCAGGGTCATCAGCCTCCTGCGAGAAACAGAGAGGCTTTACCCTGGTACCAGCCCCACTCCTGGCCCCGTGGCCGTCACAGGGCTGGCTTTGGCTTCTTTTCATTTTCCTGCCTGTGCCTGTCACCTGTCAACTGCAGCTGTGGCTCCAGGGGCCAGGGGGACACCCAGCTACTGAGGGGACGATGCCAGCAGATGGTAGCCCAAGCCAGGCCACACACATGCCAGCAGCTGGGGCCACTGGTCCTATGAGTGAGCACAGATGACCTGCTCCAAGTTATTAGAGCAAAACCAGCTCAAAAGCTGCTGTGGCTGGGCCAGGGAATGACTAAAGGACCCAAAAAAGGCCCAAAAGCTCAGACAGGGCGGGACAGGCAGAGACCTCCCATCACCTCCCACCCTGCTGCACCAGGAAGCAGTGTGGGAATCCCCTCCTGCCCAGCACAGCTGCCTCTCTGTCCTGTCGGGAAAACAAGTAACAGACCCTGTTCCCGCCCCTTGTCTGTTCTGGGTGAGAGGGACGGCACAGAGTCAGCGCGGGGGCACGGCTGTGATGATGTGTCCCGAGAGCCAAGGCGAGGCTGAGTCACCCCCAGAACTGGTGACACACGGCCCGTCCGGACAGAGGGACTATCCAGTCAGTCCCTCCCTTTGGGTGTCAGCTTCTGCACTGGCAGAGTCCCCCGGCACACACTGCTCCCTGCACAGCACACCTGGCAGCAGGTCCCTCAGCTCTTCCCAGCCCTGCTGATCCAGCAGCACCGTTTCCTGGTGGAAAACACACGGCCAGGCTGTGCTGCCTGGCACCAGGACAACGAGTATCACACAGAGTATCGTCACACGGAGCCACAGAACACTTGGAAAGGCAGAAGCCCCGGCTCAGAGCAGCTGGCAGTGCGGTGTGCCGGGGAGGGAGGGTCCCACCGGCACAGACCCACCCGCGCTCGGCAAACCCCCGTGTGAGCCACCAGCTCCCGCCTCCCAACCCACCAGGAGCCCCTGCAGTTCCTCATCACAAGGCAAGACCCCCCCTCTGATGCACAGACCTGGCTTCCACACCAGGCTTTAGTCCTGGCTTTAGCTCTCCAAGATGTTACACAGCATCCTCACAATATCGCCCTGGCAGTGCTGGGCAATGGTTGGATTCAATGATCTTAGAGGTCTTTTACAACCTAAATGATTCTGTGAGTCTCTGGTGAAGGTGCCCTGGGCAGACACGGCCCCCTGCCCGGGGGATCACTGCCAAAGGATGCCACCTGGAGTGGTGGGAGGGGGCAGGGGAGCAGGACAGCAGGGACAACACACCTCTGCTCGGTTTGACAGCTCAGCTCTGACCAACCCAATTCTAGCCGAGCTCTACAGTCTAGTTACCCAAGCTGGAAATTAAAGCACAGCCCAACAGCCCCACAAAGAGAAGAATTATTCCTGGGAAATGTTTCTGTTCTCTAGCTCTGGATGTTCATAAAAAAGCTATTGTTTCCCTGGAACCACACAATACCAGCAGTGCTGCCCAATCCAACTGACACATCCAGAGTCCTCACTGCGGAGGGAGCAACAGCAGCAGAGCAGGCTCTGAGCCCGGCTGAGGTACAAGATGGGCACCCGGCAGCACCCACCACCCCATCAGCCCAGGACAGCTGCCCCAGCCCTTGCCTGGAGCACATCCCCATGCAGGTTCCATGGCCTGCACTGTGCAGGGATGTGAGGGAGTATTACCTGCACAGGGATTTGAGGGAATCCTGGTCCAGGAAGCTGTGGTCCTTCTTCACAGCGCCGATGTCAAGAGGGAACAAGGAGTCTGGGGAGGAAAGCGAGAGGCACATCAGCGGCCATTCCCGAGCCAGCTGCTCCATCAGGCAGCAGGAGGCATGGGAGGAGGGAAAGGCTGCGAGGAGCAAGAGAAGGAGAGACCTGAGTGGCTGGAGATCACTCAGAGGTGGTGCATGCCCAGGGTCCCTGGGCACAGCTCCCACATGTTAGGTGAGGGTGATGAGGTGCCCGATGGCATCCATCCAGTTCCCTGCTCTGCTGGGATCATGCATGTGGGATCCGGAGCCTCAACCCCAAGGGTCTCAAACCAGCTGTTCATTAAGCCATGGAGTGCAATCACCAAGGGAAGGGAAACAGAGGGAAACACTTGGAGGATGTGGGAAGTTCTGTGGAGAGAGGCTGGAAAGGGGTGGGTTCATTCCCGGACTCCAGGGGCAGCACCGCTCCTCAGTGCCCAGCTGTGAGCACAGCCCGGGGCCAGGACCTGGCGCTGGGGGTCTCCCGGCAGGAACCCGGCCTGTCCTTGCACGTGGGGCCTGCCCCCCAAAATAGACAGCAGCAGCAAACAGGCAGCCCGTAAAGCCATCCCCGGGGGCTGCTGCTGCGGGGCCAGTGGAAGTGCCCGGCCGAACAATGGCCACGGCCCCCGGATCCCGCCGGATCCTGCTTCCCGCTATTGTCCGGCCAGCAGGGCCAGCTGCAGCACCGCTCCACATCGACCCCCTGGCCAGGACCAGGGGCCCACTGTGGCTTCCAAGTAAACACAGCTGAGCCTAAGGAGAGGCCCACTGGCACAGCCACCCTGTGACCTGCCCTGGGCACCTGGCACAGCGCCGGGAGCGGGAATGCTGGGGGTCTGCCCCTGCCCCACACCTGGGGAGCCCTGGGGACCGGATCTGCACCGGGATGGGCTCACCGAGCACTCAGAGAGGGCAAGCCAGAGCAGGGCAGGGGCTGCAGGATGGTCAGCAGGGAGGGAGGGAAGGAGGAAGAATGTGTTTGCTCTCCACGTTACCTACACTGGCTGCCCCTGCACTCCCACCCACGGCAAACACTCACTGAACCTCTCCCAAGCTGATGGCTCTCCAAAGCCTGGTTGCCCTTGGCTGGAGCAGCCACCCTGGGACTCCTTGTAGCCCTGCCTGAAGGGGAAAAGTTCAGGAATGCAGGAAAGTTAATTGTGGCTGGCTCTCCAGGCCACAGCCAAGGGCACGGCCAAGTTTTACACACAATCATATAATCAGTGAACAATCCTCTCCATCCCCTCCTCTTCCTGGAGCTGTGGGCGCTCTCCCTGCAGCTCTCCTCGGAATGTGGGTGAGATATGGGCTCTGAGCCCAGGTACAGAGCAGGGGTCAGTGGGAGGAGGCAGCTCTCACCTTCATACAGCTGGGCATACTGGGGGAATCCTGCTGCCCGCAGCCAGTCACAGGCTCTCTTGGCTTCGACTTCTGGAAGAAAGCAAAGAACCGGCTTGAGCCCCCGGTGGCAGCAGCAATGCTCCCTGGATCACAGCCCACTCCCCCAGATGCCCAGCACCAAGCCCCTGTTCCACATGCACAGAGCAGAGGAGATGCCCAGCTGTGGAACCGGGAGCCAGGGGTCCCGCGGGCAGCAATGCCAGGCACAGAGAGGGGGCTCGGGCAGACACAGCTCAGCTGCACCCCTCCAACAGCACCAGGCAAAGATCAGGAAATGACAGGAATGACAGGGCCACAAGACAATTTTAACCTTCCAGCGAAATGTTTTGTTTCTGAACCCACCAACCAAATACAGTTCTTGGCCAGGCAGGAGAGGAAGATCTTTATTTGTAATAATGAGTTCAGAGCTCATCAAAGCTCAGGGCTGGTCACTTCTGCAAACATCCTCCAGAAAATCCTGCCAAAGGAGGCCTTCCTCCCCACCTCCTCCCCACTGCCTGGCCCTCCCTGCCTCTTGTTTCAAGCTGGTGTTTGTCCCAATGGGCACCAAACTCCTGATGTGGTTCTACCCCCCTCACCCAGCCAGTTCTCACCCCTCACACAGGCATCAGCCATTGCCTGGATGAACTCATCCAGCAAGTAGCACTGTTTCCTGGGAAATTCCTCAAATTTAGAGAACTTGAGGGAAAACAGCTCAAAACTCCTGCAGCCACAGCAAGTCATTGCTAGATGTTGGCACTGCTGGTCCAATGGCATTTTTACTGCTGAGGGTGACAATGTTTGACCTCAAGGGTAGAAAATGCCTTGGCATCTTCGAGGTCTGTCCCATCTCTCCCAGAGGCACCACCAGGCACAGAGTGGGCTGAGGCTGGACCCACCCAGCACTGGAATACCCTGATTCCATCCCCATCCACCCACTGCCTCAACCCAGAGCTCTGGCTCCATTTTACATTCCCCAGTCCAAATCTACAGTAGGGGGGGGAAAAAAAAGCTCTAAACAAGCAGCTCAATTCAGGACAGGACCAAGCCAAAACCCTGGATCCAAATACTTGGGAAGTTTTGGGAAGAACTTTTGGAACAAGCATCTGCATCTGGGTCCAAACCACACAGCTGTCCCTGGTCATGGTGCAAGCCCAGCCAAAACCCGGGGCTGACCCCTCCTGCCCCGACAGGGCTCAGCCCCAGCAATCCCAGTGGAGAACTCAGCCTTGGCGCTGTCCCGGGGCAGCTGCACCATGTGGAGCACTGCATCCCTCCCAAAGACCTGACACTCCCTGGGGAGGGCACCCTGTGGCTGTTGCTGTCCAGCAGGAGGGCACCAAGGCTGGTGGTCCTTAATCTCTTTGGCCATGCCACCTCTGGAAGCAGATCCCTCCCATACCCGTGGGGCGGGCAGGACT
>NW_021939395.1:530580-542317 GCF_001715985.3 Manacus vitellinus | reverse complement strand
GGTCCTGCATCCCCCCCGAGCCCCTCGGACAGCGAGCATCCCCCCATGGGCAGGGTGCTCTGCTCGGCCCAGGCTGAGCCCTCCCCACGTCGAAGCGCTGGCACAGAAAGCTTTTCAAGTGTCCCGTCCCAGAGGGAGCCAGCAGCCAGCTTCCTCCTCCTCCCGCCCTTCCCACGGACGTGCTTTCCCAGGGAGGCGCAGGAAAGGTCGGGCAGGCAAACGCTCCTGCCGCGGGGGCACAGCCGGACACCGGGCACAGGGTTACCCATTTCAGCCGTGTTCCCAGCCCTCCCTGCCACCTCCTGGTAGCCTCACTGCCAGGGCAGGGGGATGGGACCTGAGCCCAGAACTCATCCCTGGCTGCAGCCTCCCATGGGAATCCAGCCTGACCCCAGGGAATGGTGCCTGGAGACCCTCCACTGCCTCAGCCTGAGCCCCGGCAGCAGCCACAGAAACGGGTTTCCAATGGGGACATGGGGATTCTCTGATGTCTAATACAGGCTCATCGAACACTACACCCACCCTCAGCAGGGCACAAAGAGGGTCTCCTCGCCTCCTCTGGTCAGCAAACCATTTCCAGGAGTTTGTAGCAGCTCAGTATCTTTGAGATCTGCAGTTTAAATGGGCCGGAAATGATCCCATTCAAGTTGCATCGCGGGAGGAGCAGGGACAGGCACTGGCAGACAGGCAAGGAAACACGCCCAGCAGAGCCCACACATCCATGGGAAACAAGAGGATAAATCCCACCAGCTTCCTGACTGCAGGCAGGGAAGATAGACCAGTGATCCTAATATGCCTCAGGCAACCGAGGAAGTTCTCCATGGGGTGAACCAGCACCAATGCCCTCACTGGAAAAGGCTCCCAATGGTGCACAACCCCCATGAGCCACCAGAGATTCCCCCCAGGCGAAGGCTCTGCCCTCCTCTGGCACCTGCCGAGGCTAGATGGCATTTCCCAAGAAAAGGCACCCACAGCTGCTCTCCCCTCCCCTGCACCCGGCAAGGGGCACAGGCTATGGCCCAGGGGCCACTGTGGCCCATCAGAAATGCCCCAAGTGGGTCCAGCTCCCCCAGCCTGGGGTCACTCACCTGGTCCCCCCAAGGCGGGGAACCCAGACCCCCCAGCACCCCCCAGCACCTCCCAGCATCCCCTAGCACCCCCCAGCACACCCGGGCGAGGAGTAGAAAGTAAAAACAAAGAAAGAGAAGAGGCTCCTATTGTGCCAGAAGAAAGGGATAAAAATGAACATGGAAGTGGAAAAAAAGGACGAAATTCCCCAATCCCCTTCCTGCAGTCACTGCACCACAGCATTTCCCTGGACATAACCCACTGATGGCTCCAACAGGAATGGTTCTGGCTGTGGGGTGCCTGGAGTCTGACATCTCTGCCCTGAGTGCTTTTGGAGTTCCATCCACCCCGCCCTGGCCTGGAACAGGCGTGGACAGGGAAAAGCCCGGGATCATAAAACTGTAAAACCAGCAACCTGGAACACCGGAGCCAGTCGAATTACAGGCAGGAAAGCCACTTCCCAGAACCCTGGGTCTGCACTTTCCCTTTAACAATCAAAACTAAGAAGGGAGAAATCCCAGCCCAGGCTCCCAGCTTCCCACAGCAAGGCTCCAAATCCCCACAAAACATCCCACACAGCCAATTAGTGTGTGAGGAGAAAACCCTGCCACGAAATCGCCCTCACGTTACCTCATGGAAAGCTGGAAACAGCTGCCCAGCACTGCGGGGGAAGCTCCAACTCCAGCACCAGTGGGGGGAAATTGCTGGTTTTTCTTTCTTTTTGGTGAGATTTCTTTCCATCCCACCTGAAAATAAATCTCTGCATACAACAGGGACTTCCCTTCCCAGCTGGAAGCAGAAGTTCTTGCCTGCCTTTTACAGGAATGACAGAAACTCCCAAGGCCTCTCCCAAACCAGGGGGATGTGCCTTCACTGCTTGAAAATGTGAGGAGCTGAAGCAGGTTTCCCATGAGAAAGGTGTATGTATCCTACTGCTGCTGAAGGTATTGGGGCCAGCACGGCCAGGGAAAGAGGGACTGACTCTGCCTGCAGCCTCCAGTGCTGTGCCTGCAGAAATTGGGGCTGCCTCCCTGAGGGGCATCACTCAAACACAGCCAAGGGCCAAACCCAGACCCTCCGTGCCCACTGGAGACACCTGTCCCCTCCCAGTGTGCTTGGGAGGAAACCCCACACTGCTCCCCTGGCACTGGGCTCTGTGTCCACCAAGCTGAGCACGAGGCAGACAGAGCTTCACACAGCCACGGGCATTCCCCAGCCACGGGCATCTCCTGTCCATGGGCACCCCCGTCCACGGGCAGCTTGGCACGTGGCACCAATGAACACCAGTTATCTGTTTCCAGCTCCCAGCACCATCCAGCAAAGGGCAGAGACTTCAGAGCTGCCAGCACAGACATGGACAGGGCACACGGGCAGGAATGAGGAATGCTGTTGGATGTTCTCCCAGACATGGTGTGTTTCCATAATTAACCTTCACGCAGCAAATAGGTCCCATAAGTTTTGGGAACTGCTCCTTTCTATGTCACCAACTAGGAATCTATGTCATCAACCAGAAGCATCACCTCTAGCCCTGAAATGTCTGGTCCAAGGGCAACACTCCCTGGGGCTGGCACCTGGCAAGGTGGATGGCACTGCGGGGACACCAGAGCCCTCTGCCACCCAGCTTCAGTCCCAGACAGCTGCTGTGTGGGGCAGATGAACACTAGGGACATCCAGGGGGAAAAACATTTCCAGAGGCATCAAAGAAATTTCTGATGGTGTCTGCATGGGGGCCAGTACCCAAGCACCAGCTGGTACAACCTGGGCAGGAATCCCTCTGGCCGCCGTGGGGCCGGGAGACTCATTGTGTTTCTGGATCAGATCTGGATCAGAATCCATTGCAGGATGGTGTGTAGGCCCTCAGTAGCACCACTGCAGCCCCCAGAGCGCTCCCCCCACCTTATCTCTGCTCCCCTTGCCCCTTGGCTCAGCTCCAGAGCTGCCTGTAACCGCCCTTATCGGCTGCAGGGATGAGGCAGCTCTGGTTTCCTCTCCTCAAACGAGCCCAACAGCAGCCTCGGGTCTGCTTTATTGTGTTCTGAAAGCTCAGACCAGCCCTTTGCACCCAAAGCCCCAGAGCCTGGTGCTGCCTGCAGGAACACAGCTCCGAGGAAACCCAGGTGCTGCTGGAGCACCCTGTCCAGCCAAAAAGCAGCTCCTGCCCTCCCAGGTTGGCACCTGGGACAGGAGCTGCATCCCACATGCACAGGGAACACCACTGCTTCCCCAAACATCACTTGGAGCAACTTAATTTCAGGCTTGCAACCTGTGCTGTTTCTATTAAAGGTGAGAAGAAAGCACT
Source organism: Manacus vitellinus (assembly GCF_001715985.3). Classification (NCBI taxonomy): domain Eukaryota; kingdom Metazoa; phylum Chordata; class Aves; order Passeriformes; family Pipridae; genus Manacus; species Manacus vitellinus. The sequence continues at coordinate 538,950 of NW_021939395.1, read as the reverse complement.
GAAGCAGCTACATCAGCCCCAAAGACCTGAGGCTTAGGATGATGGAATGGTTTAGGCTCAGAAAGCCCCCTAAGATCATCAAGTTCAGCACTGCCAAGGCCACCACTAGCCCATGTCCCTTCTTCACACCAACACACCTTGACAGACCCCGCAGGGCAGGGTTGAACAGCAGATGCCACACTCAGGGACACAGGGAAGGATCCTTCCAGGAGGGAAGGATCCAGAGGGATGTGGGACATACCATTCAGTGGATGTGGTAGCAGGATGCAGTGGTGAGGCAGAGATGGACCTGGCACTGCCATGATGGCTGTGGGAGTGTCCCACAGGATATCCCACAGGACACCTCCTCCCAGCCCTCGGCTCCGCAGAGCCCAGGAGCAGGAGTGCTGCGGCAGCTCAGGGGTTACACGGCCCACCCGAGTGCTGCGGCTGCAGAGTAGATGTCTGGGGGGAACAAGGGATGGAAAGAGAGAGGAACAGAAACAAAGGGCCAGGAAGGTGAGGACCCTGATCTGTCCTTGCCTTCTCCACCTGCATTTCTGCAGCTGCTTTGACCCCAGAGGAACAACGGAGAGGGCAGGACCATCCCCTGTGCCGGGGAGTGCAGCAGCAACAGCCTCCCATGTCCAAGGGAAACCCAGGAGGAACCTGGCCTTCCATCTCTGAAAAGACAACAGCAAAGCAACGTCGTGGCAGAGAGGATCCCTGGCTCCAGCCCACCCCCTGCACCACCCCAAGAAGGTCTCCATCAGTGCCAGCACAGCCGCTGTCCACCTCCGTCAGATCTATCCTTGGGGTGAATTCCTGCCTTGTCTTTGGCACTGGTTCATTATTCCCTTCCTGGCTAGTGTTTGCTGAGCCCAGAAAGAGAAATCCAGAAGAGAGTCCCCAAATAGTTTGGTTTGGAAGGGACCTAGAAATCATCTGGACCCCTCCCACCCCCACTTCCACTAGACCAGATTGCTTCAAGCCCTGTCCAAATTGGCCTTGGACACTTCCAGGGATGGAACGTCCACAAGGAGCAAGATGGAAACAGCTACTCAGATGCTGAAAAAAATAATCCATCTTGCCCATCCTGTATCCCACCCTTTCTAAAATTGCCCTGCTGTTTTCCTGTTGACCATGCCGTGGATCTCACACACACTTTGTTTGGACTAGTGGACGCCGTCCCTCCGGGGCAGCCAGTGGTGCCAGAGCTCCGGCACGGATCCCCCACTGCAGGTACTGGCCTAACCTCACCTCCCCGTGAGGAGGGATTGCATCCCACATTTCTTAACATGGACAACAACAAAAGTCCAATTTTCACATGCTTGAAGGAGTGTTAGACCCAGCACAGACAGCACAACCCCCCACAGCCTATCCTGCCTCCAGTACAGCTGAGGTCAACACCCAGAGTGCTGTGTCCCAGCGCTGCTTTCAGCATAGCACTCACACCACAGGCAGCACGAGACCCAACACCAGCCACCACCAAAGGCCAAGGAAGACCAAGGCAAAGGAAAACACCAACAGTTCTGCTAAAAAAACCAGAGCCAGCAGTAGCTCTGGCTTTGCAGGGAGCTCTCAGTTCCAGTCGCGGCACCCACAGCAGATGTGCATTTGCATCTCCTGCTGCAGTTGTTCTCCTGCATCCCACCTCGAGGAGCAACCCTCAGCTCCTACTGCTGAATCCAGGCACCAAAACACAGTTACTCACTTAATACATGAGGGAATTCCCTCGTATGTTATGCATTTATTTAGCACAAACACGTGTGTGTTACCAGAGGAACCCACGGAGCAGCATTCCCTCGTGGTCTTGCTGCAGCTGTTTCCATGCTGTACAGAATCACAAACCCAGCTGAGGAATGTTCAGGCTCTGGTGGCTTTTGTGGGAGCCCTGCAAGCTCCTGGGGACAGGGACCCCAAACCACGGCTGTCACACCTGGCCAGTGGGCACTGCCACAGCCCTGGAGCAGAAATGTGCCTCCATGGGAAGAAATGGGCACTGAATTCCCAGCAGAGGCACTAAGGGTTACTTTGGGGCTCTCTTCTTCCCTTTTTAAAGGCTGCAATACAAAAATAACCCCAAATCAAGTGTTTCCCAGCTCTGTGCAATAACCTGCCTCCTTCCCCTGCCTCCCCCATTCCCCACGGCAGCGTGACTCCAAAGCCACCTCCCTCCTGCCCGTGGCCACTGGCCACCAGCCTTGGCATTGGTTTATCAACTGGTCCCTGCCATCTGGGGGGAACCAATGCTCCTCACTGGCAAAATTCAGGGTTTTAACCCCAGGGAGTTGTGGGTGCAGAGCCAAGCACAAGGCCCCCCCTCAGCCCACTGCTGGCACAGAGGAGGTGCAGGGACAGAGCCCGTGCAGGGACACCTCCGGGCACTCCTCCAGACAGAGCCACACAGCACGGCATGAACAACAAAAAACCCAAACCCTGAGCTTCACAAAGCAGCCACAGAACATTTCTCAGGTGGACACAGGTCTGTGTGTGCCAAGACAGGGCTGTCACCTGCCCGTGGGGCTGTCCCATCGGGACCCCCTCCTGCTGCGCCCAGTGTCCACTGGCACCACTCAGGCTTCACTCACCCGACTCCAGGGGGCATTTTCCTCCCCACACCACAGCTCCAAAGCTGTTCCCTTCTTATTCCCTCCTCTTCTCTTTTTAATACTGCTTTTAAGTCAGCAAACTGGTGTCAGCAGGTGATGCCACATCCCACGGCACAGCTGGTACTGGCACCATCGTGCTCCCAGTCATGCCAGCTGCCATCCCACCACCCTCACTGCCTGGCAGGAGGAGGGGGTCAGGCTCACAGAAAGGCATTTTGGCTTGGGCTCAGGAAAAAAACCCAGAGATCGAGAGGAGCTGGCACATGGCACTCACTGTGCTCTCACCAGCTCAGCTGCCTCTGTCAGAAATAAACCCAAATATTACCAAGGCTGTACCTTCCCTGGGGAGCAGAAGGGGGAGGAAAAGCCCCACAGTGTGACCGAGGCCAGCCCGTGCTCTGTCACTTCCACTGCCCCCTCATCCCTCTCCCACACAGCCACGCACAGGGCTCCCTGCACACCCCCTGCAGCACCTCTCAGGCACATGCAGGGCAGTAGCCACAGAGTACTTCAAGGGGACAAAAAGGTAAAGGAAAAGCCGTTTGTCAAGAAAAGATAAAAAAACCCCCTCAACTTAAAAACAACACAACCGACACCTCTGAACCCTTCCCTCGCCCCGCTGTGCAAAAGCCAGAGTGAACCACCCTGCTGCAGAGGAAACGCTGCTTCCAAGAAATCTCTGACAAGAGAAAAGGTCATTTTACAGCCTTTCCCACCTCCCCTGAGAGCGTTTGCTGGCTGGAGCCTGGACACGAGCAGACTCACCATGGCAGGAGCTGTTAATCCCGGCTTTGTTCATTTGAAACCGTGGATCAAATGCAGAAAAAAGTATCAGCATGACCCCCGGCCTCCTTCATCCCCTCCTTGGCCACCCAGCGCTGTCCGCCGGTGGTGAGAGACCTTCCCCCGGGCACCCCCGGGAGAGCTGCGACCTTTCCCCGCGGTGCCGAGCCCCGCGATGTGCCCCCCTGCCCCGCTCCTCGTCACAGCAAACAGGACATCCCGGCCGCGCAGGGCTGAGCCGCCCAGGCGGGGGTGGGAGCGCGGGGAGGCTCCATCCGGAGCGCCGGGGAGCGCTGAGCCCTCCCAGCTCCGGGACACCCGGCGTGTCCTGCCCTGCACGGGGTGCCGGTCCAGCCCGGCGAGCTGCAGCGTCCAATTCCAGCTGGAAAAAATGAGGGACTGGGAGTGAAGCTTCCCGCAGGGCGGCATCGTGCCAGCCCCAGGCGCTGGGAGCGGGGCTGGACGGGAGCGTGGCACTGCCCGGCAGTACTCCAGGAGGGAGGAGAGGGATGGGCACCCCAAAGCCCCCTTTTCCACCCCATCAGACATGGACTACTCAAGCCACCGACTGTGATCTCCAGCTGAGGCTCCTCTCGGCTGCCAGCGCTGCCCAGGAACACAGCTTTCTCTCTGCCAGGGATGAGAAGGCTGGGGAAAGGGAAATCCAAGGCTGAGCCATCATAAATTTCCCAGTCCCTCAAGGTACCAAAGAGGACTAAAAGCTCAAAAAGATGGTTCAGGGACAACAACAGGGGTGCCTGCAATCCAAGATATCCAGACCTAATTGCCCAATTCCCTACAACGTCTCAGTTTATGCTCAGCCCAGTTTGCTCCACCTGCCCCGGGAATGCTCCTTCCCCATGCAGCAGTGCTTACCTCTCGGGCAGCCCAAAGCAGAGGGCTCAGCAGAGTCCAAGTGAGAAGCTGTGGCTGACACAGGATTAGTCTCCACAATGAAAAGCACATTTCCTGCGACTGCACTTCCCCAGCCGGTGCTGTGGCACAAATCATTCCCAGAACGAGCTGTGAGATCCCCTCAGCTGAGCATCATCCCGCCTTGTTTCTGATTCCCAGTGAGAAACATGATAGGTCTCTCATCCCTATCCATGGATACGGCATTGGAAAACATCCCGCCCGCCCCCCAGCTTCCTTACACCCGGCAGCTCAGACAGAAGAGAGCAGGAAGAGGCAGGACAGGGACCCGAGGGCCACTGTGATGCCTTCTGCCTTCTCCAGACCCAGGCCCCTCCAGACCACGCTGTCCCAACAGGCAATGGAAGCTCAGACAACAGCCCCAGTGTCATCACAAAAACTGGGGGGCAGTGACACCTGAGGACAAGGGTGGAAGAAACAGCACAGACCTCAGGTTAGGGAGGTCACCGAGCCAGACAGGAGCCCACAACCTGCCTTGCTCTTTTTTCCCTTTCTCCCCACTGGAAGGAGACACTGTTGAGGCTGGATTTGAAGTTCAAGGCTCCCCATTCTTTATGAGCCAACAGGAGATGCTGGGACAGCAGGACAACGGCCTTTTGGAGAAGTCTTAAAGGATGTCATAGTTTTGCAAAGAGACAAAGGAACATTTCAAAAAAATACAGAAGTCTCCTTGCCAGGAATGTGGGGAATGTCAGGGAATATTACAAAACAGGATACAAAAGCTGGCCTCAAGCAATGTTAGAGACTCATACACTGGTCTGACAGTCAAGATGTTGAATCCCAGTGGAAGACCAACCATGGAGATGGCAGAGGCAGTTTATATGGTCCCATCTGTCTGTCTCCCACCAGTGAATCCAGCACAGCCAGCTCTGCCAGCTGTCCCTGTGCCCCTTCCCACAGCCAAGCCCACCCTGTGCCAGGACACAGGTCAAAACAGAGGCCTTCACAGCAAACACGGTATTTCTGAGGAGCTGAGGCAAGCAAAGCCTCACAGGACACAGTGAAGGGCCAGGGAGGACCCGAGGATGCACAAAGGGAACTGGGCTGATCTGTGGCTGAAGGTCATGAATCCCAGGCCTTTGCTGTAAACAATGAGGAAAAGAGATGGTTCAAACAATTTTTCCTCAGTTTGGTTAATTAACCAAGCGCTTCCCAGCCTTCTGAGGGATTTACAGGCACAGGAGCTCCCACCCCCTCACACAGCTATTCCAGCTCATGGGAAGTTATGACGCCGAAGGCATCGGAGCCGGAGCAGTGGTTGCCAACAGCAGGGTCAGGAGCAGAGGAACAGCTCTGGGGTCAGGCCAAGGAGAAGCCCAGGGGTCAGGCAGCAGCAGGAAGACCCAATTCCACACACCAACCGCTTGCAATAGAAAACAGAAGCCTCTTACTGGCAGAGCAGTGCCCTTGGCAGGAACGGGCATGTTTGTTCCAGCTTCCCTTCCATGTGAAACCCCCTCTGTAAGGAAAAGATTTGTCACAGCAAGACCCGCTTGGGGTTTTCTTGCCCAGCCCTGACAGCACAACAGCTTTGCTGGAGCTCACAGCCAGACATGGTGAGGACAGAGCAGCTACTCGGAGGAGACAGATCCCCTCCTGATGGCAGGATGATGCCAGGGCTGGCAAAGGCTCCAGCCCACACCAGTGCTTTCCAGGGGTGATACAAGGAACACCTTGCCCTAATGACAGTCATTCTGGAATACCCACTGTGATCACACAGGGAGGGACCTCTCCAACCAAACCTCCACCTCAGTGGCCGTGCACGCAGGGAAGCCCCTCTTTTCCCACAGCTTCAGGAGGAAGGAGTGATGTCCCAGAGCTCTTTGGCTAATGGAAAACCAGCCAGGAGGAGCCTCCAAAGGGCTTGAAGCCTGTCTGTCCATGTGCCACAGAGTGAGGGACCCTGGCAGGTCCTGCACCTCAGAGGGGCTGCCCACCCCAGAGACACCCAGGGCTGTCTCAGTCTAACACTTGGCACAGCAGTATTTTACACGTGTAAGTGTCCCAAGCAGCCAGTGTTGTGTCCTTCAGAACAACACCCTAAAATGCTCATCTCTTCCCAAGTAGGAGTTCCTCCCCAGTCCCACCAGTGTGCAGTGGTTGCCCCACTGGTGTTTCTGAGGAAGCCTTTGCCTCAGCAAAGCTCTCCCTCAGCACTGCAGACGGACGTGTTTGTGGTCAATCAATCAGCTCACACCCCTCTAGAACTCTGCCATGTCTATTTTTATGAGCCACAGGCGTGTTTTTGGAAGGGACCCCAGGCCCAGCACAGCTCAGCAACCTCAGCACCTTCGGGGACGAGCGGCTCCTGCCCCCCAGCCCCCGCTCGCTGACCAGCCCCATCCGAGGCAGCCCACCCTTGTGCCCAAATGCCCCGAGTCCCAGTCCCAGACACGAGCTGCACGGCTGCTCACCCAGTGCCCACCTGAGTGAGCCACAGCCACGGGCACGGGGCCGGGAACCAACCCTGCCCTGCCCAGCACGTGACGGGTGACACTGGCCCGTGACGGCCGCGCACAAGGACTCGCTGCTCTCCCCGCCGGCTGCTCACCCAGCGTGTCATTCCCACCTGCCCGCAGGACTGCGGAGCGTCACGAGGTGCCTCTGGGCCCAGAGCACTGAGCGGGGCTGGAGGAGCTGATCTTTGCTCTCCCTGGGTCTCCAGAGCATTCCCAGAGAAGGCTCTGGGACACGGCGTCTCCTCCCACTGCCACTGCAAAGCGCCTCTGTGCCCATCCCCAGCCCAGATCCCAGCAGAGCTGGAGATGAAGGGGAGCAGTGCTGGAAAAACAGGGAAAGCACTGACAAAGCCATTCAGTGCCCTGATGGGCTGAGGAACCCGGCCAAGAAACACAAGCTCTCAGTAACCCATGGAACACAGCCTTACACAATGCTCAGGCACATCCCTCCGTGCTGCCAGAAGCTCTTCACGGCACAGCTCCTGCTCAAGGAGCGGCACGAACCACCTGAGAGCAGGTAACTCCCACGTGAAGCAGCCAGGCAGGTGACTGGTTCTGCCAGCACAGGTGAAGAGCAGCCCAAGGACAGCCAAGATCTCCACAGGCACTGACAGTAAGGAGAAACTGGGATCTCTGAGGATTTGGGTCCCATCCCAAGCCAGCACCGGGCACTTGGGGGGACCCGGCCCTGCCAAGACAGATGTTCTTAACACACCACATTTCCTCTTCTCCATGAAGACCACAGATAAAATATCAGTGAACCTTATCAAACACTAATCATTGAAACTCCTGATCTCGTTATCCCCTGCCTTCTCTAATGGCTGTGGCCATGGAATAGAGACATGAGGAGGACCTGGGGGACCTCAGCCCACCCCTCAAACTGAGAAGAGCCATCCCAAAGTAGAAGAGGAGCAGGGGCCAAGGTGGGGCTGTCTCAGTGCAGCAAAGGGCTTGCACGGATTTGTGTCTCTGAGAAGGGCAGGAAGGAAAAGCGTCAAACCACGGAGCTCAGCCAGGGCCCGGCGCCGCTTCCGGCCGCGCTTCTGCACAGCTCCACTAATGAGCCGACAGCTGCAGCTCCCCAGCCTGCAACAGCATTCACAGAAACAAAAAACTAATTAAAAAACAATCCCTGCTGCTCAAGCAGGTGGGAAAGCCGTGGAGAGCAGGAGAGGAGAGGCAGCAGCAGCAGGACAATGGTGCCAAGGCTCTGGGGACAGCGTGACCCCCAGCACAGCTTCTTCCATCACAGGGAGAGGTCTGGGCACACCCAGCTCCTCTCACAGGCGGAGGAAGGTGATCCACCCAAAACTCAGCCGGTCCCAGCCTGCTCTTGCTGTGCCTTTCTGTGCCCAGGATGCTCCAGCCACCCACAGCCAGCTGGAGCAGCTGCCCCTGCTCAGGGCCAGGCTGACAGCACCCATGTGCCCAGGGAGGAGTGTGAAGCACCAAGCTCTGGCTCACCAGCATGCTCTGACTGTCCTCTTTGTTACCACTTCAGTCCCACACCACATTCCTGCCACCACCACAGGGATCATAGAATCATGGAATCACAGAATGGTTTGAGTTGAAAGGGACCTTAAAGCTCATCTCATCCCACCCCC
>NW_021939395.1:522497-529644 GCF_001715985.3 Manacus vitellinus | reverse complement strand
CACTGCCGGGGCCGGGAGCCAAGGTGGAACAATGGGAACCATTTACAGGGCAGGAAGCTGCATCTGCTGGATGAAACGCTATCTTCAAACAAGACGTGTTTGGATAACTCCAGTTTCATAACTCGCCTCTTCCGATGTTAGGAAATCACGGTAATAAAAAGAAAACAAAATGGAGGAGAAGAAACCTGGCACGGGGAACAAGGGGGGAACAGCTCGAGCCCCAGCACTGCCTGGGGCTGCAGCCCCTGCACCAGGATCAAGGTCTGATCAAATATCCACAGGAGTTAAATGTGCACCACAGACAGTGGGGGCAGAGCGAACTTTGATGATCTGCTACATTACCACGTTTGTTTGACTGTTTGTCTTTCCAAGGGACATCAAAGCCATCCTGGGGGAGGAAAAAGAATCAGACTGAGCAGTAGGATATGGCGTCCAGCAGCCCTTAACGTTCATCACCTTAAAGGTAGTGGAAGGGATGGTCTGAAAGCATCCTGCACACCCTGCAGATGCCAGCTCAGCCCCACCACGGGGCAGCAGTGCCGGGGGCACACACGGGACCCCCCAGGGCCCCACTCCTCCTCCTGTGACAGCCAGCCATTCCTGCAGCTCCCACAGCTGCCACCTCCACAATTCAGGACAAGGAGCCAAAAGCTGAGGTCACCCGGCTCAGCCACAGACCCTCCCCAGCACCCACCTCCTCTCCCCACCCTCCCCAGGCCAAATATAAACTTGCTTACAGGAAATGCCTTAAAGAAAAGGCACCTCCCTGCGTCCTGAAGAAAATAAACTGTCTCTGGACATGAAGGAAATGGCTTTATAAAAAAAAATTACACTGCAAAGCAACTTTAACCCCTTCAGTCCCTACTGCAAACACAGCACCCACATGCCTCAGGGAATTTCAAGGTGTCTGGGCTCCAGACTAGTGACATGAGAGCAGCCTCCTGCCATAGGCAGGTCCTGCAGCATCGCCAGGTCCTGAGCAAAAATGGCACAAAATCCAGAATCCAAACACAAACTCTCCATCTGGCAAGGAAAGCACAGGACCCTCAAAATGGGCTCATAGGTGGGAACCCACACTTGATTCCACAAAAGCACTGGCTCCATTCCCAGAGCCATGGGGCAGAGAGGGACTCACACAGCTGTTGGCATTGCTGGAGGTCCTGCCCTGCAGCCAGGGGTGCTGGGGGGCTGCACCTGAGCTCCCCTCCCCATCCCCACCCCTTCTTCAAGGGCCCTGAGTGGGGGGCATCAGTGCCCCCTCCCCTCTGAACATCCCTCAGAAGGTGTGCTGGGATCTCCAGCAGCTGGAAATGTGGCTCCCCAGCTTCCCAAAGAGGGCAGGGAGGGGGTACCCCAGTGATGCAGCCTCCCACAGCCCCCTGCAGCTCCTGCCCTGTGCTGGCCCAGCGCTGCAGCTGCTCCAGCCCAGCAGGGCAACATATGGAGGCTTAAGAAGCACCAAAATTGCCCTGACACCAGTGTCCCAACACAAGGCACAAGAAAGAAAAAAGATAAGTCCAGGAAATCGAGGATGGGGAGAGGCAGCTGCCTCAGAACAGTCAAGAACAGCCCAAAGCCAACAGCCCAGTGTGGAGAGGGAAGAGCTCCCCCTCCCCGGTCCCTCCATGGGCACTGGGCACTGCCAGGGATGCTGGAGAGGAACCTCCATGGGCCAGGACAATAAATAAACTCAGTGCCAGGATCTGACAGTGTCAGAGAAGGTGATTCCATTCTCCCCACACAGAGGAGGATGCTGAGGCAGAGCCTCTCCTGAAGCCAAGGCAGGAGCAAGGCCACGGGCACAGCCAAAGCTCTCCCCATGTCGCCGACCCCCAACACCTCTCTACAAGTCCCCTTAAAAACCAGGCACTCGAGGCTTTCAGCCTCAAGGCACAACGTGGTCTGATCCAATTCAGCTGCTGACAAACCCCCCCAGTGCCTGCTGTGGTGTGGGATTGCTCGGAGCAGGGACGTGTGGAGGTGTGAGGCCAGGCGTGGGAAAGGGAAGCGTGGGGTCAGCTGCCACTTGGCTGGGAAGTGAGTGTCCATGTGGAGCAGCAGCCAGGACTCAGAGTTCAGCAGGAGATCATGCCTGCCTCGAGAAGGGAGGCGATTTCAGCCCTGTTCCTGATTTTTCACATTGTGTACAGAGGTTCCCAGCACAAGCAGCCCAGTCCCGGTGGAGCAGAGCCTGCCGAGCTGCAGTTATCCCAGTGAGGGGAAACAAGTGCCTAGGGCAGCTCCAGAGCAGAGGGATGTTTCTGCCATAGCCAAACAGAGAACAGGGCTGTTCCTCTGGCTCTTCAGAGATGAGCTGTACAGGGAAAGCCAGAGGTCGAGGAGGCATTTTGGTACCTACAGCCCCTGGAGATGCCCACAGGGAAGGTGCTAAGGGAGAGGAGACCATGCACAGGGCCAACAGATGCTGGCAGTTCCAAGGATGGACATCTCCATCTTCAGCAGCTGAAGTCCTCAACAATATCTGCTGGACAAACCAGTGGCACTGCCCAGCACTCCCAGTGCCACCCTGTGCCTGGGGAACAGCAGTTAACTCCTCCAAACATTTGGGTTTGTTTTTTAGAAGCCCATTATTTTCAGCTGGGGAAGGAGCACTGCTTCCTACATCCTTTCTGCTTTCACGACAGCAGCACCACAGCTCCCAGGACTTCAGCTCAGGAGAAATCAATCACACAGCCACCAGTGTGGTGCTCCTGGTACATGTCAATGCCCGGGGGGCTCGTGCCAGTGGCTCTCACCAGGGAACAGCCCTCCTGGGATTTGCTCAGGAAGGTGTCCAGGGGTCTTGGGGCCATTCTCTGCCTGAGAAAACAGAGCTGGAACACTGGCTCTGGCTGCCCAGACGTCCTGCTCTTGCCCAATGACACTGAGGAAACGAGGTCAAGTGCTCTCTGTGTCACTGTTGTGGGCACTGTCCCACAGCCTCGTGACACCTCTGCCTGCCACTGCCCATGGCCAGTTCCAGTTTTACCAGGAGCAGCAGAGGGAACCAGCCCCCAGCCAACCCTTGTGAGCCCCCCAGAACAAACCCCTACCTACAGCCCTGGAACTGCTCCCCCCTCCATCCCAACCCAGCCTTAGCCCAGCAGTCACAGCAAAGCCTCCTCTTCACTCCTTTTACTTTCTATTTCTTTTTCCTTTAAATGCCAGCTTTCTTGTCCTCTCTGCCTGCAGGGCAGGAAATCCCCTGGCTCACCCAGGCTGAGGTGCACTGGGCCCCTCGGGTTCAGCGCTGGGACACCCCGGGAGGAGCTGCCAGCTGCTGCTCCCAGTCAAGCAATGGCACGGCCAAGCCTTGGCTGCAGCACCCATGAAATCCAGAAGTTCCCCACACCAGCAGCCAGCTGTCCCAGGATTCATCCAGACGGCCTCAGCAGCCTCGTGCCCCCTGCAGCCCCCTGGGCTGTGACACTGCACACTCCTGCCTGGGTCCCCCGAGGCAGGGGCAGAGCTGGCACTGGACCAGGCTGAGCAGGGACCCCCACCCTGCAGCTGCAGGGCTCGGGGGCTCTGTCCCACACACACAAGCTGTGATGCACAACGGCAGCCTGGCCAGCGGGTTTTGGTAACCCCTGTCCAATTCCCAACAGACCAGGATAGCTCAGTGGGACCTGTGACACAGACACAGAAGGGACAGCTGAGCCCAGCCATGGGACAGCAAAAGAACTCAAGCTGGACATGGCAGGGGCATGGAACTGGATGGTCTTTAGGGTCCCTTCCAACCCAAACCAGCCCAGTATTCCATGAGTCTCCGGTGCAATGGGATATGAATCGGCTGAGCCCCAGGGAAGGTGCCCTGAGCTGTTAAAGCTGCTCCCAGCACTGGCAGTTATTACTCTGCCTGTGACTGGCAAGGGTGACAAGTGCCCTGTGCTGATAAGGGCTGGGCAAACAGCCCTGCACAGGCCAGTGTGCCCGGGCAATGATTAACCACGGGGAGGGAAGAGAGTGGACTGGGTAGATGGCCACTGACGGATGTCACAGCACCCAGAGACAGGGACACATGGGGACCCAGCAGCGGTCACATCCCACGGGCTCAGGGCCGGCACTCCAGGGGGAGCACGGGGGACAGAGGGAGGGGCACGGAGCAGGGCAGAGCGAGGCCAGTGCAGCTCCACACCAGCAACGATCCCTCGTACGGAACGTGCAGGTGATGCACTCAAGGAATCAGATGGCAAACAGACAACAAAACCCCACAAGCCATCGCCCCCAGCACCAGGAAAATAATCTCTTGCTAGAAATGCAGGGACAGACCCTGTCTCTTTAAATCCCCACACCCTGCCCCGCAGCCTGGAAAGGTTCATATCGTTCCCGAGGTGCCTCTCTGAACAGCAGGAACCAAAGGGCCATTGCAGCTCAATCATTAACCGGGAGGGAGACCCCCGGCCTCGCTGGAATGTGCAGCCACTGCCGGTCCCCTCTGGAGCTCGGAGCTCAGCACAAAGGTTCACGGGCGCTCCTTAGCCCTGACCACCGGCCCCTGGAGCTCCGGCAGCTTTCCAACACAGCTTTCCTCCAGCGCTAAATCCCACCGAACACTCCCATCACACATCCCAGCGGGGCTGGAAGAGCACGTGCATGAAGGGAAGCTGAGAAACAAGAAAACCTGACTTCCTGGCAGAAATTCCCATGCTCACCTCACCTGGGCAGTGCCAGCAGCACCTGTGGTTTGGGGGGCTGCTACTCCCCGTGGTTCCTCTCCCCTTGAAGGCAGGACATGGGCACAGCATGAGATGGAAGGCCTGGCAGGAGAAATGGCACCTCAGCTTTTACAGCTGCCACACTGCTCCTAAAGCCTTTTTTACATGCACAAAATCAGCTCAGCTTTCATCCCTGGGCTCTGGCAACCAATGTCACCAAATCCAGAGGGACTGAGCAACATCTCTGCTCTGGTGCTGGGGGAGGGAAGGAGACCCCCATGCTGAGTGATGCTCTGCCGGGCCAGGGAGACGAGCACTGGCACAGGGCAGGGGTCCTGCTGTACCATGGGACCCCCAGCTCCCCACGCAGTCAGGGTCACAGTGACCACACCAGAGGCATTCCCTGCCCTGCAGCCCTGCTGCCTGAATTTGGGGATTAAACTCCCACAGACACCAAATGCAAAAGCCCAGATTGTTCCTTTGGCCCAAAGTCACGCAGCAACCTCTGCATGCCCTCGGGGAAAGGGCAACCTTTCGTTCCTGCACTCGACTTCAGTTGACTTTGAGAACCTTCAAATCTTTTTGAAATTAGTACAAAACCAAGGGGAAGTCCTGACGTGCCCTTGGGCACAACCACATTTTGTTCTCTTACAAAACTGAACTGCTGGCAGCCTGTCCCCTGCACACGCTGGGCTCTGGGCACTGCAGGCGATGCAGACAAGGAATGCTCAAAGGAAGCATGACTGGATTTATGCAGCCAGTCTTTTATCAGAAAAGGATTTCTCAGAGGAAGTGTGACCACATGGCATGAACGTGAGCTGCTCCTCAGAAGCAGCTTTGATACCTGCGCTGGGGCTTGGTGTTTTGCCACAGACGGAAAATGCTGGCAAGCCTTTGGGATAAGGCTGGGAGCTAATTTTTCCCCTGCAAGAATGGAGAGAGGCTGACAGGGTCTGAGCAGGTCTGTGGCCCCTGCTCCTGCTGGCACACGCGTGCGGAGAGCGGCTGCACAGCCACCTCCCCAGCTGGGCTTCAGTTAGAATGCAAACAGAAAAAGGCACAGCCACTGATAAGAGTTCACGTATGCACATGGAAAGAACGTGGATTTCTGCCAATAACTCATGATATGTGCTCCGACACCCTGGGACTGTACAAAGGCCTTTGGTAGAAGAGGCTCTGCTGCCCTCAGCACACAGAGCTGTTCCAGAACACAAACCACAAATCCAAACACACAAAGAGCTGGTGTTTGAGCTCAGCACGATCAAACAGCCCCTGGGGAAGCAGCCTCCTCCAGAGCAGCATTGGGTCACAATGTGACAAACGACACACACATGGCAAACCCATCTGTCCCTACCAATGACAAAGGGCTCCAAAGGAGTTGATCCGCTGGGAACACGTGCCCATGGCACTGAAAGCCAGGACATGGAGCCCAGCCTTCCCCACCACAGCACGAGGGCCTGATCTGGAGTCTTCTGATGTCAGCACAGTTTTTCCAAGAACTCACTGACTCTCTGGATCAGATGGCAAATCTGTGCTTTCCCAGTCACTGGGTTAATCGCCACTAATGCCAGGTAGAGGAGGGTGAGGAGGAGCCCTGAGAAAACCCAGGCAGCCCAAACCCTTCAACCAGCCCCTCACACCCCTGGCCAGCTCTCCTGGCAGCACACGGGTCAGCAGGGCAGAGCAGGAGCTGGACAGGCTGAACACCCACTCCAACAGCAGCAGCAGGTCCTCATCCCACACACTGCCATGACTCAGCCTGGCAGCGACAGAGGGGGATCCAGTTACAGCTCGAGCATGTCAGGAGACAAGTACCAGCTCCAGCTTCTCACCATCCCCAGCAGCAGCAACAGCCACCTCGTACAGGCACCACGTCCATCCACGCAGGCACACCGGTCCAGACCACCCACATCCCACCTGGAGGCATTCTGGTGCTGCTGGAGGCAGTGGGGCTGAGCAGCACCCTCTAGAGCCACAGCTGAATCACAGAACTGTTCAGGTTGGAAAAGCCCTCTGAGACCACCGAGCCCAACAGTTCCCCCAGCACTGCCAAGGCCACCACTGACCACGTCCCAAAGTGCCACATCCACATGGCTGTTAAATCCCTCCAGGGACAGTGACTCCACCACCTCCTTGGGCACTCTGTGCCAGGGCTGGATAGTCCTTTGCAGAAAGAAATTGTTCCTAATATCCAACTAAACCTCCCTTGGCGCAACTTGAAGTCACTGTATCACTGCATCACCTCCCGTCTACTTACTCTGTTACACACAGAGCAGCATAGCCCGAGACCAGCAACAAAGCCTGCAAGTTTAGCAGGTTGCTGGATGCTCTCAACCGAAATCCGCCCCCTCCTCTCCCCCCAAACCCCCGCACACAACCGCAGGTTCCTGATTTACCTTCGGGCTGTGCCTGGTCCAGCCGCGCTCGCGGGGGACCCGCGGGGAGGCGGAGGAGGAGGAGGAGGAGGAGGAGGAGGAGGAGGATGGGTG
>NW_021939395.1:517310-521409 GCF_001715985.3 Manacus vitellinus | reverse complement strand
ATGGAACAGGCAGGGCGGGAGCAGCAGCGAGGCACTGAGAGGGGCAGCAGGGCTGCTCTCAAGGTCTCGTGTCCCCAGAAATCCCCCTCACTCTGCAGGGGATTTACCTGCTCCATAGTTACTCCTCCAACAGCACAGGGTGAGGAGGACCCTCTTCATGGCACACACACCTCACAACCTGGCTCTGGACCCCAGACCTATGTCACACCAAAGGAGACCAGCCACACGTGATTTGCAAGAGGGTGAAGAAGAAAAGGGTAGGCAGTGTTTAGAATAGAAGGCTAAGAGGGGAAAAAAAATGTTTAAAGTGGACTTGAAGGAGGAATTTTGTTGTGAGAAATGGGAGGCAAAAAGGCTGGAGGTCAGGAAGCAGCAGCCTGAGCATGGAGGGAGGGGCAGAGGAGGCAGAGCATGAGATAGAGGCAACAGGAACCTGGGCAGGAGGCCTGAGACAAACACTGGGCACAGACACAGGGCAAGGAAAGGTAGGTGGCAATTTGAGGAGGGGATCATCAGAAAAGCAGGAGAGAGACCAGGTACATGGCAGGGATGCCACAAAACAGCTTTTCCCTTGAAATCACTGCTCAGAGGGATGCCCAAGCTCCCAAAGTGGGAAGATCAAGTTAAAAACCAGGATTTTTTCCCCATTGTTTCCATAGTCTGAGAGGCTTTTGATGCACATCTCCTTCCTTCCTTCCCGAGCTCCTGACCCTCCTTCCACCAAGCTCCTGCCTGCCTCTATCCCCCCACCCCATAGCCCCTCGCCCTGGAGGGAAGGTGCTCCAGCACAGGCTGCTCAGTGCAGCCCTTGTTGGCTGCAAAGTCCTCCCACAGCTTTGTGTGTGAGAGCCTCTCACCAGCCGGAGCCCGGGGGTGGGCAGGGGGTGGCAGGGGAGAGACAGCAGGCAGCCAGTGCCCCCCCAGGGTCAGCCCCAGAGAAGGGAACAGCTGTTGATCCAGGGGGATCAGTGGAAGTCACTCAGGCAAGGAGCAATGGGCTGTGAGCGCCCGCGGGCAGACGAGGGGTCAGGGGAGCTCGGGGGGCCAGGACCCAGCTGAGCCTTGACCCCCACAAGTACCAACACCCACAGAGCACAGGTCCCTGGCTCCCGGGGAGGGGACAGAAAGGGACAAAGGGGCAAAGCCTCTGGAAACATGATGGGTGCAGAGCCTCGGGGTACTGAGCGACTCCCAGGCCAGCACCCAAGGGACAGCCAGGATGGACATTTCACCAGGGGGGTCCCAGCACGGCGACAGCCAGTGGAAAAGTGCTGGGCTCAGAGGATTTCAAGCATTTTTCCATTCATTCCTTGTGTGAAGCAGGAACAGGGAGGGTGTGGGGGCAGAGAGCAGGAAATCTCCCGGGGACGCTGAGCTGGAAAGAGGCAGCAGCGAGGGCAGGGCAGAGCGGCCGGTCCCACCCGGAGCCCGCGGGCACTCACACGCACAGGGTTCCCCCGCGCGTGACCCCTTCACGGTCCTTTTGGGTCCCCCCGACCCATCGCCCCTCCAGGGCCCTTGCACACCCCCCTGACGTGTGACTCTCCCACATGGTTCTTGTGGCCCCCCTCACGCGAGACCTCCCACGGTCCCTCTGAGTCCTCCCCAAGGTTGACCCCACCCATGGCCCTTTTGGGTCCCCCCGCGACCTCCCTGTCCTTGTGCCCCCCGCCGCGGAGCAGGACAGGGCGTCCTCTGGTGGCCCCGGCACGCAACACCCCTCGCCAAATGAAAAGCCCCTCGAAAAGCCAAACCAAGGAAACGGCGTAAAAAAGGGACAAAAAACTACTTTGAATCCGTGGCAAAAGCACCTTTGCTCCAACTGAACACCCCCGGTGGACACATCCTGCACTCCCTGCCATGGCCAGTGACTGCTGCTCTTTTCCAACAACCAAAATACACACGGAGAAAAAAAGTTACAGTTTTCTTCCAGGTGTACGAATACCAAGACACTGTACCGGGGTATGTGTGTCACACACAGCTGCTCAGCGACTCCTGCTCTGCTAATGCATTATCCACAGCTCCTATTTTTCCACTCCTGTGGAGGGAGAACAGGAGAAACCTGTGGTATTTTCACACGAAGAAGCTTCACCTGGGTGTCACCCCCTGGCAGAGCTGGGGTGCCCCATTTATTTCTCTGTCTGGCTCCCCAAATGCAGAACACTTGTTGGCTTTTTCCAATTCACAGCCATAGAAGCAGCATCCAGGTGCTGCCACTGCAGCCCTTCCAACCTGTGGGTACCCAGCAAACACCACAAGGAGCCCCAGGCCCACAGGACATCCCTGACACCCCTGCAAGTGGTGAATCTGCAGCACAGAGAACCCAGAAACTGCCTCTGCCCCATCTGCCTGGAGCTTCTGGGACCCCAGGGATGCTCCAGTGCCAGCCTCAGCACTGAGCCTCACACCAGAGGGAAGTGGGAAAGCCAGCTCCAGCCGAGAGGAGGAGGATGGCTTCAATATCCTTGTTTAGGAGAGGAAAAAGGCACCCGAAATGGCAGCTGGAGCCGTGTCACCAGCTGCACAAGTACAGCAGGAGGGATCTCACCAGCACCGAATTCCCTGGCTTCCAAGGGAGGAGGGTGAGAGGGAGGAAAAGAGAAGCTCAGAGACACACACAACAGCATCATTCATGGGAGCTGAGTTTCTGCAACAAGGGTCCTGTGTCTGGCCCGGAGCTCCGGGTAATTAAAACAGCAGCCACAGATCTCTGAGAAACAGCAGGAATTTATCCAAGGAATCTGGATTATGTGGCCACTGCTGAAGCAGGGCAGAAAGTCCCCAGCTGCTGGAAGGCAAAACGCTGGCGAGCGATGAGCAACCAGCTCCGTGCCCCAGCTGTTCCTGCCTCACCCAGACATGCCAGAGCCTCCTCCTGCCACATCGTGGGGCTGGGGGATTGGTCCTCCCTCCACACAGTCCCACCGAGGGGACAGGGAGGACCCTGGTCCCCAGCTCGCGTGTGGGCTTTGCTGCAGCAGGCAGAGGTGATGACATCGTGCCTGCACGTGGAGGCACACAGGGAAGATGAGGGGCTCATGGCTGCTCCAGGGGCACGTGGCACACCGAGCAATCTGTGGTCCCAGAGATAACAGTGCTGGTTTGCAGCTCTAAGGACAGGGTTTTCCAATCTGGTCCGGCCTTGGAAGCACGCACGGGATTTCCAACACAAGTGAAAAGAGGCAGGATGATGAGCAATCTCTTGAAAATCTTACCAGCATAGTTGTTTTCTGGGAGCAGCCATGGACCCTTCAGAAGACCCCTGGAGGGGATCTATGTGCTCCCTGTTCTCATGTGGATCATGCTAAAACAACCTCCTGCCCTCTCTGTCCCCTGTCCCGTGGGGCCAACTGCCCCTGGCTACAACTCGCCCCCCATGCCAGCACTGAGGGAACAATGTCACTGCCACGGGTCCAGCAGAAGGAGCTCTGTGGAAAACTCCACTTCCCCCTTGCCTGCGGCAAACTAACCTGATCTCCTTATCCCTGAGGAAAAAACCCTGTCCACCCAGCATGTTTTGGGCCATTCCTGAAGGGATCATTTATCAGCAGGAGGAAGGAGTCTCCAACATAAGTCTTGGGGCAGGTATGAGATGGAATTTTTCACTAAGCACTGCAGCTGACAGAGCCCAGAGCCACAGTGTTTCCTCTTTCATACAACCCAAAAGAAATGGCTTTCAAGATGTTACCCACACCCCGTTATCACAGGTATCTTTACAAGCCACATCAAGCCAAGTTTAGCACTGGAGTTCCAAATGAACAAAACCTCCTTGAGCATTTTCACAGCCTTGACAAGATGACTGATACAAGCATCATCAAGACATGATCAAATACAAAATAATGCCCTTTCTTTGATGAAAAGTGGGGGTTCTTTTCACCTGATGGCCTCTTGGGCGGGTGATGTGCTTCACCAGTCGGTCCAGGACAGTTACCCCTTGGCTTTGGGAGTGGGATTACCCACATTCAGACACAGTGGGCAGCTGGGCACGGCCCGAACAGAACACCACCAAAATCGCTCGAGTTTGGAAGGAAAGCAGAGCCCGAGCCCCTCAGCCGCGTCCCCTGCCCATGCCCTGCCCTTTGCATGCCCCCGCGCTGAT
>NW_021939395.1:512347-516748 GCF_001715985.3 Manacus vitellinus | reverse complement strand
CGGGTCCCACCTGCATCCTCCCAAAACTGAGTCACCCCCGCTCCGGCCCCACACCGCGCCTGGGCGCTCGCTCGCTGCCGCCTCCGCTCCCGGGGGCGGGCGGGTGTTCAAAGCCCTGCGGACACTCCGGGCAGGGCTCAGAGGCTCTTCATTAAGAGGAGAAGGAATTGACGTGATCAGACTGGCCTGCGAACACCTCTCACCGCTTTTTCCCCATTTGACCTCTCAGGCTTTGAAAACAAACGCCCGTGAGCATCGCACAGCCCCAAGAGGCTCCCACGGCCCCCTGCCTGCTCCTTTACACCACGTTCACCCCAGAAGGACAGAGGGGCAATTTCGGACGCAGGAAGCATTACCTTCCTGTGCACGTTTAAGGAGTTTGCACGACAAAGCTCCAGCCAAAGCAAAACCATTGCCCAGCTGAACCTTTCTGCCAGTTTTCAGTGTATTCTCTCATTATCATTTCAGGGAAGTGACCACACTTGGAACTTCTCTCTCAGCCCCTTCCATCCCACACAAACCACCCCAAGGATGCAGCTAGAACTTTACAGTCGGTCTCAATCTCTCCTTGCTGACAAAGGAAAAACTTGGCAACACCGCGGGCACCAGGTGGCCACAGGGGCCTTTTCCCAGCTCATTCCCTGCACTTCCCACCTGCCAAGCAGCTCACCAACAGAGAAAATCCCTCTCTCTAACCCAGGCTCATCCTTTCTGGCCTTCAAAGAAGGATCCTGCTGTCCAGAGGGGGGGATCTGTATTTTGTTACCTACAGGAAACAGGAAAATTTCCATCCCTGGAATTAAAGCTGCAGAAGGACGGAGCTTAGCTGGGGGAGGGGGCTCTGTCACTGCAGTAGTTGCCAGGGGGTCAGAACTACAGACATTTTATGAGCAGAGTGGAACAGAGATGAAAACTGGCCTCATTCAGGGGCTGGGGGGGCTCCAGCTTATGAAAAAGTTTCCCCACAATCATTTTTTGGAAAAGCAAAATGTGGCCAAGTTGGTTTTGATTTTCTTTTAAAGTGTTTTTTGTCATTTCCCATTTTCACTGGTTCCTCAGGAGCCAGGCATGGCAGCATGGGCCCTTGGGGAGAGAGGTGGGAGAGGGCTGGGAGGAGGGACCAGCATCCTGCATGGTCTAAAGAACATAAAGGTGACACGGGAACAAACAAAATGTGTTTAAAATTGCTGTAGCCAAGGCACTAACAGGCATCCTCTGCATGCCCATGTCACTGCCCTGCTGGTTCCTCTTAATTACCCAAGGATGGAATTCTGTGCCTGGTTCCGTGGGCTCACATGGGATCCACCACCCCTGCAAACCTCCTGCACCCACGACAGATATCCCAGAGTGACCCATGGGGAAACGTGGGAGCCTGGCTGTGCCAGGGCACTAGCACCAGCCCAGGGCACCAGCACCAGCCCATGTCCTAGGGCAATTTAACCAACAGGGATAAGTATGCATCAAAAGGCTCAGCAGCTCCAAAATAGCTTCAGGGGTGCACTGATGAGCTGGAAGGGAAAGGCTGGAGATCATGTCTGGAGCCTCAGGAGAGGCTGTCCCAGCTCCTAAGGAAACATCTGATGGAAGGGGCACAAACTGCTCTGGCAGGGTGAATTTTAGTGTATAAAGCCTTGTTTAGGAATTACCTCATTATTTTTTTGAAAAACTTTTTTACTGATAAAAGCACACGCACTGGCCAGGCAGGGATCCATTCCTGGTGAGGGGAGGGTGCAGGAGTAAGGCCACAGAGACTGTAATTGAGAGAAGATGAGAGTATGTAAGGAACATCTCCTTTCCTTCATGAGGAATAGGCCAAGGAGTGGCAGAGCTCATCCCCGGGATGCAGAGCCAGGAGGGACCCGGCATTAGTTTGGGGTGGAGGTCAGTGTTTCAGTGTGAGTCACTAGCTGAGCCTGAGCCCAAGCCCGGGCAGGCAGGAAAGAGGAAGAGGAAGGAGCAGCAGCACAGAATCCCCTCATCACATGTCCCACCAAAACCACTAATAATCACATTCGGTTCAGCTTTTCTACTTCCCACCTCTCCAGCCCACACCCAGCCCTGCGACTGCCTTTTCCACCATGTAACAGCAGCAGTTTCTCAGCAAGTTCCAAAATTGCCCAGAACAGGTCCCTGCTGCCATGTCCAGCAGCCCACCCAGCCCAAGAGTCCCCCCAGATCTCCCCGGCACCACAGACGGGGTGCAGCCCCAGTGCCGAGGGCAGTGGTGCAGCCCCTGCACACCCACCAGTCCTGGCACAGCCCCCTGCCTGCCCATGTCCCTTCCAACCCATCTTGGCAATGATAAAACCAGATCCCAGTCCCCGTTTTCTCCCCAAACCCCAGGGAATTGAACACATGGGCACAGGCCAGGAGAGGAACAGAGGCCTCGTGCTCAGGCCACAAACCCACCGAGCCAGTGCAGGAGATTTGCATGTGAGGAGAGAAGAACAGCTCAGCTGTGACAACACATCAACAACAGCTAAATTTAGAGGGTTATTTTCAGCAATCCAGATGCTGGGTAAATACAACCTTATTATTTCATGCAGGGGCAAAAGTTCAGCCGAGTCTCTTGTGCTGCTTTTCCCCATTAGTTCACCACGTCCAGCCAGAGGAGCCCACCCTGAAATGCTGCAATGTCACCACTGCCTGGCTGTGCTGCCAGGAGCCACGAGCTCCATCCCTGTCCCTCAGCAGTGAGAGGAGTCACTGCTCAGTGACATCTGCAGAGCACCTCCCAACCCCTTTTGGAGGGTCCTGGTGCCGCTATTGGCAGGAGTTTATTCTGAGGATGCAGTTTTCATGTGCATGGCCAGTCTGTGAGCCTTTCCTTTCTGCTCTTCCAGAACAATACATGGGAAATGAATGCTGGAGAGGAAGCAGAGGGTTAGGAAATCCATGGAAACCTGACCCTGCTGGGACTGTGCAGAGGCACTGTGTCCCACCCAGCTGGAGGTGCTGCTGGAGGGGACCACAGGGTGGGCCAGAGGGGGTCCTGCCACAGGCAGGGCAGTGGGAGGGACAGTAGGGACAGGCAGGTATCAGCTGGGGTGGTGTGAGTGTCACTGAGCCTTCACCAGGAGAGACCTGGATCCTACAGGCAGTTTTAACGAAGGGGAAAACACCGATAAATGTTCTTCCCCCAAAAATCTCAGTCACAGTGTTATCCAGCCCTGCCTCTTCCTTTTCACGGGGCTCTTTAACCCTTTTTAAAAAGCTCTTGACATTCACGTTCCTAATCTCTGCCATGAAAGGGCCAGAGACCACCCAGGATACCTCTGGGGCTCCCTCACAAAGTACCTTTTGTTGCCCAGAGCTCTCTTGTGCTCCCAGCTCTCTCCAGCTGGGCTCAGAGCTCACCTAACCCTCACCTGGATGAAAACAAGAGGCCCCTGGGCATTGCCCTCCAATCAGGGGACTGGAGACTCCCTATCACATCCCATGGGCTCCCTGCATGGCAGGTTTCCCTTTTCATGGCACCAAGGCTCTGGCCAACACTGTGGGCAGCCACTCTCCTCCTGACTCCGGTGCCAGAGCCACAATCCCCAAGGCCTGTCCTGAGCCCTGTGCCAAAAGCAGCAGAGCCACCCTGGGCTCCAGGTTCCCCCATTTCCAGGGCTGTCAGAGCCAGTGTCCATGGGCTGCCTGTAGGATGGAATGGTTTGATTCTGGGGGTGTCACTGTGCAAAGACCCCCATGGCACTGACCAGTGGGATGACAAAAGGCGGGACCTCGACCCTCCTGCCCACAGCCCCATCTCCATCCCTGCTTCCCAGCCCTGCTGGCACACAACCCCTCCTTCTCCTCCTCCCACCAGCCTTCCCAGCACCCACGAGCCCCACAGGGTAGGGCAGCCCCAACCCCCAGCCTGTGCCCCCACCCTGGCAGAGGTTTGGTGGAGCTGCACACAATCCCCATGGATCAGCCTGGAGCTGCACCACGAGTCCCTCCTGCCCCACGGTCACACGTGAGACACCTCAGTCACACAAAGCCAAGGGGCTCTGAGCCAGGGAGACCCTCCTTCCTGGGTCACAGCAGTGCCGAGGCTCCGAAGCTCCCAGTGAGTTTATCTGCAGAGCACAAAGCTGTTCATCACAGAGGGGAATCGAAAAGGAACCAAGGCCCTTTGGCAAATACATCCCTCTGAAAACAACAGTCTGGGGGCAAAATCACACTGCTGACAGATGAACCCAGGAGCCCAGCAAGGGGACTGTCTTCTTCCCATGACCCCTGCCCATCCCACAGCAACAATATTCCTGCCCAAAAGACATTACCGTAGCTTACCTGCATCTTTCCTATCTTCCAGAAATGTGAAACTCTGTGAAAAGAAAGAAAAAAAGAACAGAAATAATTTTGTTATAGATTTGATTCTCATACTCAAGGACTGCTACCCCTCATGTCTAG
>NW_021939395.1:509142-510012 GCF_001715985.3 Manacus vitellinus | reverse complement strand
AGGCGGGCCAGCATTCAAACCCTGCACCGTTATTCAGTTGGTTGTGAACAGGCTTGGACGCGATTGAAATTCCCTGAAGATTGCGAGTTTTAAACAGCTCCAGGCTTTCCTTCCTGCCTGGAACGCACCGCCTGCTCCCATTCCCAGGCAGCGTGAAGGGGCGAGGGGAGAGAGACACTCTGGAATGGGAGAAAGGCACTTGGAGCTCTCAAAGGCACACGTAGGACGCTGAAAAACGGACGGTTCAGATTGTCACTCCAGTGCTGCCCAAGCTGACTGGCAGCTCCCGGTGCTCTCCCCTCTGAAGGACAAGGGACACCCAGCCATGGTGTCATCCCTGGATGCCCCCACCACAGCTTCCCGCATGCTCAGGTGCTGCTGGCCCCACTGCGGGCACAGGTGGCAGCCAGGCTCCCCTTGGCCACAGCTGGCAGCCAGGCCCACCATGGGCACCCACGCTTACTGTGCCCAGCACGGCGAGCACCGTCAGCACAGAGCAAGGGCACGCAGGGCCAGCCTGCGGGAGAGACCCCAGCAGAGGGAACAACACAGGGGAAACCACCCCCAGCCAGCAAATATGACTGAGCCATTCACTCCAGCTAGTCACAGCTCCTTATCTGCCTTCCACAAACATCATTTGTTCACAAAGGCCACAATTAAAGGTCCCTTCACGAGCATTTGTGCCAGCCCTCCGCTCACAGCCCCAGGATTCCTCCTGCAGGCACAGCTCGGAATAAGCAAGGGCAAGCATCTCCAGCGATGCCCGGGCTCAGCCCTGCTCCCACAGGATCCTCGGTGGGTGCCACCCACACTGCACTGGCATCGGGCTCGCCCGTGGCATTGCTCGTGCCCACTGCCCATCCCAGGCTG
>NW_021939395.1:493476-508790 GCF_001715985.3 Manacus vitellinus | reverse complement strand
CCATCACAGCTCTGCCATGGCACCAGTACAGCTCTGCCGTGGCACCATCACAGCTCTGCCATGGCACCATCACAGCTCTGCCATGGCACCAGTACAGCTCTGCCGTGGCACCAGTACAGCTCTGCTGTGGCACCATCACGGCTCTGCCGTGGCCCTGGCAGCAGGTCACAGGCAGATGAGTCCCAGCACTGGCTCCAGCTGCCTCCTTCCATCTCCCCTCACTCATTCCTCAGCGGGCTCTGGCACTGCTCCCAGGCTTGGCACCAGCTGCAGCTCCTCACCCTGTCCCCCGTGTCACTGGTGTTCCTGGGCTAGCTCAGCGGGGCCAGGGGCACTGAAGCACAGTGCAAGCTTTGTATTATCAGTCCCTTTTCTCCTCCTTTCACGCCCGGGGCTGGGAAGGCAGTCTCACCTCTATGGCACGTGTCCCACCGGGATCACCTTTCCATGTCCACTACCAGACATCCCCACACATCTCACCAAGCACTGCTGCCAGAGGGCTGAGCTAGCAGGGCCACCACTCCGGCCAGGACATGGAAGGGCACTGCCACCATGATCCTGGGAAAGGCTCCACCATTGTCACTCAGGGCAGCTCTGGGAGGCTGTTCAATGCTTCTGCAGGTTTTGCCCTCAGAGCAGGGCACTTGGGCATGGGCTGGGGCTGAAGGCACCTCTTACAGGAGAGACTGTCCCTACAGGGAGGGTGGCACTGCCAGGCTCTGTGGCACTGGGCTCCTCTTCCTACCAGGGGCTCACCTGTCAGCACTGTGCTCTGCTTGGCAGGCAGGATTGGCACCTGCCCCCTCCAGAGAGCACAGGCAGCACATGGGGTAGCAAGAGAGTCATCCATCCATCCACAAAGTCATCAGGACAGGCTGGTGCAGGTGGCTCTGTCCTGCCTAAATCAGACAAGCCCTTACAGACAGGGGGGCAGCCCCACAGCTTCAACCATGACCCTGCCAGGACGCAGAAAAGTGCCCCTACCAGCCCCCCCTGCCCCCCAACAGCCCCCATGTCACCGCTCACCCCGGTGGCAAGTCCTTCTCCCACTTCCTCCAAAAGCCAAAAAAGCCAAGTTAGCACAAATAGAAGCAGTCTGTCTCCTTCCCAGGCCTGGGAGACAAACCACAGCGGCTTCTGCATACTTGAGTAGCCTCTTCCTACCCAGTCATCCCAAAAGCATTCCAGTAATGTTACATCTTGAATCCTTCCTCATTGTGCCAGGACACTATCCTTGGCAGCTCCTGGGGACTGGATCCATGGGGAAGTGGCAGGAACTGTGCACACCAAATGGGTATTTCTGCCAAGTGGTGCCGGGACACAGACCCCACTGCTGCGTTTGGTTCTTCCCAAAATTCCTAATGTACCCACTCCACAGCCAGCTACAGGAAAAGCAAAAGCAATGTCCACTCATTCTACGTATGTATCTATATGCATGTGTGTACCACTATCACCCTCAGACCCGTGTGAGAACCCATTTTAAACTTGAATTAATTTTAAAAGGTTGATTTCTAAGGAAAACTCCACCCTGTACACACTCACAAAGAGCTTCCCATGTGGTGAATGCCATCAGCCGTCCCCAGTGCCCGGAGCTGGGACGGACACCGGGATGTCACCGCGCAGCCCCAGCACTGCCACACGCATCTCACGTTCTCTGAAAGTCATGGGACAGAGATGGTATTTTGGAGGACAGGTACAGCCTCCCCCCACAACAGATCATTCCCTGGAGGATCCCGTGTCCCCGCGGCCGGAGCTATTCCTGTCCAGCGATGAGCTACTGCTGTCCCGGCTGTTGCTCAGTATCAGTGACGGAGGCGGCCGGGCAGTGTCCCCGTCGGCCACAGAACCCGCCGCTGGCACCGCTCCCGAGGGCCGGTCCCAGGCTGGACCCGAGGGGTGTCTGCAGGGGTGTGAGCGGGGGACACCCCCAGCAGCCCCCGGCCGTGGGCAGGCGGGGATTTTCCACTCGCCGCTGTGCGCAGGCATTTCCCGAGGTCGGGAAGGGCGCAGCTCCCGCGGAGCCGGCGTTTCCCCATTAGCATAGCGGGAACAGGGACCCTTTTCTTCTCCCGACGACGGACGCGGGGCGGGGGCTGGCAGTGCTGGGGCTGTGACACCACGAGGGCGGTGGAGGGACGGAGGAGAACGCGAGAAACCTGCTGCCCAGGGGAGCGGCACCGGGGAGGCGGAGAGACCAAGGGCAGGGCTGAACCCCCCCGATGTGCCCCCGGGCAAGGGGCCGCGGGGCTCTGCCCGGGAAAGTCCAGCACACGGAAGCCCCCGGAGCCCCAGTGCAGCCCAGGGCCGGGGCTCGGGTCCCTGCTCACACCTCGGCACTGGGCTCCAGCCCGAGAGGCCAAATGTCTCTGCGGGGTCCCTGCACTGGAGAGGCACCGCCGCGGCCAGAGCACAAGAAGCCAACCGAGAGACATGAATGCCAAAGGGCAGCAGAGGACATTCCCCAGCTCCCATTGTCCCACAGCCGCCTCATGCCACCAGTGAGCTCCCTGCCTGCCACCACTGCTTCTCCTTTAAAACATTCCTCATTTAAAATAACCCCAAAGTAATGCTCCCATCTCCAACAGCAAACAGGTGGGGTGCACTGGGATGGACGCTGCCTGGAGGGAGGGGGCAGGATGCTGTTGGGGTGCCCGCGGGCCTCAGGTGCACTGCAGACCCAGCGCTGCGGGAAAGCTTCCCTCCGGGATGGGCAATTAGGCAATTACTTAATCCCCACGTGCCGGCTCCTGTGGCAGAAGGAAGCGCTCGGGTGAGCAGGGGAGCACTCCTGAGAGCTGGGCAGCACCCAGAAGGGCCTTCTGGGGCCAAAGGCACTAACCCCTCCATCCCACAGCACTGAAGCAACCAGCCGGTCCGACGGCATTCCCTCAGCACGGCCCTTCCAGAGGGCTGAGGCAGTGCAGCAGGACGTTGCCTCTCCCAGCACTGGTGGCACTTGTGTCCTGCTGATGCTTTGCCCTCCAATACCAGTGACACTTTTCCTTAGCCCAGATGTCCACTGGGCTCCCAGAAACAACCTGAGGGCTCCTGGTGTCATCCAGGGTTGCAAGAAGCCCCCCACACTCCCTATCCCGTGGGGAGTCCTGGCACAGGCTGGGTCTGTGCTTTTCCCTCACAGGATGCTCCAGTTTGCAAACACCAGTGAGAGAATTTACAAACACAGATTGATTTAGCACACACACAAAAGCCAAACAAACTTTTCAGCTGACTAGCCCTCATAGACTGGCTAAACACCTCAGTTTTACTGAACAAGAGACAACATCACTGAAAAAAATCAGTTGATGGTTTTGGGGAATTTCTGCTGTGCCAGCTGGGGGGGCTCCTGCCCCCATTCCCTGAGACTTCCACAGGTCTGTAAGCCCAAAGCTGTGAGCCAGAAAGCTTGAGGTGTTCAACAGAGCCCTGGGCATGTGCTTAGTATGGGGAAAGAGCTATTTAAACGCATTCAAAAGAGCATAACAGATAGGGTGATATTTTTGAGACCCTATAGACAAATTACACAAATTATGAATAGACTCAAGTGATACGGAAAGAAATTGGGGTTTTTTGAGACCCATATATCCATCTGATTTTAACTTGGTAATAATAAGCAAGTATCCAAGAGTAAATATCTGTGAGTGTCTACAGAGGCTCCCACACAGGACAGAATTCCAGCAAAAACCTGCTGCTGTGCTCCAGTTCTCACTCAAGCATGTTGAAGAGAAAAAGAAATATAAATCAGGCTGCATTTTTGAGTACAAAAGGGGGCATAAGCAGATCGCTCACCAGGCATCTTTCCCTTCCCCTGGGAATAGCACTGAGCTGCTGGAGCCCGGCTGGGACATTAATCCTGGGACATTAATCCTCTGCCCCCAAGGCAGGCGCCAGAACAGCCCAAGGAATTGCAGCAGTTCTTATTATTAGCAGGAGCAGGGAGGCTCCCATGGCCAAACGCCCAGGAGCGGCAGGGGAGGGCTGGCAGCACACGTGTGCTCCTGCACACGCGTGTGCAGACACACACACGCACCTGGGGGGGCAAGGGTGGTACCTGCCACTGGCACACACTCAGCACCCAAAACACAACCACAGGCAGCAGGGACACCTCCTCCTCGGGCTGCCCCAAGAAAATGCCACGTAATAAACTGCATTTGAGCTACTTGGGTATTTTTGCACCAAGTTCTGGTGACAGCTGTTGTCTGGGGAGGATCCCAGCCCTAATTCTGGCTGAGGGTTGGAATTAATTCCCAGGACAGAGGAATCCCGTCAGGTGCAGCACTGGCTCCCTGCAAGGGCAGGCCTCTGCAAGCTGAACCCCTGTGATGAATCCACAGCAGCCTCCCCTCACTCATGGAGGGATGGGCCATTCATGTACCAAGTTTTCCACACCCAAATCTGGAGGCAAACCCTGTCTACTGCAGCTTCTCGTGTAGAGCTGGGGACATGGCACAGGGACTGACTGGGACACAGGACAGGGACATGGTAGCTCTGCTCTGGGTGCCAACAGTCAAATCCCACAACGGCTCCAAGCGTTCAGCCCTGGAGCAGGAGGTGACAGGGCCCAAGGGTTTCTGCAAGCCCACCAGTGCCCAGTTTGGTTTTCTGGGCTTTGCTGTCCCGTTCCAGGACGCTGGGTCTCCAGAGAATTGTCACCATAACATACTGGCACCCCCGTGCTCAGGCACAGACCACCACAGCACAGAGCCAGGGGCCAGGACACCCTCCTGGCTCATCCTCAAGAGCCCAGGGTTGCTGAAACCCCACCAGGGTCAGGCTGATCTTGTCAGCATCCCGAGAGCAGAGCACCCCAAAGCTGAGGGGGCTCAGGGCATGGGCAGACGGGTCCAGTGGGCACAGAGCAGGTGGCAGCAGACACTGAAAACAAACCAGCAGCGGGCACAGCTTCTCTTGGCACCTGCTCAGTCAAAAACCCTGCCCAAGGATGCCCTTTCCTTCAGCCACTGACTG
The DNA here is from genome assembly GCF_001715985.3 of Manacus vitellinus. Classification (NCBI taxonomy): domain Eukaryota; kingdom Metazoa; phylum Chordata; class Aves; order Passeriformes; family Pipridae; genus Manacus; species Manacus vitellinus. The sequence continues at coordinate 503,825 of NW_021939395.1, read as the reverse complement.
CACGGACAAGGAGAGACACTTCACGCTTGGGGACAACAAGTGCCCGTCCCATGCCCATCCCGTGCCCCTGGGCACTGCACCCCAGGGCACTTCCAGGGCTGGACAGGAGCCATGTGCCACTGCCAGCCTTCTCTGGGGGTGCCAAGAAAGCTCCAAGAAAAAAGCTTCAGAAAACCCTTTCTGCCAACCCTCACACACACAAAGACTCATTATGTGACAGCGAATTCTTTTCGCCCCCCACGGCTGCAGGGGCTGCCAGGCTTGTCCCGGGGAGGGATCGTGCTGCCAGCCCTGTGCCAGGGGCTGAGCTGGAGCCACGTGCTTCCCTGTTCCAAAGGGAATCAAGAGGTAGAAGAGGTTTTTCTGGAACAGATCCTGGCTGCAGGTGGGGTGCAGACTGGTGCCCCCACACCACGTGCTGGGCTGGGCTGTGTCAGGCTTCTGCCTCTGCTGCTGGGCAGAATTCCAAAACCCTGAGAAAGAAGAGGCAGCAGCACCATCCCAGCTCTCAGCCTCATCCCAGCTCTCAGCCCTGTGGGTTTTGCTAAGGGAGGGCTGAGTTACGGGGAGAGGAAGGTTTTAAATCAGTGCCTGGGATAAATAATTGCACATTCTGTTTATGAGCCTGCGACAGCAACACAAAACACCAGGAAAAGACTTGAAAAGAACCAGAAAACACAATCCCAGTGAAATCCAGCAGTTCTTGCTGAGCTGCAAAATTTACCCTCTGCCTTTTTCTTGTAGAAATCAATGAGTTCATCAGGCTCTGCCTTGCAACAGTGGGGATGTGGGAAGCAGAACAGCCATAGGGATGGGGTAAGCACCAGGAGAATGGCTGCAGGGATGGGGCTGCTCCGAAGGCTCCATCAGCCCCCACATGTGGGCACGGCAGAGCCTGGAGTCCTCCACAACCAAATAACAAGGACCAGAGGTCTTGAGGGTGAAGCAGTTTAGGGTAAGGAGAAGATAGAGCGGCCGGTGTCTGCCAGAGCATCAGGACCAGCCAGGCACCTGAAGGGAGCAGGGAGTGGGGCGCAGGTAACGGGCACACACAGTCACTGAGAGAGGCACTTACCAGTTGGCCAGGACACGCCTTCACTTCCCCCAGGGACAGTGAGGAGGCATTAACCTCATCATTAACCTCATCTTCATCCCAGTCCAGGGTGTTGTGGTCTCTCCCCAGGTCTGCCCCGAGCCGCCCCTCTGGATCTGTTTTGCCATTCCTGAGCACGTGCCCAGGCTTTGTCTGGGAATGTTCATCAAAGGCCAACAATTCACTGCTGCTGAAAAGTTTGTTCTTGCCTGTAGCATCCCCGCTGTGCCCTGCAGGACTCTCTGTGAGGCTGAAAAATCTTGGCCAGTGCCTTCCAGTTCTCCGAGGAAAAGATCCCCACAGGAAGGGCACAGAGTTGTCATGGATCGACGCAGAGTCAGGTTCATCCTCAGGACTGCACTCGCTGCTCCTTGGACAGAAGAAGCCACAGACACCTGCCTCACCTTCCTCATCTTCAGCTGATGAGGAAAAGTGCAGGGTTGGGAGCTCACCCCACTGGCCTGGAGACACCAGTGGCTTTTCTTGGTGCTCAGCACTCCTTGTGTCCATTGTCCATGGACAGAACCCCCACTGCTGGCAAAGCTGGCAACGCAAAATCATAACTTCTTAGCAAGAACCACCCAGGAGATGACATTTAGTTTGCTTTTCCCATTTTCCTTTCCATCCCATTTGATTAGAAAGGGATGTAATGGCCCTTATTCGAGGAATGTCCATGCTCTCCTCACTGGAACATGTGGACTCACAGCACAGGCTGTTCAGCTCAGCCAGCTGGGTTTGTATTCTTCATTTCTCTTTTAAAATACCAAACTCCTTTTAGCCCTTCAGAGGATCTTGTGCTTCACATCATGCTCTTTCCACTGCCAGCAATGCAGCACTGGGGGAAGAGGAGGGGTTTGGAGGGGGCTCATGTACATGGATTTTAGCCAGCTGCTGCCTGAGGTGTGTCTCAGGGCAGGAGATGCTGCTCACGGACCCTCGGGAGGAGCTGAGGCCGAGCCTTCTGCACAGGCAGGTGGAGTTCAGCCAAGACAGGGGATCCCTCCATCTGCTCCCACCCTGGGCATGGCAGCCCTGGGACAGCTCATCCCCCACTGCCAGCCCCACAGGGACAATGGAGCACTGTGTGGCAGGAGCCCTCCCGCTGTGCCTCGCTGTGCCCAAGGCTCCCACTGATGCTCCCTCACCTCCATCCACAGCACAAACAGCAGCTTCTGAGCCACAGAGGGCTCAGAGTGCAGATGTGCTGAGGTACCAGGCACGGGGAGGCCGTGACGCCCCAAACAACACTTTGTTCCCTTCCCTTAAACGTGGACAGAGGGACAAGGGTCAGGAAGAGTAACAGGGGTGGAAACAGCAAACCTGCATCAGGAAGTGCCCTTGTTGTTTTCTGTTCCAACCACGGCTGGGAACAAATCTACAGCAAGCTTTCACTTGTCTCTCTCAGGGACCCCTCCTCTGCAGCACAAGCATTGCCCCCTGACAGCAGAGCAACACAGTGACCCTCAGTCTGTGCCAGCAGCAGCCCTGGCTGTTGGGCTCCCCGTCACTGCCCCCAGTGCCGCTCTCCCCGTGTCTGCACTGAGGAACCCCCCGTGCTGGGCACAGCGTGCCCGTCCCACCCCTCACTGCCTGCGACCCCTGTGCCGAGTACCTGCGATGTGGAGACTCAGCAGCCTCTGGCCTGACTTGCAGCTCCCACAGCCACGCCATCGATCCTGCCAGGAAAGCCAAAGGTCGGGGCTCACGGGTTCACCGTGCCAGGGGTCAGTCAACAGCTTCGCTGGATGAGTTGCTCCCTCATTTTACTGGGAAAGTCCTTCCTTCCACTGTTACCTGCCCCATTCATTTACCCTAAATTACAATCCAGCACAGAGTATATTTGCCTTAAAAAATTAGCTTGGGGAAAAAATGCTAAATCCAAGCTTTATCCAAATAAAGTGTAACTACAAACCATGGAGCTGCATCCAGGAACAGCTCTTTTGAGTGGAAGAGTTGCATTTCCAGCCCAGTAAATTGCCTTTTTTTTTTTTTTTTTTCAAAAAAAGCCCCGTGTTGAATGAAAGTATCTTCTTGCCTCAGATTGGTAACCCGCAGCAGAGACCGAGGTTGGCAACACTCAACTCACCTCCCGGGGCTGCCCGCAAGCCCCGTCCTGGCTGCGGGACCCGAAAACCCCGGCTGTGCATCCCGGAGCAACCCCGATGGAGCCGGAAACCAAGGCGGGAGAAGAACCAAGCTACAAAAGGCGGTCAGGGACGGCGCGGTCCTGCTGCCCTCTTGTGACCATCGGGCCGTGGTGGCCTTCCCCAGCCCGCAGCCCATGCCCGGCACAGGGGCAGCGTGTCCTTGCTGCCACCAGACCCGGGCCAAGGCTCACCTGCCATGGCTGTGGCATGGGTGTCCCCACTGTCACCCACTCTGCATCCCCAGTGCAGAGCAAGGACACAGTCCTGGCCATCACCTCAAATCCCAGTGCAGGACAGGGAAGGGGTTAATTGCCATTGGTTCATTAGCCAGGTCAGGGCTGGGGTTAATTGCCTATCGTTCATTAGCCACTCAGAGATGGGGTTTAATATCCATTCATTCATGAGGCACCATCTTACCAGGTCTCTGTTCCTCCTTCACCCCCACCTCAGTCAGCACACTGAGCCCTGGCCAGTGCTGCTGGGGCACACTCAGGTCCCTGAAGCCACCTGAACCCCAGTTCTGGGGCACCCCAATTCTGGGGCACCCCAGCACTGCTGCTCCTTCCCCAAGCTGTCTGTGACCAGCTGGGAGCACTGGTGAGATCTGAGCCTGAGCAGAGCGACGTCCTGGCTCAGCCCTGGGGGCTCTGGCACACGTGGCCCTGTCCTGCTGGCCAGGGGGACACGAGGGCAGGGACTGGGGAGCTTCCCCCTCCTGCCTCAGCTGGGCCCAGGGAGCTCCCGTGGGACAGGCACAGAGCACAGAGAGCACAGAGAGCACAGAGAGCACAGAGAGCACAGAGAGCACAGAGAGCACAGAGAGCACAGAGAGCACAGAGCTTCCACCTGTACATCACACTGCCCACGGCACCTTCAGCCCGCTTGAATTTTCAAATTTTCAAGTTAAAAACAAATTTTCTTTTTATTGGTATTACATAGATCAAAATTAAACACATACAACAACTTCTGCTGATAAACAGTATTAGAAAAATCCTAGTAGGAAAGCAAGCCTGGTTTGTGCATCAGTCAGCTGCTTCTCTGCAGAACAGTTCAAACACTTCATTAAAGGCAACAGAGCTGCTTCCCCCTGCTTTTCTTCCCCCCTGGAAAGTACAGCAGTTGTTACCACAGACATTTCCAGCACAAGCTAAACCTCTGTTGTGGTCCCAGGGATCACTCACCTGCACAGCCCTTGGGGAGGGATGGCTGGACACCTGGACAGGACAAGGGACATTCAGAGGGCACTCAGCACCCTGAGGTAACACCAGTACTTTAAAGCACTACCAGCATTAACTGCAGGCATCTGCAAATATCCAGGCATTTCACTTGCCTGAACTGAAATGTTTTGGTGGATTTAACATGCCTGAGTCCCGCTGGCTTTGGCATCGCCCACCCACCAAGGGACAAGGTGGTTCTGTCACAGTGGGGGCTCTGCAGGACATCCACGGGTGGCTGAGGAACAAATCCCAGCTTGGGCTTCTTGATTTCCTGACGTCACCTAAGACAGTTCCTCTCCAGTCATTCCCACTGGTGCTCCTCACTCCGTCTCTCTTTTCAGCTTCATAAAGCTGAACTAACTTTTAAATTAACAAAAAATTGCACACTTAGAAGAAAAACCACATTCCATACCAGTAATAATTTAATGGAAGCTTAAAAATTCCCCATTTCCATGGCCCCCATGTCAATAAACCCCTATAGCTCCTCTCCAGCCCCTTGGTGCCACAGCCAGGCCCTGTCACACACAGCAGTTCCTTATCCCCAAATGCAAAAATGCACTTTTAATCTGCAACTTAGCAATTTCCATCCCAACCCCCAACACTAGCAGTGTTTACAGCACAGACTGCTATTGTACACAGAACTATAAATTAGGAACATTCATACCTCAGCAGGACCCACAGACCTCAGGTTCAGTCTATCTGCACAACTGTAGGAAAAAGGACATTTTACAGCAGTTTTTTCACCCCAGATGTTTCGAAGCTCTCCCCTGGATTGCTGACTGAGAACAATGGACAACAGGAACCATTTCTGTACAGTTTCCAAAAGCAGATCCCAGCTCTCATCCCTGTGCCAAAATACACCCAACCCTTGCCCACCTGTGGTTCTCCAGGTGAGGTACAAAAAGCACCTGCAGGGACTGGAGAAAGAAACCCCCTCCCTCTTACAAAAGTGTTAAGCAAAACAAAAGCCCCACAAAACAGTGTCCAACATCTCAGGGCAAGTACAAGGGAACGAAATGTTTGCTCACATTTCTGTTGCTGTCCCTGTAACAACCAAAGGAACAGTCACACACAGGCAGGCAAGAGCAGAATCCATGTCCTGCTCCACAGCAGCCTCCACCTTCAGCACCATTTACTTTCCTTCCTTCAACCTGTTCTAAAACTTTGGGGCCCAAGCCCTGGTGTGGTTTGCCAGCACCAAACAGCCTGTGCAGTAAAACCTCAATTTACTGCACAGAACCCCTTGTTTCTATCATATATACACACTCTTGGCGCTCTCCAGGGAATTCTCCCTTCCCAAATGCAGTGAGAGCCCAGTCCCTGCTATAAACCAGTTCCAAAACAGTTCTGAGTGTTTCTGCAGGACTCCAAGCTGTCCCCTGTGGTCACAGGGCTGCACCTCTCTGAGCCCACACCCCTCACAGACACAGGGCCAGGCTGACACAGTGCTGAAGGCATCAGGCTGGAACCCTCTCCCCTGGCACACGAAGGGATGAACACACACAGCACACAGATATGGGCAAAGACAACTCCCTGCCACCAGCTCCAATTCACTGCAAAGAGACTCAACTGGGTTTTGCTGAACTCCTGCTTCCCAGGAAAGCCCCAGGTCCCACGATGCCCCACGTGCACATCCCACCACTCCAAAGGGAATGAAAGGAGTCAGACACATCTTTTCCCTCTCCACACATCACAGCAGTGAAGTTCTACAGTTTGATAAGGCATTTTCATCTTCAGTGAGAATCCAAGCACAGGCATGAACTCTGCCAAGTAGTGTGATCCTGTAACTTCATCTCCCAACAGCTTGGAATTCCAGGATCTCCTGCTCTGTCCTCAGTCCCAGTGGGTACTGTTTATTTAACACCAGTACAGAGCAGGGCTAAATAAACCCCTCAGTAGCTGGACCTCGGTATCTTTCACAAAGAGGGACACACAAACGAGCACTTTTTGCAGCTCTCTGGCTTTATCCCACAACCTGCCTTTTTACAGTATCCCTATATATAAATTAGAAGGAGATAAAGCCAAGGATTCACTGCAGCGTCCATGAAAAACTCCAGTCCGTGTCCCAGTCCCTTGGGATGGGGCTCACTGAGGGGTGAAGGTGAGGATCATCCAGCTGATGACGAAGTAGAAGAGGAAGATGGGGTAGACGACGAGTGCCTTGCGGTTGGGGGGCTGGCTGTCGGCCAGGAACGCCGTGGAGGCTGCGGGGACACAACGGTCAGCACAGCCCCACCCGGGACAGGGGCTGCACTGCAACGTGGGGAGAGGGAAACACAGCAACCCACTGCTCACACAACGGGCTGCAATCACCAGGTACCGCTCCCTTTTTCACAGAGAAAGGTAAATCATGGAATCACAAAACAGTTTGGGTTGGAAGGGACTTTAAAGCCCCTCCAGTTCCACCACCTTCCACTAGCCCAAGCTGCTCCAAGGACACCAGGAGCAGAGGTAGAGGCTGAACCTGTGCCTGCATGAGGACTGGAAGAATTAGGGTCCAGAAGGCAAGTCCTACAAGGAGCAGCTGAGGGAGCTGGGGGGGCTCAGCCTGGAGCAAAGGAGGCTCAGGGGGGACCTTCTGGCTCTGCAACTCCCCGACAGAGGGGGAGGGGCAGGAGGGGTCGGGCTCTGCTCCCAGGGAACAAGGGACAGGAGGAGAGGGAACGGCCTCCAGCTGTGCCAGGGGAGGGTCAGGTTGGACACCAGGAGGAATTTCCTCATCGAAAGGGTGGTTGGGCATTGGAAGGGGAGGTGGTAGAGTCTCCATCCCTGGAGGTGCCCAAGGAAGGACTGGATCAGTGCTCTGGGCTGGGGGACAAGGTGGGGATTGGGCACAGGCTGGACTTGATGGGCTGGGAGGGCTTTTCCAAACTCAGTGATCCTGGGATTCTTTGTACAGTAGTACAGCTGCCCAGGAAGTACCTCAGACTACATCACCCACTGGCTCTGCCCAAGGGACTGAACGCAGCCCAAACCCCTGAGCACAGCACACAGGGCACACGCAGGGCACTCACCCAGGGTGGACCACCCGAACATGGCCACGACCACGATGAGGCGGATGATGAAGCTGATGGTGCCGGCGCCCGCCAGCAGCACCAGCCTGCACACCAGCATGGCCACGGTGAGCGGCAGCACACAGTACCCCAGCACACACAGGCTCTGGAAGAAGGAGCTGCACAGGGACATGGGAACAGGAGAACAGCAGTCAAAGCAGGCAGTGCAGAACTGCATGCACAGGAGGGTGTGAACTGCCACGAACAAACCCACTCACATGGTCCCTCCGAGGAGCTTCGAGTTGAGGGTGATGACCACGGCACCAAACCAGATGATGACAAAGACCTCGGCAAACTGGGGCCCTCCATCGTCCTTGCTGTCTGCAGAACCACCCTGCAGCATCCTGGGGGGAGCAGAGAGAGACAGCTGCTGTGGGGACAGAGAAATCCTGCTGTGGGGGACAGACAGGCAGAGCCATAGGTACTGACTGAGTTTTCCTAAACTGGGGAAGATGGCAGAACAGGATCCCCAAACACTTATCCCCAGTTATGCTGCAGATCAATAGTTTTTCATCTCTTTCCTTATTTTCAGTACTATCCTCAGTTTTGCACAGGAAAGGAAAATGGTTGTGGCTCAATAGGGGAGATTTCAGCCCATTTGTTTCCCTGTTTTGAGGACTGTGCAAGCATTCAGAAAAGAATAAAGCCATAGACAACAGGCTAAGAGATGGAAATTAAAGTACCAAAGATTTAGTACCTCTCATAGCAGCAGAGCAGTGAGTGATTGAACACATCAACCTTAAAGCAAGCTGGGAATAACTATGGGATGCAGGCACCACAGAGCCTGGGGAAGTGAGCAGCCACGGACTGGAATATTTAAATTACACCTCTCCTTCTGCTAAAGCTTTCCCACCACATTACTAACTGATTTCTGTACTCTGCATACACAGGCGTGCCTCAGTTACTTACAGACCTCACCAACATTTCCCTCCCACCAGGCAGATCTGACTCCCCAAACTCCTGGGAGCCACCATCTCCTCCTATCCCTGATCCCTGGACCAGCCTCCCTTCTCCCACCGCTCTCAGGACACGCAGCCCTGCAGCTCCCACACCAGGGTCCTGGCTGCAGCTGGGGGCAAAGGCATCAAACACAGCTGAATGAGGAAATGTGCCTGGGACACCTTCAGGAAAACCACTCCTAGGACAGGGACCAGGAAGTGCTCACCCTTAAATCCTAAATTTAAGGACGAGAGATGCTAATAGGCTTGAAGTGTCACAAACACATTTTATAAGAGAATCCAACCAGGCAGTGAGAATCCAACAAGGCAGAGAGAGATCTCTGTTGAGCTTGATCTCAACACATTAATCCATTTTGAACATTTCAGTTCCCAGATGCACAAGAGCACAAAACCCCAGATCCCCCAGCAATACTCACAGAGCCAGGGAGACACACAGCACCAATGGGCCCCACAGATCCCCTGCAAGGAGAGGGAAAACACATCACAAATGTCACAGAACCATCTCAGTTCCATTCTCTTGGGAGTGACAAAGCCCTTTCCCAACTCCCAAGGTGCCATTTTCCACACCCCACTGCCCTACAATTTCCTTATTCAGCACCTTACACCATATTCTGTAATAAAATTCATTCAAAGCCCATCCCTGCTAAAGCTCCCAGTTGTACCCCCAGCCCAGAGCCCTGGTGACACCGTGACTGTCCCAGCTGCTGCTCAGCCCGGGGTGTCCCACACTGCTGCTCCCTGTCCCCCCTGGCACGTACAGTCCCTGAGGAGTGCGCTGCTCTTCCGGGGGTACATCACATGGACAAACTTCTTCCCAACGGCCTTCAGGTCCCTCATCTGAAACAGACACAAAACACCCCAATTTCCCCCTGTACAAAAATCACAGTTCCTAGTAAAGCAGACAGACAGAAGTAAAGGAGCAATGATGGTAACTCAGGAGAAGATCCAACCCAAAATGTTCTGTAGCATCCTCTGAGACAGACACTGCCTATTTCCCCTGCGTTCCTTAACAACCACAACATCTTGTCCTTTTCCTTAACAACCACAATATTATATCCTTTAATAACACCAGAAGAAGAACAACAATATTTGCTCCTCTAAAAAAAGAAAAGAAATGAAGAATCCACAATTCAGATACTTCTGACCCATAGGATTTTGTTTTACATGACGAGTTGTAAAACAATCCCCAGACTTACACTGAAGTACAGGTCAAGCAGAGCTGTGCACAAACACAGGTTTTGCACAACACCTGCCAAAGAGTCTGGAAAACCCAAGTTTTACCCCAACCAGAGGCCCAGACTCACAATCGTGTCCCTGACAGGCTCGTCCAGCGTGGAGTAATCCTCATCAGGAGAGTGAGATCCCACAGGGACAGTGATCTCCCCTTCCACTGGGATGTCCTGGGATATGGACACATCTGCCAGACCTGGGAACTGAAAGGATTTCAGCCTTTAGGAGGGAACGCAAACCAGCTCACGTGCACCTCCGATGCGCTGGGGATGGACACAGCTGCTCAGGTAACAAAAGGTTCCTGATGTGAACAGCTCATGGCCTGAGCAGGTGAGCTGAGATGTGTTCATAGATGTGTAGGAGCATTTCTCCAGTCTCTCCCATAAGCTGCTCTCTGCCCTCTTTCGGCAGCAACAACTGAAGGGAAGAAAGACCAGTTTGTTTTAAGTGAGGTGAAGCCACGGGAACCACCTGCCTTAGGAGGAGAATGACTCCCATGGAGAATAACCCGTGGGGAACTGCACCGACCCCCCGGCCCGCGCACACACCGAGGCTGTGACACAACCAGGTTTCCCCGGGCTGATTCCCCGCAGCCCGGCGGGGCGGGAGAGCTCTGGGTGCCCGCAGGGGGAGGAAACAGAGCACAGCAG
>NW_021939395.1:484031-491756 GCF_001715985.3 Manacus vitellinus | reverse complement strand
GGCCACCCGGAGCTGTCCCCGCGCAGGGCCAGGTCGGACCCACCATCCATCCCCGCTGGGCTGGCACCAGCTGCGGCACCGGCCGAGCTCTTCCAGGCACCTCCTCGTTTAAGGACAGCAATCCCTGTTGGCGGAGGGTGCTCCGTTATTTTGCGTCACCCAAGTGGTTGGAGCGTGGTGGGCCATCGCGGGTCATCTCGTCACCCCCTGCTTCCCTGGGGGGCACTGGGAGGATGAGAGGGGCCCTCCAGATCCCTCCCTTCTTTTGTTGGTGGTGTTTTGTCATTGTTCATATCACGATGAGAATTTTTCCCAATGAAAGGTCGATTTCAGTGTTGACTTTGAGGGAGTTGCCCGTTCAGAAGTGCTGACAGATCACCAGAGCACCCAGCCAGGTTGTGTCACCTGAAACCACCACGTCCCACGTGTTTAACACGTTTCTGACCCGTCCAACTGCTTTGAATTGTTTTCCCTTCCCAGAGCTGTAGCTACACCTTCATATACACCTTCCCTGTGTCGTCTCCCACATCTCCTGGGACTCGATGATCTTAAAGGTCTTTTCCAATCCAAGTGATTCCATGATTCTCTGCTGTTATAAATGCACTAGAACCAGCCCAGGCCAGCAGAGCAGCCAAGGGGGCAATGAAGGCAGACACAATCCGTGCTGGTCACACACGGTTTTCCTGCCAGCTGGTTGCTTTCAGTTGGTGTTAATAGGTTTAGCTGCTGCCCTTTTGTTCAGAATAATTCAGAGCTTCCTTGTTATCGAGGCCATGGCTGGAATAGCCCATGTTTGCCCATCTGGAAGCAGCAGAGACAAAAGCTGGTGTGACTGAAACTGCCAACGTCACAGGGCTGTGAGACCTAATGTGAGCTACAAAAACACAAATCTCTGCTCAGTCCAGGGCAAAAAAAAAAACCCCCAAAAATAGAAATGAGAGGGATTTTAACAAACCTGTTGGTTAATGGAAATGCTCTTCTTTTCCTTCATCACTTTGCTCAAAACTGTTTCCCTTTTTGGTCTTTGTGGTGTGCAGGGATGTGCAGGGGTTTTGCTGGCTCAGCAGACCCGGCCGAGGGAGACTGGCCGAGGAGGAAGGGGAGAAGTAGAAGGAAGCTGATCACACCCAGAGATCATAGAGGTCCCTTCCCACCCAAAACATCCTGCTCAAACCTGGCTTTTGTTTTCCATCTGCCAGGTGATACAGACAAAGCGACTGTGGCACTTCTTGGACTTTGGCAGGACCTTGGGTTCCCCTGGGTGAGCCGAGGGTTTTGGACTGTCCATGGTGTGAGGAGCTCAGTGTTTGTTGTTCCTTCCTGGGCTGCTGGCATGGCTCTTGCTGGCAGTGTCCAGCCAGGTCAGGCTGTCTCAGCCGACCTTCTGGGTACCAAAACACAGGGGGTGTTCAGCAGGGTCTCTAGAGGATGACAAGGACAAACGCACTGGGCATCACTGTCAGCAACACAAGCTTGGCATCCGGCGTCTAGTCAGGGCCATTTCAGTGACTTCTGTTTGAGATTTTTGGGTGTGTTTTGACTTTTTTTTAGCCCTTTCACTGGTAGATTAATTTGCCATAATCCCATTTGTAGCTAATTAATATGTGAACTCAAATGGAAATGTTTTAAACAAGTCATTCAAGTAGCATGGAATTATAAACACGGAGTATTAAAAGCGTCCAGGGTGTGTGTGTGGCTGGTGGGTGCTGTGGTGTTTAATGGATTGTTTGTTTCCCAAATGCACGTGCTCCCATTCCCCAGTTTGCCTGGCTGCAGTGCTGGGCAGTGAGTCACTGCCAGCAGGACCCGTCTGGGACGCGCTGGGGCTGCAGCTTGGGACAGCCACGGCTGTGCTCCAGACCTGTCTCCTGGTGTTTATGCCCAGCAGTCTCGAGGCTTGCAGTGACACAGGCCCTTCCTCAGAGCAGAATTCCTGTTGATCTGTGTTGTTTAATCCCCTTCCCCAAGTGACTCCCATACATATGGTGCCGGCACCCGGCGCTTTCTCCAGGAGACAAATAAGGGCTCAGGGGACCTTAATAAAGGCAGGGGGACCCTGCTTGTGGGTGCCCACCCACTATCTGGGACAGGAGAGGTGAGTCCCCCCTTACCCCTTACATGGGATGTGCCATGACATGAAGATCTCCAGGGATTGTCCCTGCCAATGAGTCCCATCCATTGGCACAGCTCCAGAGCATTTCTCCTGCCATCATCGAGCTGAAACTGCCTCCTCTGAGCTCCCAGGTGGGGAGACAAGAGCAGCAGGACCCTCAGTGGTGGCACCTGGACCTGGTGCAGAAATTCATCAGCTTTAGAGCCTGCTGCTCTGCAGGAGTCTGCTGACTTCAGCTTCCTGAACATTTCTGATGAAAAGCTGCACTTCCCTTCCTGTCCCCATCCCAGGCTGACCCGTGGCTGGGCCGTGGGTAAGTGCTTTCCCAGGCACCAGGGCTTCCCTGCCTCTTACTCGTGCTGTGCCTGGCGCAGTTGTCCAGGGGCCAGCACTGGGAGCCATCCCTGGGAAGCTCTGCCTGTTGTGTCCGTGTGGGGCAGAGGCTCCGTGTGCTCTGTTCCTGTGCAGGGCAGGTGGTGGTGGAGGGCTGTTACCGAATGAGGGAGGCACTCTGGGGGCTTTAACTCCTTTGGCCTTCCGTGGATTAAGAGAAACTGGTTCCACCCTCCCCCACCCCGACTGATGGGTGGAACAAATAAAATCCAGGGGTGAAGCTCTCCCAGGGTTCTGCATCCCCCACATCCTGGTGAGGGTCCTTCTGCAGTTACAGCCCCACCAGCGCTGCCTTTGAGTGGGGTATTTTCTCTTGCTGGCTGACCCCCCCCAACAGTTGAATACAGTCTCAACTACATGTGGGACACCGTAAGGGACAAAGTATAAGGTTGTACCAAGTGAGAAATTAAACTCACTAAAGCAGAGAATAATATTGTTCCTTTGTAACAATCTTGGGCGTGAAAACCAGTGATAGAAACTAAGTTACTTTGAGCTAGAAATGTGAGTTATTTTTGTTGTAAAGTTGGCTACATCCCTTCTTTTTCATGCCAGGAGTACAGAGAGTTGCTGGCAGTCCTATATGTTGCACTGGCAGTACTGAGGCCACCGTGGCCTGGCCCTGGTCAGGGAGGGAGAAGGACTGGGAGGTGTCCATCCCCTCAGGCTGGTGCCTGTCCCCTCAGGCTGGCCGGGGCCAGGGCCTGATGTGGGCCCAGCAGCAGCCCCAGGCCAGCGTGGCCAGCACTGGTGTGACGGAGAAGCCTTGCTCAGGCCACACGCTCGAGGCCACAAGGGATGCCAGAAGTTGTGACTGTAAGAACAGCTGCTTTACAGCAGTTTCTTTCTGTGGTTTTTTTAATCTCTCCTGCTCACTGAACTCTGTCGTGTGTGGTAATGCAAACCCATTTATTTCCCCTGTTCTTTGATCTGCTCTGCCAATTAAATATCAAATGGAATTGCAGAAATGTCAGGTTGAGGCTTTTCTCATTAATATCTGAGTACTGTCATGGTGAAAATTGTCCTTTGAAGCTGGAGGAGCTCTGAGTTCTCATGCAAATGTTGTGTATGTGGTTCTACACTTGATTTCTGTCCTGTGTGAAGCTCTGCAGTGTGCCTGGGATGTGCCTGTCAGTACTCAGTCTCCCCAGGCGGTGCGAGTACTTTATCCTGAAGGATGACATGATAAAGGTATGTGTAGGGACTGGGTGGGCTTTTCCCCAAGAATGGAATTGTATGGGGGACCCAGGGAAGGTGCCACCACCATCATTGTCCCTGCAGGTCCCCGCAGTGCTGTGTGTGGGAACTGGCTTGTCCCCTCAGGGAACTCCCTGTCCCCCAGCGTGGCAGACCCGTTCTGGACAGGTTTCTGTGCTGTCGCTGGATGTGGTGCCTGAGGGTTTAATGCTGTGGAGCGTGGGAAGCAGCATGGCATTGGAACAGGTTATTTTAATGGGATTGAAGCTGCTCAGAGAAGCCTGTCTGCCTGGTTCTCCAGAAACCCATGTCCTGATTCATGGGAAGGCTGTAGGGACAACATCGGAATCTGTTCTTGCAGTACGTTACAGCCAGATCCTGGGTTCTGTGTCTGAACACCCCTAAAGTTCCTCTGGAAAAGGGGGAAGAGGAAGGAGTCTGTCTCACCCAGGAGAGGCTGCAGCTCTCCAGGCAAACATTAGCTCTGCTGGGAGGGCACAGCTTGGCATTGAGGTACCACAGTAACAATATCCTGACCCACGAAGACAGCTTAGCCCTGAGGCAGCATCTGGCACATGGGTGAGGATGTGCACAGAGCTGGGCCATGATGATGCACAGGGGCCTCTGCCAGAGCCCTCTGCCTCACGTGGGGATGCCCAGGGCCCTCTGCCTCATGGAAGCCACCGTTACACTCCCAGTGTGACCAGGGCAGTCTGAGCCCCAGCAAGGCTGGTGTGAGCAGTGTCTCTGATGCCACTGCCTGAGCGGGTGTGTAGAGGTTGCTTGTGTGCCCAAGGAATGCAGCTGCTGCTGGACAGACCTGGCCTTTTAAAAATTGGTCTGTCCTCTTGGCTCTCCTCCAGCTGTATCCTGTTCTCCCGATGCCGTGCCCCAGGAAATCAGTGCCCGAGCCATGACAGAATGGATGCAGGATCAGACCCTGTTCTGGCAGCCAGGACTTTAGGAACAAAAACTGTCCCTGGCTGGGTACAATCCACTGAACAAGGTCTCAGAGATCTCCTCAGCTTGGCCACCCTGCCACCCCTGCATTTGGAGGTGGCATCGGTTGTTCCACGGACTCAGCAGGAGCCTCAGCCCGGAGCCAGGGCCTGGCACTGCCTGGAGGGGGGCTGAGTCCAGCAGGGTCTCGTCAGTCCCCTGCCAGGGATGGGCACTGGGGGCAGCACCTCAGAGGAGACACAGACAGGGATCTGTGGGCTGTTCCCTGGTGCTTTCCCACTGACCTTGTTCCACTGTGGACCCATTTTTCTGCCCATGTTGGTTGCACTGGGAGGTGCTGCCTTGGGCTGACCCCAGGAGGGGACAGCTGCTGCTGCAGGGACACCTTCCCTGTTTCCTCCCGGAGCACATCCCACTGGAGCAGCTGTGTCTGGACTTGAGCAGAGGGAAAATGACTTGCTGGAAAATACATCAGTCTCCTCCAGCAATAATGCATTCTCCTTGTGAAGTGTCTCCTGACTTCTCTGGTCTAGTTATCTGAAGAGACATCAGACCCATATCCTGCCTAAAAACAATCAATGGCTGTAGGGTGGTTTTGTGTGCACTTAGACACCTCCTAGACCCAAACCAATTGCACTGCATAAGTAAGGGACATAGAGGACGTGCCAGTTTAGCAGGATACTCTGCAAAAGGGAAGATGCAGTAACAGTGAAACATCTTCATGAGGGTTTGGGGACCTGCGTGCTCTGAGTGTCTCTGTGCTGCAGCCCTCAGGTTGTGGGTTGCACCATCCTATGGCACAGGAGATAGCAAGAGCACCTGGGAGCTGCTCACACAGAGCCCCTGGGAGGTCTTGAGTGGATCAGCTGTGTGATTCCTTCCACTGGGAAGAACTACATCACCTTTATTCCTCAGTGGACTGGTGTCCTTTGAGGGGAGTGGGAGTTCAAATCCCAGTCTCCTGCAGCAGCTCCTAAGTGATGCTCATCTTGTAAAGAAAGGTCTCTGTGTTTGTACATCATCCCAGTGGGGCTTCAGCTCTCCCAGAGACACCGCGCGGGTGTCCTCAGCTCAGGGCAGTCTCTGCAGCCAATGAAGCCGCTCACGCTCCTGGGCTGCAGGCTCTGAGTGCAGGATCTGGGGCCCCAGTTAGTGCAAATCTAAACCAGACATGCTTTAACCATAGACTAAAACACAATAGCAGAAAAAAGAACAAAAACCCTCCCAAAAGCCAACCCTCCCCCAGCCGTCAGAGCCAAATCTTCAGTGCAGGCAAGAGAGATGAGGCGCAGGCACAGGATCCGCCGGACCCAGCTGCGAGGCAGCTCCCACTCCTCGTTTGGGGGCTCAGGGATGTGTCTGTTGGCTTTTGCTCCCACTGGAGCAGCTCTCTTGCCCTGCACGTTGTCGCTGTGGCGTTTGGTTGCCAGTGGCTGATGGCGCAGGGCAGCCGGGCTGTGCGGTGATGGCCCCGTGTGAGCTGGGCTGGGCTGGGCTGGGCTCCATGTCCCCTCCCTGCTCCAGTCATGGGGTCCCCAGCCTCCTCCCTGGGAACCACTGGCTTCTGCTGGTTACAGCTGCTCCGCCTGTGTCCAGGGGTGCCCAGGGCTTGGTTCGCTGTAGGAAGCCCAGGGCAGGATTATGGGCCGAAGTGGCCCCTCGCCAGCTGTGGCTGTGGCAGCACCACACCAGCCCTGTCCCTGCCAGCTTAGGGGCTGGTTAGTGGGCTCAGGACCAGCCCTGGTCCAGCTCAAAACAAGCTAAAGTGCAGTATTTTGTGATGGCTTTTTCCAGCCCTGATACACTTCCCAAGAACTCAACTGCGTATGGCCAGGGCAAGAGGTAAAGTCATTTTCATGTGTTTAGGGATGTTTTTTCTTGTGCTGCATATGAGGCATGCAGGGAGCTTTTCATCCATCTTCTGCTGCCTTTCCTGGCTCCTTCCCTGGGAGGATGTGGGTGTTATCCATGTTCTGTGTGTGTCTGACAGCCCACGGCTCGCAGCAACACTGCTGCTGACCTAAGAGTTTCCTCTTGAGTCACCGTGTGAAGACTCAGCTTTTCTGGCTTTTTCCTTGAGAAATTGTTGGAATATTTTATTTCCTAATGCTGTTGGTAGCACACTGGTAACTGCAGATGTGGTGTCCTTCACTGGCCCCCAGGCTTTTCACGGGTGGCTTCTGTCCTGCTGGGAGCCAGCCCGGCTCCGTGGAGGGGCAGCAGTGGCCCTGCTCCATTGTACTGAGGCGTGTGGCTGGACACCTCCTGAGGCACAGTCCTGGCAGGAGCACAAAGGTTTGGAGAACTGTGGGTTCACAGAACAAAAGGCCAAACTCTGGCAAACAGCCAGTGCCATTTGCAGGTGCTGAACACCAAAATGCAGCTGCTTTGGAACTGCTGGAGGAGTTCAGCAGGCAGCAGTTACATTTTGTTAATCAACATTGAATGAATCTTTCAAACAAATAGACCTTCTGTTCTGGTATGTGTGAATGTAAAAGCTTTTGGAAACTTGTCGGGTTCGTCCTGGTGATGGTGGAGTTTCCACCTTGGCCTGTGTTCTGCCTCGCAGCCTCCTCACGGCCCGGCCGAGCTGCTCCGTCGGGAACGGCGATCCCAGGCCGTGCTGGCTGTTCCCTGCTGGGCACGTTTGAACACACCCTCTGTGCCCAGTGCCCTTTCTTGGCACCGAATTTTCTGCACAGGTGAACATGCGGTCACGAGTCGTTCAAGTGATGATAAGAGCAGAGGAATAGCCTGAGATAAAGTTTATAAATACAAGTACAGCCCAGAATTCAGTTGCTCTCTTAGTCTGATCTCTCTCCTTTTTATCCTGTTCCCCCAGCCAAGCCTCATTCTGAAGAGCTGAGCCTGGAGATTCTTAAAACAAGAGTAAATTTATTAATCTTACTAAACCCTGTAGCTGTGAAAATGGAGAGCAAGGAACATGACCTGTTCCTGTGCCATAACAGGATGAATTGGGGACTGGCAGGGCATCGGGAGACCCTCTGTGTTGGAGGTACAGAGCTGGACCTCCTCGTGGACACAGGGGACACAGGGGACCTCCT
>NW_021939395.1:460869-483101 GCF_001715985.3 Manacus vitellinus | reverse complement strand
CAGCC
Source organism: Manacus vitellinus (assembly GCF_001715985.3). Classification (NCBI taxonomy): domain Eukaryota; kingdom Metazoa; phylum Chordata; class Aves; order Passeriformes; family Pipridae; genus Manacus; species Manacus vitellinus. The sequence goes on along the minus strand of NW_021939395.1, from coordinate 483,096 downwards.
AGTGCCACCTGCCAGCCTCACCCTGATTCCAACTGGCCACCTTGGCTTCCTGCCCCAGCCCCGCAGTGATACCCGTCTGCCACAGTCACGGCTCACCTGGCACCACTCTCCCCACAGCTCACCTGGCACTGCCATCCCAGCTCGCCAGGCAATGCCATCCCTGTCCCTTCTGCAGGGGCAGGTGTCCAGCAGCCTCTGCCTGGGGAATTGGCAGGAAAGCAGCCATGTGCTGTCGCCCTTGGAGCCTCCCGTGAGGGGTTTGGGAGCTGCTGACTGCCCAGCACAGGAACACCAGTACCACCTCTGTCAGCAGCGCCAGTGCCCCTGGAGCTGGGCAGTGTCTCCGTGCTGTGGCTCTCCCTCCTTTGCCAGGTTCAGCACACTACAGGGCAGTGCTAAGCAATTCCCTGCTGTAGTGACAGTTGGATTTGGACACAAGGTGGTCTGAAATTCTTGCAGGTGTAGCAGCACCAGCCCTGCAGTTGGGCTTCAGTCCGTGGTAGACCAAAGGGCTGCAATGCTGTTTCCTCCTTGGTGACTCTTCTCTGCCTCTGCGACTCTGGGAGCATTTGCTCAAAAAGTAGTTGCATTATTTCTTAATGCACATTTCACTGCTTTTGCCGATTTCTAAGGCCATCATCTTTTCTTAATCTCCATTTCAGTTGCCCACGTGTTCTGGGCTGGCTGCCCTGTGTCTCTTTCCAGTTTTGCTGAAGCAACTGCTCCAGCTTTGCAGAGCTGCAAGGTTGGTTTAAAAGGCCAGAAAAATGCCAAAGGTGAAAAACTGTCCTTTGAGGAGTTTGGGCTTCCAAAGTGCAGTTTTACCCCTGGCTCATCCCAAGGAGCACTAAGGGAAGCGCTGGTGCCTGCAGGAATTTTGCTGTGCAGCTGCACATGGAGTGAGTAGATGTCGTGGCTGTGCTGGGCCAGGCAGGGCCCTGTGCTGCCCTCAGGTTTCAGAAGCAAAAATCATAAAAGAAAAATGAGTCGGACACATGGTCCTTTATAAAAACATTAAAAATAGGGCCCCAAGTGCCACTCTCCAGGAAACTGGTACAATCCAGTGAGTGTCACTGTTAGAATGGTGTGTTCCATGTTTTTGCTTTAAAATTGGTTCTGCCATGTGAGTCTCTTCCTGATCAATGGATCTGTCACAGTGGAGGTCTCAGGAAAAAGACACTGGATAATTAGTGATCACTTAATCCAGTGGAGGGGAAGAGTGCACCCTTGTCCCCAGAACCTGTATCCCAGATCACTCACTCCCAGTTTTCTCCAAAACAGACCAATATACCCCAAAACTTTGTTGTCCTTCCAGCCTTGCTTGGTTGCTTTGTGTTTTGCTTGGATTTTTGGGCTGATACGTTGCCAAACTTCCAAGTTGTTGGTGAGGAGACCCATGATCTCCTTCTGTTCCAGGCAGCCAGGAAAGCCCCTCTGTGTGTTTAACTGCCTTGGGCTTCAGTGCAGCCTCGTAACCCTTGCCAGCTCTTCTGGAGCATGGCAGGTTCGGCACAGCCGGTTTCCACAGGCAGTGAGAGAGATAAGACAGGCATGAGAAGTAAATGATAAGTGTGAACCATTGCTGTGCTGGTCCTTGGGTTTTTAATTAAAGAGTAAATAAGAAAATAAGCCTGTCGAGCAAGTTCAGGAATTTCCCACAAGGCTGCCTGGGCAAGGAGGAGAATTTATGAGAATATGAGATGAAGTTTAGGACAGGAACCAGAAACTGGGTGGAGGGAGAGTGGGAGAGGATATGTGAATGGAGGTGGTGGTCCAGAGAGCAGGTAACCAGCTTGCAGAGCAAAAGGTCACTGTGTAGGGAGAAGTACTGAAAATTGTCTTTGTACTGGGAGTACAGCCTTGCTCTTCTCCCTGGAGAAGACAGGGAAGCAGCAGCTTATGAATGACTTGATCAGTGAAGCCCTGATTAGGAGAGGTAAATGTGTGACAGTGTGAGACGTTCAGTAAATTCCTTTGCAAGAGATTTGTAAAGCACAGCTAAATATAGCAAGCTATTTTTAGCAGTTCATGCTAGCCACTTACTCCTGGCAAGTGGAAAACCCGTGTCAGTGTGGGAAAAATGGCCTTTGTCCAACGTGTCAGGATTTCCGAGTCCCCACAGAGCCTTCGGGGGCACTTGCGGACAACTTGCCCTGGGTCACTGCCAGGCACTGCCTGTCCTGGGCCGCTCTGTAACTCCCTAATGGTGAGCATCTCTCCTCTGTGCAGCAACAGGAGGGCTGGATTCCTCCTAGGATGCTGGTGTGGATTTGGGACTACCTAGAAGGCCGTCCGGGAAGTTCTTTTTTCCTCATCTGAGAAAATCAACATGTTTTTGTGTTTGAGCAGCTGTGGAGTATTTGGGAGTGTTCTGTGAGTCAGGGCTCGTTACTGCTGATCCTGATGGTACATCCGGCTCGGCCGGGGGAGCTCATGGCTTTCGGAGCTGAGGTATTTTGGTGGGACACAGACTGGGGTTTTCATGCAGTTAGTACACACAGTGCAAATCCAACAGCTCGGAGCAGACTCCAGCCCCTTGACCAAACGCTTTGTGTGTCGGCTCCTGAAGCTCTGCTGAAAGGACAGAGAATCCCTGGGAAGCAGCAGGTCAGGTACCGAGTCCAGAACATCATCTGTGAGGCAGCAGCGGGGATCAGCTCCATCTCCATGATGCAGTTCCCTGGGGAATTCTTTGGTGGGAGTTGGTAACAATGAACACATTGTTTTCCCCTCAGGGATCACAGCCCTCTCCCTACATGCTGGGGAAAACTGGCATTTCTCATGCTGTGCATGTACTGTGCATGCACTCCATGGGGGAGGAGGAAATGGTCCATAGGGACCACTGGAAGGAAATGTAGGTGTGTCCTCAGCTGCTGTGTGTCAGGGTCTTGCAACATTTCCCTGACAAAAATGGATTTCCAGAGTTCAGATCTAACCTGAAAATTTGTCTTTGTCTTAAAATGCTCTTATTTAAGGGCAGAATGAACTTTTATTGTCTTTTGTTTGCTTATTTGTAAGTGTATGGCTGGGTTGAACAGTTCTGTTTTCAAGCTGGAGAAGAAAGCAAAATGCAAAGGTGGAGCTCCTGCTTACATCTGCTCTGGTCATTTGCACTGGCACGGCTCAAACCTGGTTTGGATTTTCCTTTTTGATTCCTTATGGGACTCCTCACGGGTTGCTGAAGTTGTGGCTGAGCTGCTGCATGAAGGGCACCTGGCGCTGCTATCTGTGGGTCAGATGGAGGCAGAAGCTTGGGAATGGCTTGTTCCCCCATGGAAGTCTCTGCTGCCTGCTCTTCCCCAAGCTGGGAGACCAGCTGAAGTCACTTCCCACCTTCTGGTGTGGACTGGGACATCCCATCCCTTCCCAGGAACAGGGGATGCTGCAGCCCCATCACTGTTCAGCTGTTCACACCCCCAGTGGGATCAGGTTAAGTTCAGGAATGCCTTTGCTCTGGGACTGTTGCTGGCCAATGATTGCCATGGTGTTGAGGTGTGGGGGGGTTCCTTTTATTTTAGTTTTTCCTCCTTAATTTGCAATGTGATGCCCAGGGAGTGGCATGTGATGAAGATTAGCCAAAGGGCTGCTGAACCCACTGTCTGCTCAGCCCCTGACCTTCTGGAGGAGCAGCAATTCCCACCTGGCTGTGTCCTAGGAAGAAGCAGAGGTGGTGCTGGCTGTAGCAGCTGCTGCACAGCCAACCAATGTCATATGAGCAGGGACTATTTGGGTGTGGATGAGGAGGGTGAGGGTGCTGGCAGCCTGGCCTCTGGTGTTAAGTGAGGCAGCCCAAGCACATTCCTCCTGTGGTGCACGAATTCTGCTGGTCCCCGTAGCTGTCACCACTGGATTGTCACTGCCACTTCTATTTCTGTGTGCTCAGGGACATGGTTTCCTCTCTTGGGAACAGAGGACCATTGCAGTCACAGAGATTGTGATTGTGGGTTGCAATTAACAAAGCTAATTAAGGATGTGCACCTATGACACCTGGAGCATCACAGCCCCTGGTGTGGCACCTCCTGCCCCATTCTCCAGCCAAGGCTGCTCACCCTGGGAGTGTGAGGGGGAGTGTGGGGCTGTGTCCCCCACAGCTCTGTCCTGTGGTGGTGGTTTCCTTCTGGTTTAAATTCTAAGCACTGAGGTAAAAAGCAGCAGCACAGCCTGGTTTGGGGCTCCGTTTGTGTTTCTGCTTTGTCAGAGGCCTGTGGCTTTTGCAGCGGTAGCAGCACTTTTTTGTTTGTGGTTTTTGGTTACCTGTGGTTGCTGTGAAAGGTTGAAGTGAGGATCCTGCCAGGTCCTTGCTGAGCAGGCTGTGTGTGGGGCACATCCTTCCTGAGCTGTTGGCTCTGGAGGTGTGTTTACACATAAATACAGCCCCAAGTTCTCCGTGTGGCTTCTGAGGCTGGCACTGATGCTGGTGCTCCCCACTCCTGCCCCACAGCCCCGCTGTGGGACTCTGTGCAGGAATGGAACTTCATTTTTATTAGAAGAGTAAAGAATTGTGACCACAAATGGTAAGAGTTGGCATGACAATCTTAGGCTGGAAGGAGGAGTCCTTGAGGACTCCTGATTGAATCCATTTTGGTGTGTTTCCATGGAAACAGACTGAGCTGCACCACGAGCAGCAAGGGTCCTTGGGGCTCTTGGCAGTGCTGAGCCTTGGTGTGCTGCTCTCAGGGACATTCCAGCTTGGAGCTTGGCATTATTCCTTCAGCCTTGGGTCCTGGTGCTGGGGGAGCAGGACAGGCCCTCCAGCCGCCTCTCCCTCCTGCCAAGCTTTGGGGGTGCAGAGCGAGGGTGTTTGGCAGCTGAGTGTTTGTATCGGGAGGGAAAACATTTCCGAGTGTCTGTTAAAATGAGGGACAATACGGACTTATCTCTCCCAGCATGGGATGGAGCCCCAATTTTCCACACAGCAAGTCTCTTCCTGCTGGCCCCTTCCTGCGGTCAAGCCGCTTTCCTGTGGCCATGGCTCATCCCTTTCTGCATGGACGCCTGCCCCGCCCCATCCCTGGTGTCACCACACCGCTGTTCAGATGCCACTGAGGGAAGGGGTGATGTGCCCCCCAGTGCTCTGCCTCAGGCCCTGGTACTGTCCCTGTGCTGGGCCCAGGCAGGAGCATCCTCTGTTCCTGTGGTGGCCGGTGCCAGCAGGCAGTGCTGCGGCAGAACCAGCTGTCAGCCAGCCCCACTCCTGTCCCAGGAACACCCCAGTCAGCCAGCCCCATTCCTGTCCCAGGAACACCCCAGTCAGCCAGCCCCATTCCTGTCCCAGGAACACCCCAATCAGCCAGCCCCATTCCTGTCCCAGGAACACCCCAAAGCTGTGTTGGCACCACAGCAGCACGTGGGGCTGTCTGTGCGAGCACACAGGGTCTCTGTCAGGAGCTGGGGTTCAGCAAAGGCTCCCTACGTGTAGGAGCTGAGTCACCTTGATCTGGAGGAGCCTGGTTTCCATTAAGATCTCCTCAGACATGTGCAGTGCTGGCTCTCCCTCTCCCTCTCCCTCTCCCTCTCCCTCTCCCTCTCCCTCTCCTCTCCGCTGCTCCTCTCCCTCTCTCCCTCTCTCCCCTTCCATCGCCCTCTCCTCTCTCTCTCTCCCTCTCCCTCTCCCTCTCCATCTCCTCCCTCTCGTCCTCTCCCCTTCCTCTCCCCCCTTTCCTCTCCCTCTCCCTCTCCTTCTCTCATCTTCCACAGTTGTTTCCCTAAGGGAAGGGCTGTGCCACCCCAGGGATGTCTTTGGCAGCCACCTGCCTTCAGCAGTCACCACTTGCAGCCGGGGCTTCCTACACCTCACTGGTGAGGGTAAGGATAAGGATGGCTCCCCAAAATGAAAAAGATTCCTTGTTCCAAGTGCAGCCAAACAGCACTGGGCTAACTGTGGGGCATCCATTGTGTTTTTCACTATTAAGCTGATGTGAGTATGTGCACCTGGGTTTCCTTCAGCTGGACATTTGGCAAACAAACTTCCAGACCAGATGTATTTTGAAAGGAAAATGTAACTTAAATTGGCTATACTATTTCTTCTTTTCTGGTTAAAATATGCTGTTTGTCTTTTCAAACCTTTCTCTGCCATGGCCCTTCCCCCCGTTTCTGTAAAACCCAGAAGGCAGGAGCTTGCCAGTTCATTCCCTGCTGCAGGGCTGACATGGAAACGTGGCATGTGCAGACCCTCTGTCCCCACAGCGTGCTGTGCAGGGCCTGCGTGTGCTGCCACGCTCCTCGCTCACAGGGACACAAAGCCAGAGCCTCCCGATGCCTCATCCCCTTCCCCTGGCCAGCAAACATTGGGGGGACAGACGGACGGGTGGACAGATGGATGGGTGGACAGACGGACGGGTGGACAGACGGACGGGTGCTGGCCGGGGGTGCTGTGATGAGCCGCCTCAGTGACACTGCTTTCGGGGGGGCTCCGGGACCCACACTGGGCCGGGAGGGGTGTTCGGAGGGAGGGACTGGAGGCCACCCCCTTATAACAGCAGTGGAGGGGCTGGATGGGGCTGCAGCAGCTCAGGGTTTGCAGGGGAACGAACAAAGCTCCCCCTGAGCAAGGGCTGAATGAGCCTCCGGCCCAGCCTGAGTGAGCGCTGGGGGACTGAGGGGGATTATTTGCTGAGGGTTTCCATCAAGTCAATGACATGGTTCTGTGTGAGAGTTCACCCATTTACGTGCTCCAGCCCCTGGCAGCTGGGGCTAAATAGCAACATTCAGGCCTGAATCTGCTCATTCAGGAGCAAAGGTTTGACCCATCAGAGGGAGCTGCTGAAGGAGGCTTTTGAGGGGGAAGCGAGGACTGTGCTCTGAGCCCACGCTCCTCCCCATGCTGGGTACCTGCCTATCCCCCTACCCCTCCTGTCTGGGGACCCTGGGGAGGGCCAGGGGACCCAGGGCACTCCTGACCTAGGGACAGGGGAACAGAGCAGTCCGGGGACCTGCCAATATCACACGTGGGCCACTTGATTTGTCTTCCTCAACATTCATTTCAGTGTTGTCCAGTTTTTCTCTCTCCTTCACAGCAGTGTTTCAGAACACCTCATGATTGCCACTGTGGCACTAAGTTCTATGTTCAAATTAAAAAAAACCCAGCCATGTACACCGAAGTTTTTTATACAGCAATTGCTCTCCTGGTTCAGCAAACCCCGGGTGGGAGCTGGTTGCACACCAATGTCTGTGCTGCCACAACTTCACCACTTGCCGCTTCCTGAACTTCAAAAAGTACCATCTCCAGTGTACCCCCACAAAGGAGTCCAGCCTGGGGCTGTGCCTGTGGCTGGAGTCCCAAAATAGGGAAAATAGTGATGTAAATAAGAATATAAAATTATTCCTTTGCTTTTGTCCTGTTGCCTACATGCTATTCCCTGAGGTCAGGCAAGTACAGCCTCCTTCTGTTTGTATCTCGGGAATTTGCTATTGGAGAAGGCCTTATCCCCCAGAGAGCATGTAGCTTTGTGCAGGAAGATGTGGTTGATTGGATGAAGTGTCACCAGTGCTTCCCTGCTGGCCCTGGGTGGGTAACTGGGTTGGGCTCTGCTGCAGTGTTGCTGCCCTGTCCCAGGGCTCCTCCATCTGACAAAGGAGCCACTGCCCTGGGGCTCTGAGCCAGCTGTGCAGGATGCAAAAGCACAAAGGATCTTTCTTTTGGCCAGAAACTTCTCTGGAAGGTCCAAAAATAATTTGGACTGAGCCACAGCCACCACCAGGCCACAGTGTCTTTGCTTCCAGCCCAGACGGTTCCTCAGCAGCGGGAGCAGCAGGTGCCCGGGTGAGCCCAGCCAAGCCCCCGGCTCCCTGTGGCACTGTCCCTCTTCCCTCAGGGCCTGTCTGTGTCCGTGACCTCCAGGAGGGACAGTTATTTTGAGTTCTGCCTTTTTTCTCATGTTTATTTTCTGACTCTACAGATTTTTCTCACTTATAACAAAACAATTTCTGTGAACACTGGCCAGGCTGTCTGACAGCCCCCATGCTCCAGGGAGCTGTGCTGATGCACACAGAGCCCCAGAGTATCTCCTGCATGTTTTCCTGCAGGGAAGTGTGTCAGTGTCCCTTCCTGTACATGGCAGGACAGTAGTTGTACCGTGCAGTACATCCATTAATGCTGCAGAAGCTTTTTCAAAGAGAAAAAAACCCCAAACCCAGTGCTCTGTCTGCAGCCTCTGAGGATTATTAATGCAGCAGCATTTGCTGCAGCGCTGAAATTCCTGATGCCTTTGGATTTTCCTAACCACCTCACTATGGTTACAGACTTGCAGCCTCTGTAGAACTGTTGCAGAAACCCACAGCTGATTGCTCTGTCCTTTTCCAGGGTACTCCTCAGCGGTGCAGAAGTTCTCCCAGACCCTGCAATCCTTCCAGTTTGACTTCATTGGTGACACACTAACAGATGATGAGATTAATATTGGTGAGTTCTCTGCTTTTTTGATGCTGATTTTCAGTAACTGGAACAGTCTCCCTCTCTACAAATTAGCCTGCCTGATGGTTTTTAAGCAGCCTCAGGAGCTGGGTTCCAGGCAGCTCTTCCATAGCCTATTTTATGAAGTTGAACAGTCACGGGTCGAGTTTCACATTCCCAATTCAGCGGATAATATGTGGAGGTTTTCCGTGGCTCCAGGCCTGCTCCATGCTGCCATGTGCTGGGGAGGAGGCAATGTGGTGCTGGCCTCCCAGCCAGCTCCACTTCCCAGTGCCACCAGTGGAACCCAGTGGGTGCTGCTCCCAAAGCTGCCTTCACTCCACTGCACAACCTGCCCCACATTGCAAAGGGACTGGGCCGCAGACTGCTGGGAAAAAGGATGGCTGGATGTGTCTCATAGGGAAAACAATGGCCAGTCTGTGCCTTGGGCAGGCAGCATGTGGCAGGAGTGTGGGGCTGCTGCTCCCCACACATCTGTTTGGGGATTAGTGATCCTGGAGCCCTGTTCCATCCCTGCCCTCCCCCAGCACAGCTCTGTGGGTCACACAGCGGCCACTGCCCTGCGAGCTGAGCTGAGGCACCCCAGTGCCCCAAACCCATGTTTCACATCCATCTGCTCTTGGCTTAGGGGGTGGGTGGGTGCTGCAGGGGTGGCAGGGGGTGGTGGGTTGCTGCAGGGGTGGCCAGCTGCAGAGGATGACAGGGGATCCTCCAGCCCCCGAGGGTCTGACCCTGCCCCGTCAGACAAAGCCCTTGGGGCACCTGCCTGGGCTGAGGGGCTGGGACTGCCCGTGGGGGGCACAGGGCAGTCAGTAGGCAGAGGCACGGGGCATTCACCAGGTGGGGCACAGTGTCTTGCCAGACTGCTCCGGGACTGCACACAGGGGAAAAGAACAAAGAAAAGCAGCTTTTGTCAGGCGGTGGTTGAAGAGCGGCTGCAGGGGGACATGGCTGATGTCAGGTTTCAGATCTCTGGGACGCCATCAGAAGGGGAAGGAAGTGGAGCCTGTTCCTTGGGCTGCTGTATTTAAAGCCATGTGAAGCAGATTGCAGCCTGCCCCTCCGAGGCTGGTTTCCTTTATGGAAAGTCTCTAGGTGAAACATGCTGGAAATGAGTCAGCCTCCAAATCTGATGGCAGCAGAGGTGCTGAGTTTCCAAACACATCTGAGTCAGGGAGGGGAGAACACTGCTGTGTAAATGCCTCTCCTGGGAGCAGAGAGGTCTGAGGCAAACAGCCTCCCAAGGAAAGGAGTGTCCCTCCTCTTAGCTGGAAGGGGCAAAGCTCCGACAGCCAAGTGAGACTGCTGGGAATGGCAGAGGTTAAAGGGAGGGATCGTGGGCGGGTGAGAGAAGGAGAGATCATAGCAGATATAAAACCCTCCGTGTGAAAAGAGGCACGTTTCCCTTCAGTTTTGCTGGGGAGTATTTTTGCCTTTTCAAGAAGAGGTCCCTGGTTTCCCCAGGAAGAAGCCTGGGCTGTGTTCCTCCTCCCACCCAGGGCCTGCTGTGCCTGCTGGGGCTGAGGCTCCCTTATTCCTGACACAGCAGCAGGGCGTTGACGTCTCTGTAGCAGCTTCCATCTCCTGCAAGGGTGCCAGGGATCTGCGTGGGAGCACAGAGCTCATTTGATGTGCAGGATATGGGAATGAAGCAAAACACTGACAGGCACTTCTTACAAGCTGCAGGGAACGTGTTTGGGTTGCAAATAAATAGAGCTAAAGACGTGCTGCTCTCGTTGTGTGGGCAGAGAGCAGCCGGACGCCTGGCCGGGTGGCTGTCAGGAATCTGGGTTGATTTTGTCTTCTTTGGTGTTGTCTGTCACGAGCAGCACTTTCCCCTGGGGACGTCAATGGTTACAGACACACCCACGTTACCCCAGGGCTGCAGCCCCCCTGTGGTCCCCTCTGCAGTCCCCTCTGTTGTCCCTCCACTGTCACTCCCATGGTCCCTCCTGTGGTCCCTCCACTGTCACCACATAGGACCCGAACCAGCAACTCCTTCAGAGATGAAGGGAGCAGTGAAATGGGATGGCATGTTCCTCCCTCCCAGGCATGGGAGCCTGGAATCCTCTGGCAGTAAGGACGTTCCTGCAGTACTTCTGGCTGCCCAGCTGGGTCACTCCAGCATTCCCAGGTGTCGGTTCCCAGGTATGGCTGGGCAGGTGGTGGCTGTGCTGCAGGGGCTGGCAAGTGCTGACCCAGGCCAGTAGCACAGATCTATCCCAGTGCTCCCGGGCACTGCTGGACTGGCAGCAGCATCCGAGCCTTGTGTGTGTGGTGCAGGGACAAACTCAGTGGGCTGCTCTGTGACTGCAGCCAGGAAACACGTTCCTGGGCTCTTCCTGTGGAGCAAAGGGGAAAAACCAGCTAGGGAATGTTTTAGGTACTGACATATTCCCTGCAAGTTCAGGGCTGTATTCTCTTTTTCCCTGTGATAATTCCTTTCCTGGCTCAGGCCACTGGTGTCCGTGTGCTCCGGGTTTCCCGTGGCCTGGGCAGCCGCAGCGACAGCCACGCGTGGCCCTGGGGGTGAGCACGATGAGCCAGCGGCTGTTGCACTGCTGGAGCCCTCGCTGGAGGAGAGCTCAGAAGTTCCTGACTCATCAAGAAGGTCTGTTGTGCTGCTGCCGGCTGAGGGCCCGTGTCACGAGGCTGCGGTTGTTCCCTTTGTGTCTGTCTCAGCAGCTGCAGAGTGAATCCTCTCACGCTGGATTTTAGCAGGACAGGTACCTCTTTGAAGGTGCCACTTGTGAACGAGGGGAGGGGGCCCTCAGCCTGCACAGAGGGCAGAGGAGCACCCTCTCCCCTGAGCTGTGGGATGAGCTGTTCCTGTCCATGCCTCACCATACACCTGATGTGCTCTCTCGTGTGCTGCCTGCCCGGCCCAGCCACAGGGAGGGAGGGTGTGACCTGCAGGCACAGAGCTCGGGGGGTTTGACAGAGCCATGCTGTGCCGTACACACCAGGCCAAGGGGGAGTGTGGGACCCGTCAGACCCATCCCACGCTGCGCTGAGCAGGCTGGAACTGTGGGAAGCTTTCCCAGCTAACTCCAGGTGGTTCCCAGGTGCACTGCGGTAATCAGGTTGTTCCCTCGGGCATCCAGCACACAGCCACAGTGTTTGCATGGGCAGATGTTGGCCCAGCCTTGCCTTGGAGCCCAGAGAGCTGGGAGTTTGCAGAGCCACTCAGCTCCGCACTGTCAGTGCTCTGCTGCTGAGATGTTTCTTTCCCTGTGACAAATTCAACTCCTTCCTGAATTCTCCTTCGGTGTGGCAGGGACAGGGGCTGGGTGTTCCCTCTTGGTGTGGGGAAAGTCAGTTGCTCCAACCTAGTCTTCTTTTTCCCCAGGCTAAATTAGTCTAGTTTCAGATTGTTAAAGGAATGCTTTCTTGCTATTTATATTGTAGTTGGACTCTAACTGCTGATCAGTGAGATCCTTTTGTTTCACTTTTAACATTTTGGGGAGTGGTGTCAGTGTCTATGACCATTTCTACACCTGTTGCCTTTCCTCCTGTACACGGACTTTGTGTCACTAAATGTGACCTTTGTCATTCCAGGCTGTTTTCATTTTACACACTTGTCCTGGTGAGCACCTACGACTTTTCCCAGGCCAGAGGTGCCAGGCCCATCCTGGTGCTGCCAGTGGCTGTCCAGGTGGGAGAGGCAGCCCCATCCTGCCCATAGCCTCTTATATGGCAGAGCCTGTCTTGCTGCTGGCCCTGGGGGCAGTGGCTACACCTTCCCCATGTTTGCATCTTCCCTGCCACCTTTCCTAATGAAAGCTAATTAACATCCTTTTCCCTTTCCAGGGCCTTCTCTCCCTCATTGCTCCTTCTCCAGTGCATAAATAAATACCCTTCTCCAGTGCATAAATAAATACTCCTTGTGGCCAGCCTGCATGTGGCTTTGCCTCACCCAGTTTCTGCCAAAAGGGGCCACCTCTTCTCTGTTTTTGGCAAGGCTTTAGCCGGCCGTGCTGGGGGCACAGCCCCATTGGGGTGTCCCAGCACGTGTCCCACACTCCGGTGCCGTGTCCCAGCCCTCCTGACCAGCCTCTTCTTTTCTTACAGCTGAGTCCTTTAAGGAGTTTGCAGAGCTGCTGCAAGAGGTAGAGCTGGAGAGGTCCATGATGGTAAGGTGATCAAAACTGGGCTCTGTCATTCCCACCATGGTTAAATGCCAAATTGTGGCCAGGCTTCCCACAGCAGGGAAGCTGGGAGCACTGGGAATGTTGTGCTTTGTACCATGTCTGCTCCATGGTGCCCTGAGCACAGGGGAGGCAGGGGGTGGGGAGGGCTGAGGTGTCCCAGGCAGTGTCCCAAACCCCTGCGGTGTGCAGGCAGTCCCGGAGCCCCCGGCCCAGCAGCAGGAGCAGGCTGGCTCTGCAGGGCCAGGTGTGTCTGAGCTCCTCACCAACTAGTTCTGTGCTGAAACCAGGCATCAAAGAATAAGATGTGGTTTTGCTCTGGTTTTGCTTGGTGCAGGCAGGCAGTGCCCCTGTGCCACTGATCCCCTGCCCGTGCCAGCCCAGCTCCTGCAGGGCCATGCCCTGCCATCAGCCTCCCGCTGCCATGTGCCCTCTGCCTCTCCAGAGCTCCTCCAGAGCAAGTGCTGGCTTCCCATCTCACTCCTAATTCCAGGAAAAATATGAAGGTTAGGCTTGGTGAAGAGCTTACAGCATGCCAGGAATGTGCTGCTTGGCTCTGTGTTCCTTTGCCTCGTGCGGCTGCGGGAGCTCGTGCCAGGCTGGGCCAGTGCCACAGGGGCGGCTGTGCCAGAGGGTCCATGGGCAGGCAGGGAACGGCAGGAAACCAGGAAAGCGTGAGATACTTCTGTATTATTAATTACAGTGGCTCTTTGGCAGTGGGGGAAGCAGTGGAAGGAATTGTTTCAGGTATTGTGGGTGCTGTCCAGCTTTCCAAAGTTGGGGATTTTTGCCCTCCACTTGTAGGATCAGTTGTTTACAGCAGCCCCTCAGGATGTTTCACACTCTCACCATGTTTATCAGCTTTAAATTCCCTGAAGGGCTGTGGAAGAGTGTTGTCCTGTCCCCTTCTCTTCCCTTCTCCCTTCACTGGTCCTTGGGACAGAGCCTGTCACAGAAGTGGGATGGGAAGAGACGGAAAATTGATCCCAATGCCAGGGGGGGAGCTGGAGCCAGTGAGTTTCCTGTGGATTCATGGAAAGGGAGTGCAGAGCATGTCCCAGGAAAGCATCTCTCAGACATGAGACAGGAGTGGAAGAGTCACAGGCAGGCTTTTTCTTTTCCCTAGCTGGATCTGACTGGATCTTGGGAGAAGGGAAGTCTATCATTTTTTGAGAGCAGTGTTGTAAGATCAGGATGGGGCATGTCCCCAAGGCCTCCTGTGCTGTGGTTGGGGGTTGTTGGGTGTTACTGATGGGGAAGAGCAGGCACAGATGGGTTGACTTCACCTACAGACAGAGTAGTTTTCAGTCAAACACATTAAAATCTGAGAGTTCTTGGCTTCTAGCCCTGTTGAGCCTCTGTTTAGGAGAAAACTGATCCATGTCCTGCAATTGAAGTGATTTTAATTTGCACTGTAGGTGCAGAATGCGAGTGATTTGCTGATCAAACCTTTGGAAAACTTCCGGAAGGAGCAGATAGGCTTTACTAAGGTAAGGGTTGTTTGTTTCTTTCTTTTCAATGTAAACAGATTTGTTTTCTGTTACTGTGTCTGAAATCAGATTTTTCTCCTGTTATGAACAAGCAGACAGTTGCTGTACTACATTCTGACTTCAGGCTCTCAGAAACTCCCTGTTCAATGCTGGCTTTCAGCCGCTGGCACAAGGGCTCGTGCTGTGACTTTTAGTCTGATTTTTCAATCATAAGAGGCTCCAAAACCTTTTCTGAATTCTTTGGGTTCTCTCCTGGCCTGATTCCCAAACTCTCCATTCTGAGCAAGGAGTGCTTGTTTCGGTCAGGAGGTCCTCCTTGCTGCTTTCTTGCCTCTCCCCTTTGTTCACTCAGTGCTACTGAGAATAAAATACTTTCTGCAGAGAAGTGTGTGGTAGAGGGGGAGGGAGGGAGGGAGGAAGGAAGGGAAGAGGGGAGAGAAGCAAAGGCCAACAGGCAGAACCTGATTATAGTCATAGGGCATTTGTTATGAAATATTTATATAAAGCATCTAATGAGTCCTTCAGTTGGACCAAACTTTTAAAGAAACAAACTATAAAGAGCAAATTCTGCACATGTGGAACAGAAAAGGTAATTTTTCCCTTGTCTGCTATCAAGAAATCCAGGTTCCACATTACTCGGCAGCAGCTTGAAATGGGGTTGGCTCTGACCCAGCTCTGAAATGGAGATGTTTTGGAGAACACTTGAGGCTTGGATTCAGCCCAGCCCATCTGGAGGCTTTGACTTTTAATAAATACAGGGTTTGAGAAGAGGTACTCGATCACCCTCCTACCCTTTGCCATTCCCTGCACGCTGGGTGTGTGTAACCCTCTGAGGAGCCGCAGCCACAGCCCTTGGTCTCGTGTCCCTGAGACTGTTTCCTTCCCAGGGAGCCCTTATGGTGTGTAAGGATCCCTTTGTCCACAGCCCAGAGTGTGCTGTGCCCCAGGAGCTGAGCTGCCTCCACCCAGGGGCCACATATCCCGTGTCCCACTCCAGAGTGGCTGTGCCCAGCAGGGTTGGTGCTGTACCCTGGCAGTGGGGGGCCCTGAGCACTGACATGCATTCCCCTGACAGCCTGCAGCCCTTCCTTGGTCCCTGTGGACAGACAGGGCCCTCCGGGTGGATGTGTTGTGTGGTGACAGTGGCAGGACACTGCTCAGAGCAGTTGGAGAGGTGGTGGAAGGCAGGGAGTCATTACAAGTGGCTCAGAGGTCATCGTGGTTTGGCTTTGGGTTTTGTTTCTGGTGAGGAATACAAGGTGTGCAGAGGGTTGTGCCGTGGCTCACCCCAGTGCTCCATTCGGGAGCTCACAGGGCAGCACCTCACACCCGCCGGGATCTGGGTGTGCCCCCACCAACGGGGATGCACAGAGAGGTTCTGCTCTTCCCAGCACTGCCCCACAGCCTGGAGGCACTGTGAGTTTGGGAAGGAGCCTCAGCCATTCCAGCCCCTTGCCCTCACCCCCAGTGATTCCCTGAGAGGAGCCTGTGCCACCCCGCTGGCCCGGAGCCCGTGGGCTGCACCCTCAGGGATTGCTCCAGGCACAGAGCCTTCCTTCACCTGCCAGCCTGCAGAGCTCCTCTGGCTCATCCCCACCCCACAGCAGAAGGTGTGAAATACAGACAAGGCTCCTCACAGTGGGGCTCTGTCAGCACAGGTCCCTCACCGGCATCACCCCAGAGTCCTTCCTGATCCACACCAGGGGCAGAGGCCAGGGCTGGGCTGTGGGACAGGCTGGAGACATGACACAGGGAATCTGTGCCCTCTGCTTCATTTCCGTATTTTGGCAGCGTCACCTTCTGTGAAATGTTTTCTGTTCCCCGTGTGAGCTGCTGGAGCCAGATAGGAAGAGCCCTTGAATTGGGGCTTTGTGATGCCTCTGGCTGGAGCGCAGCCAGTCGGTCTGACCAGCACATCTGAGGCCGCATTCACCCGCTCTCCTGGGGCAAATGGAATCTGCTTGGGCAGAGGGTGTGCTCCCACACAGGGCAGCCCCCGGGCTGTCACTGGGACCCCCTCCAGCCACCTTGCCCTGCCACAGCCCCGTGGGATCACTGCTGTGCCCGTGACTTGCTGATCGATGTGTATATGTGCAGACGTCACAGATCAAAGCGAGGATCCAGGACCCTCTGAGCTGACCCATTTCCCAGCGCTGGCACCTCCCTCTGCTTGAAAGCTGAGGAGCTGGAGGGGGTTTATGGCGGGGGTGAGTGTGGAAAGGAGCCAGCACACACGGGGAGCCTGTCCCTCCCTCCCCACAGCCCTGGCACTCAGCTCCACACTGTGGGGCTGGAGTACTTTTGGAAGAGCCTGGCTGCACTCACTGTGTTGAGGAGGATTTGAATAGGAAAAGTTTCGTTCCAATTCCACTTGGAAGGAGACAGCATTTTTTTTTAAAAAAAGAAGACCCAAACACAAAAGCAGAAACACAAAGCAAACCGAAAAGTCAGAGGGGAAAAACTGTTTTGGATGCACTGTAAGGGTGGGAGGAATGTTCACTGTGCTCAGGGATGCTGAATAGCTGCAGTGTTTGTCAAAAGTTCTTCCATAGGAGATAATGTATTCATAAAAGGACTTAGTTAATTCTATTATTAGTTTCACTAATTATAATTTTAAAAGAAAGGGAAGACAGTAACTTCTATTTGCTTTCGTCTATGCGGTAGCAAGGCCTAAGGAGCATTTGAGAGAAACCAGTGGGTGAGGGAAAAACACCAGGATAAACTGAGTGGGGTTTGATGGAAATGCTCTTTCTACACCCCTCAACTTGACTCTTTAGAAATTATCTTTTTTTGTATTAACTGCTGATGCCTTATAAAAAGGAGTTGTGATGATCCTGCACCCACTGACCCTCCACCTGAACCCCTCAGGTGTGTGTGGAGGTGGGGCCTTCCGGCAGGCAAAGGAGAGAAGTGGCCCTGTGAGACAGGCTCCCTGTTTGCCACTCACTCCACCTCTCCTAGGACAGGAATTTCAGAGGATCCTAATTAGCATCTAATGATTAAGGACAAGTTTTGGGAAGTTCTTTGGCCCCTGGTCAGCTGGACCCGATGGCTGCCAAGGGGTTCTGGCATCACTGGAGCTGGATGACCTGCCAGACCAGGCAGCCAGTGCTTTCCTGGGGGCTCCTGCTCATTCCTGGTTAAAGCAGCACCTGCCAAAGCTCCAAGTGTGGAGCTTTCACAGAGCACCCTCCTGCCTGCACTCCTGTGGGATCTGCTCCTCCCGGTGAGCAATAAATGGAAGTCGGGTGGCTCTTGGACTTGGCAAACCTTAATGAGAAGGTGGTGCTGCCCTTTGCTGAATATTCATGAGGAACTAATTCATGCTCATGTTTCCAGACTGTGCTTCAGTCTGGGTGGGTTTTTGTGTTGGTTTTTGTCTTGGCTCACTTTGTTCAGCGGCCAAGGAGCTGTTGAAGCCTCGGCTTGGCAATCAGAGGCATTTGTAGGTCATCCTTCTGCTGTTCAGTTATATGCTAATTAGTCCGAGTGGGAATGATTGGCAGGCATTAATGGCCCAGGCAGCCCAGGAGTGTGACCTTACAGACAGACACAGGAACTGCAGCTCCGCAAACGCTTTCACTGCGCTGGGTTTGGGTTTGCTGATCGGGGTAGTCACGAGGGTGGTGGTTTGTTTTGACAGTCCTTCCTGGCCTCGCCCCCGCAGCTGCAGCGCTGCTTAAATTAGGAATCACCCGTGGAGGACTCCCTGCTCCTCTGGATTTGATGTGGATCTCTCTGTTCTGAGGTGTGAAGTTGCTAATGCAGAGTCACAGTACCCAGTATTGCAGGGGGTGATTCCAGAAGATGCACTTCCCTTCAGAGCTCTGGTAATTCCAGGAGCTGCAGGGCAGCAGTTGTAATTGCTAGGGTGAAAAGGTTTGCTGGGTTAAGCCTACCCTGCTCTGGACAGTTACATACAAGCAGCAATAGTCAGATTGGTGTCTCTGCATTTCCCCATGGTAATTGTGCTTTCCCAACAGCCAAGTCAGGACTCCTGTGAGGTGAGAATTCCTTTTCCCGGAAAGGCAGCTGGCAGGAACACTTATTACTGTTAGTAGGAGCCAACCGTGTTGAGCCCAGGCATGGGTCTTGGGAGCCCCCAGGCATCCTGCCACGTAGGACATCCTGACAGACAAATGGAGTAGTCCATGCAAGTGGAATGGGGAAGCAAAATTTCATGGCAGGGGAGGCTGCAAACTCTGCAGTCACTACTGAATGCATGAGGAAAATCCCTAGTAGCCACCAGTCTGGCTGATTTGTGGTGGCACTGGTGTGTGTTTGCATATCCATGGATTTCTGAGTGGGGGCAAGAGAACAGGATTTCAGGGCTTTCAGAAGGTAGGTGTTGAAAGATACCGTTAATTCTCAGGAAGCTGGGGTGTCCTGATTCTGCCTTCTACCTTCTTGAGCTTTCCAAAGCCAGATAGAGGATCTGGACATCCTGTATATACCCTGCAGTATGTACACACCAGTGCTCAGCTGCTTGAATCTGGCTCTGAGGCTGCTGCCAGGCTGGAATTCCCTGATTTTAGCAATTTAGTTGCTAAAACATCAGTTACCGTCTGATGTGGCTATTTGTCAACCTGGGCTCTACTCATGGTTGTGTCTTGATTTCTGAGTCCTCTGTGGTTTCCCAGTCAGTACAAGGAAGGAACCAACATCCTGGTCCTCAGCCCTGCTGCTCCCTGCCTGCTCTCAGGGCTTCCTTCTCGAGTGTCTCTGGTTGCTCTTGTTGGTCTGTGCTCTCTTTGCACCACTGCTGGCAGGGACACGAGGACTTCCTGCCCACGTGTCGCCCTTGCAGGCCTCTGCTTTCCTTTTGCTGCTCTTCAGAAACACACAGTAAAAGCTTGAGAACAGAAAATTGCCAAACTCTAACAAACCTTTCCTTGGCCCTGATGTGTTTCTGACATTGCAGTGTTTGCCCTGTTGTTTCTGAGCTGAGCACATCAGCAGATGGTGAACAGGGTTTTGATGTGTGAGCACATCTCAAGTTTACTGGACACTGAAGAGGTTGAGAGGGGGAACAACACCTCATCAGGGGGCTTTTGCCACGATGCTGACATGACAAATACTTCTTGTGCCACAGAGTATTGCCAGAGCTGGGTCCTGAGGTGTAACTGCATCCAGGCTAGGCAACGGGGTGTGAAGGCAGAATGAATGGGAAGTGACCTTCTGTTCTGGCCGGGCTGACCAGAATTTGTCTATGGTAATACAGAGTTGCATAAAGGATCTGGTGTTGATGCATGTTCTTATCTGCAAAATGCCAGTAACAGGTTCTGTTTCACCTCTTGCGTCTACAGGAAAGAAAGAAAAAGTTTGAGAAGGATGGTGAGAAGTTTTACTCTATGCTGGATCGCCACCTGCACTTGTCTTCCAAAAAGAAGGAATCCCAGTTACAGGAGGTGTGGATGGAGTTTCCTTCAGAGTTGGGTCCAGAAGCAACACTACCAGCTGCTCTAGATCTTAAAAAAAAAATTTTGGGGGGGAATTATTCCTTCCAGTTATCTGTTGAAGTTGATAATCAGTTAAATCTACTCAAAGCCTGGATTCTCTGGGCGAGGCCAGGGAAATCAAACTCGTAGTTCTCCGTGTGTGTTGGGTGCTGGGAGTGGCTTTATGGTTGTCAACTTATTGCCACCCTCATGGTGTAGGACAGTGACCAGGGGCACTGGCACAGCTGGGGACTGGCCACCCTTTCACCTGGGGGGCTGCTCTGGCTGAAATAACCCGCTATTATTCCTTTTGCTGACCTGCTGTTGTCTCACTGCTGGTGCTTTTGGGTGGCTGTGGGGGCAGGCAGAGGAGATGTGTCCCGTGGTCCTGCCCTGCTGCAGCTCTGGAACTGCTGGTTCCAGGTTGCAGATGGAGTCAGGCAAGAGGGTGGTGACAGTGACCTTGTCCTCCCAGGGCTGTGGGTGGAGAAAGGGCTTGTGCTAAAATAACAAATGAGCTTTGTGAAGGCCTTGTCCTTGCAGAGTGGGGTGAGGTTCTGGATCCATGAATGAAAAGGAGGCAGAAATAGGCAAACTGAGAAGAATATCCAATACCCCAGTTCAAACCTGGACTGGAGACCTGGCAGGCTGTTTTTAGTGAGGACAAAGCTACCTGTGGGCTGACAGACAAAAGCAACTCAAGTATTGTAAAACTACATGTTATGTATTTTCTTTTTCCACCTCTCCCTCCTTCTTCCAGGCTGACCTTCAGGTGGACAAAGAGAGACACAATTTCTTTGAGTCCTCCCTCGAGTATGTCTACCAGATCCAGGAAGTACAAGAAAGCAAGAAATTCAGTATTGTGGAGCCGGTAGGAGCTTCCTTTTCTCTCAGCCTCATTGGCTGGTGCTCAGGTGTGCTGATGTGTTACCTGCTCTGCTCACCTGTCACAGCCTGGCCTGCAGTGCTCCCAGCCTGTGGCCGAGTACAGGGACCTGGGTGGTGGCTCTGCCCAGGTGCCAGGTGTGGTGGGATCGTGTGGATTTTGTGGATGAGCACTCTCCAGATCTGCTCTGGGTCTCCCCATAGGGTCTTTTATTCTGGGAGTGTTTTATTCAGACAGATGTGTGGGTGGTAGCCTGGGCTTTAGAGACAGTGTGTTTGATAAGTCGTGCTGAGGCTGGCATCACTCCAAAGCTTTAAGGAAAAAAGAATTGTAATTTCTGAAACCTGGCTGTCTGTCCATCCTTCCTCCAATTAGAAATACAGAGGTTCAGTCTGCCCTTTCCCTTGTTGCAGGTGCTGGCGTTTCTCCACAGCCTCTTCACTTACAACAATCTGACAGTGGAGCTGACACAGGATTTTCTCCCCTACAAGCAGCAGCTCCAGCTCAGCCTGCAGAACGTGAGTCCCTGCCTAGCTGCAGGACTTTTCCATTGACTTCTGTTCTCATTTGGATTTACATGCCTCTGATGGCAAGGCCTTTCCACCCGAGCAGCCTGGCTGTGTTTCCACTGGGGGAGGTTGCAGATACAGTTATTTTCTTCTCAGCTCACTGTGTTTTCCCCTCTCCTGCACAGCAGAGTCCGCAGGCCTGTGAGAGTGTTTCCTCTGTCTGGGAGGGGCTGTTGCAGTCGCATCATTTAACCTGGTGCATAAACAAACCTGAGATTATCTTCCAGTGTAATGAGATCGAAATTGTACTCTGAAAAGGCCTCTAACCTTGATCCTAATCATACTGGCTTACTACAGGCTTACTACATGCTTTGGTAAGCTCCTCTGCTGGCCAAGTGTGCTCATGGCGTAAAATATCCGGGTCCTGTTTCCTTTATCCTCAGTCTTTCCTTGCTGGCCCTCATTCCCATGGAACAACAACCATAATGCTGAGCCAAGCTGGGTTTGCTGCTGGCTCATTAATTGGTCCAAGTGGTGTTCCATCAAAATGCCTGGATTTTGTACCCTGTGTTGACAGGACTCCCCTGCCAAGCAGTGTAGCAGGAGCCTTTGAGGAATCAACACCTTTGGGAGAACACACCTGTCACCTGAACAATGGTGCCAGGAGAATCTCAGGTGCTGCCTCTGCTCCACCCAGCCCAGAAATGTGCTGAGGTTCTTTTACTGAGGGAACGAGTGGCCTCCCAGCTGTGCCTCCTCAGCACCATCTCCATGCACCTTGTGTCAAACCTTGTGTCAAACCTTGTGTCAAACCTTGCCTCTTCAGTTATCTCTAAGAGCCCAATGCTTCTCATAGCCAGAGTTTCCATGAGGATTTGTGGAGTGGCTTCCAAATTTTGTATCCTGGGGACCAATTAATTTCTGTCAGAGCACCTCAGATTTATCCAGGAATACTTTCAGCTCACTCTTTGCTCATATTCAAATGTGCTTCTATTTGTTTTCTCTTACCAGACAAGGAATCACTTTTCCAGCACGCGGGAGGAGCTGGAAGACCTGAAGAAGAGGATGAAGGAAGCGCCCCTAACCTGCAAGCTCCCTGGGCAGCCGACCATCGAGGGCTACCTCTACACTCAGGAGAAATGTAATGGCTTTGGGATGCACCTGGATGTGTTAGGAATGTGCAGGCCCGGGCTGCCCTGACATAGCCCTGCTCTGGGATGCGCTCGGCTCCTGAGCCCAGGCCAGTCCTGCTGCACCACGTGTCACCACTGCCAAGACACAGGGTGTCCAGGGTTACACCACTGCCAGGGCACAGGGTGTCCAGGGTTACACCACTGCCAGGGCAC
>NW_021939395.1:444913-460725 GCF_001715985.3 Manacus vitellinus | reverse complement strand
GGGTGTCCAGGGTTACACCACTGCCAGGGCACGGGGTGTCCAGGGTTACACCACTGCCAAGACACAGGGTGTCCAGGGTTACACCGCTGCCAGGGCATGGGGTGTCCAGGGTTACACCACTGCCAGGGCACGGGACAGGACATCCTGCCAGTGCCTGAGGTGTCACCTCCTGCACTGCCTGGGGAAGCACTGGCAGCTCCAGCTGGCAGCTCTGCCAGCGGTGGCACAGAGCTTTCCCTGGGTCACAGGAGCCATGTCAGCACGGGGCTGATTGCCCTGTGCTCCAATGAGATGGGATTTATGACTCTGGAGCTCTGGCACACTGTGCCTGGGCTGTGTTTTATCTGAACGAGTTCAGATATCTGTTCATCCTGCTTTTAGAAGAAAGCACATGCAGTAATTTAGACCCTGTGGCATATTCCTGCAGGCCAGTGGCTATTTGCTACCTCTGTTTATGTTTCCATATAAATTGAGTATAAAGAGTTGTTCCTCCAGACAACTGCAACTTAAAAGCAAATTCAAGAAAAAATACCAGTTGAAATATTTCCTATAAAGGGGTTCAGGTAAGACAACAGAGAAAAGTGACAATAAATCCAGTGTGATAGAGACAGGAACTTCAGGGTATTTTAAAGCTGCTGTTTTCTTTATTAGTGAGTTTTCATCAACATGAAAAAGTAGTGGTGTGTGTGGAACAAGCATTCAGGACACATAGGATCCTACCAGTGGAGGTCTTGGCTAGGCTTGGCCAAACCAGCCTGGCTTGTGCCCAGAGATCCACAAACACCCTTTCAGTCAGCAGCGTGTTGGGAGGGCACTGGAGGCAGTGGCTGCCCTGCACTCCTCTCATCCTGCTCCTCCTCCCCTCCTCTCCTCTTCTTCCTCCTGCTCCTCCTCTTCTCCTGCTTCTGCTCCTCCAGGCTCTTGCCCATGGAGACACTGGTGAGGGAAGTGTTCCCACAGGGCTGTCAGTGTCCATCCCCAGAGAAGGGAGGACGTGGGAAGCCCCAGCCATGCCTTGCCAGCTGTATCCAGGTACAGTCCTGTCCCTGACTCCGGCCTCTCGTGTGTTCTGCAGGGGCGCTGGGCATCTCCTGGGTGAAGTATTACTGCCAGTATGAAAAAGAGGCAAAAACCTTACGGATGACACCCATAGACCAGAAGCCTGGAGCTAAGCAAGTGAGTTGGATGTCTGCAAACCTTGGCCCAGCCGTGGGGTCTCCCCTTGCACTCGCCCGTGGTGTCCCTCCCATGCCAGCCGTGCGGGTGCCACGTGCAGGAGCAGCCGCCGGCCCTGCCATGGGAGCAGTGTCTGGCTGCAGGCTGGGCCCAGGGCAGCGCCTGGGGATGGGCTCCTGGCCACAGGGGAGGGGGGAGGCTCCATCCCCTCCCTGCCTTGTCCACACAGGGCAGTTTGGTGTCGCCTGAAAGAGCCACCTCTGTGAGGGGAGGTCTCACCCCTCTCTGTCCTTGGAGCTGAGGCCCGGCAGGGTTTGGCAGCAGGACATGGGGCCGTGTGGTGTGAGCGATGCTGGACAGTGCTGACCCATGAGTTCAGTCTGGGGTGAAGCTTGTGCTTCTCTAGACCAGCTGATGTTGATCCTTGCCCATGCACATGGGCTGTGAGCTGCAGCCTGGGCTTCACGAGCCCTCTGGCAGCCACTGCAGTGCTTGAATGACTCAAGTTGCTACAGGAGTTACTGCTTCCAAGCACAGCATTTCCCTGCCTCCTCATGTGCTCACAGCACTGCTCTGTGGTTTGTCTTCTGCTCTTGGCACTGGTTCTGTGGGACTGGGACAGTGTTAGGAGAGGAGGGGAGGGCAGCAATGCAGCTTCAAACTGCACTAAGGCAGTAATTTGGGGAACTGCTGCTTTTCACAAAGTGCTCGAAGTCTGGGAGTTCCCCCAGTGCCTCCTCGTGACAGGGAAGGGGTGGGAGGATGGAGCACAGCCAGTGCCTCCAGCTGAATCCCCCACCCTCCTCTGCCATGGAGCGGGTCCCCAGGGCCTTTCCAGCCTGGTGTGTGCTCCAGTGCATGAGCTCATGGTCTGTTCTTGGCAGTGCTCTGCACACTGCAGCAGGAAAATAAAATAGATGTTTTGCAAGTCTTTGGCAGAGACCTGGGCAAAGAAATGTCCAAACTATTGTCTGGAGAGATTTGTTGTCACCTATGCCATAAGCATGTCTAAGAAGGCCAATTACTGCAGGTAAGGGCTTGGAAACATGTAAATTAGTGCCTTTCCCAAATTCTGGCAGTCTGGGAATCTGCACCATCAGGTCATAGCTGGCCACACAACTTCACAATCACGTTATGAATTGACTGTGCTGCAGAGCACAGGGACATGAACACCCAGAACCAGGACTGAGCTCCCAGTGCCACCTCTCCAGAGCACACCTGCTCTAGATGGAAATGCCCCTTTGCCACATGGTGTTTGTGTAAAGCCATCAATGACCATCAGTGTTGTGGGTAACTGGTACTGATGATCAGCCCCGATAAAAATTAGGACCCAGCTGTGTCAGATCAGAGGGGAGCATGGTTCTGGCCTCAGGCACCAGGGACTGCCTCCCCAGGTTTGCTGGAGCAGCGTTCCAGGGCTGCAGAGGCACAGTGCTGGTGGGTGCGGTAATGCTGTGAAGTCCAGAAAATTCTGTGACTGAGGAGAGGAAGCCTGGAGCACAGAGCCTCTGATCCCTGCCTGTGTTGGTGGAGGGAGGGCCCCCTGTGCTCCTGTTACTGCCATCAGACTCTCAGGACATCTGTGGGCAGTGCTGGGCTGGGCTGGAGCTGCAGGGGAACCCGAAATCTTCTGTGTTTCTGTCCTCTCACCTTGGCTTTCATGTTCTCTCCTAGGGCACCTTGGACCTGACCCTGAAATCCTGCGTTAGGAGAAAGACTGACTCCATAGACAAAAGGTTTTGTTTTGACATTGAAACCAATGAAAGGTGAGAGGCTTCGCATTCAGGCGGCCCCAAACCCCACGGGCCTGGAGCAAATCCCTCTTTGCTGTCTATTAAAAACAACTTTTCTTCCTTTCCCTGCCTGTCCCTGGGGGAATTCCACGCAGGTCCGGGACCATCACGCTGCAGGCGCTCTCGGAAGCCAACCGAAGGCTGTGGATGGAGGCAATGGACGGGAAGGAGCCAGTGAGTGTTCCCGGAGCTGTTCCCAGCTGGAATGTGCTGTCGAGCAGTGTCCTCTGCCGGCGGGTGCAGGGCACACTCGGGGACACGGCCCCTGCTCTGTGCCCCTCCTGCTTCTCTGCAGTACCTGCTGGTGGATCATGGCCTTGGGCTCCGTGCTGGGCTCGGCACAGCTCCCTCTGGGGATTTTGGGTTTCCCCCTAAATGTCGGGATGTTCCCTGGCTGTGCCAGCCCGCTTGAGGACTAGCCTTTCCGAGGCTGGGATGCTCCCATTCCTGCTCCTCACTGCCTGCCAGAGCTGATGTTTTGTCTGTCCCTGCTCTGAGCAGCCTTTGGAAAGGTGGGGCTGCCCACCCTGCACCCGTGTTCTCCCACCTTTCTGTGCCTACTGGGGTTTCCTTCCTTCAGTCTGAGCGAAGCTCAGAGCCCTGCAGTTTGCCTACAGAACAGAGAATTTCCCTAGCAACAAGTGCCCCAAGGAAATGCAGGGAGGCATCAGAAACTCCTTTTTGTGCAGATAATGGGATCTTGCTAATTGTAAAATGGCATTTCTATGGGACATTGTCTTTTTGGCTGTTATTGGCTCTGGGTGATTTATGGATGATTTATGGGTGACCTATGGGTGATCTATGGATGATTTATGGGTCATCTGTGGGTGGTTTATGGGTGATCTGTGGGTAATCTTTGGGTAATCTATGGGTGATTTATCAAGTGCTGCATTTTCTTTCAGAAATAAGTACTAAATCATGCTGATGATGTTTTTGTTTCTCCCTCTCCCATTCCCTCTCCCTTTTTCAGATCTACCACAGTCCCATCACGAAGCAGGAAGAAAGTGAGTCACTTCTGTTACTGTTATCTGGGCTCCCAGAGCTGTCCAGAGGCTGGGCAGGGTTTTCCTTGCACATACTCTCATTCCCAATTGCTGCCAAGTAGCTGTGTCCCCCCTCTGTGGTGGCAGTGTCGCTTCTGTCCTTGCATCACAGTGTCTGGCACTGAGCCCAGATAAGAATGGGTTGCAGACAGTAGAAGTTAGTGATGCAAGGAGCAGTTTTTATTTAGCCAGGAGTAGTGGGATGTGGGGTTCAATTTGCACCTCCAAATGCCAGCGTAACAGAGGGGAAAAGATCAGTGAGAGACTCTGAGGATATGTCCCTTAGCAAAGATACTAATAGGGCAACAGAAGTGGCATTTAGTTCCCTGGAGGTCCCACCCACCACAGTGTCCCACGTCCCCCCTCTCGGCAGTGGGGTGCACCTTGGGAGCCCTGAACGCTCCAGGGCCTCGTTAGCTGGGTGAAACCTGCATTCTGTCTCAGAGCTCACTTTGTCAGCACTGTAATTAGCTGGCTCTAATGAGCACAGGGGCATGAGCACAAACCTGCTGTGCGGCCGTGTTCACATGGCACACTGGGAGCAGTGTGACTCAGAGGTTCACTAAATAAACACTCTCTATTTTTAATAGATTAGAGCTGGTAAGTGTTCCAGTGGTATCACAGCCCTCGGAATCAAGCACCGAGGGGGTCTGTGCTGATTCCTGTGGTAAGACTAAGAAACATCTGAACTTGGTGTTGCTGTTGCTCAGAGCAGAAATAACCAGTACAAACAACCTGCTGAAAATGCAGGGACCCCATGGGCTTCCCCAGCACAGCCTGTGCTGGACTGGGATTGATCCAGATATATCCTGTGGCTGTTTTTTCCAGCAAAATGTTGTTTTAAGTTAAAAAGAGACAGGCCCAGAGCTGAACTGTGGGTAGTTGGCTGGAACAAGCCCTGTTCTCTGCTTTCCTCAGCACATCAAGCTGGGTTCATTTTGGTTTTTAATTCTAGTGATGTAGAGAAGCAGAAAATACATTATTGCATGATGGGGAAGAGCTTCAACTGCAAATTTTGCTCTGGAAGTGATTAATGAAGTCCTTATCAGACACAATTCACATGTGGCAGGACCTGATTTACACTGCTATTATTAAAGACAGAGAGGGGATAGGGAGCAGTACTGCGACTCAAAATAAATTTGAGGGGAAATGGGAGAACATATGGAACTAATAACTGCTTGTCAGGATGTACAGAGTGCTGGTGTTTTCCTGGAGGGATGTACAGGATGCAGGTGTAGGTGTGAACGTATCTGTGAGCTGGGGCACTGCAGCTTGGGGTGCTGAGAGGAGCTGGAGCTGGGGGTGTCCCAGGGGTCCCCAGGGGTGCTCAGGCAGCTTAACATGGATTCCTTGTCCCAAACAGTGGAGCTGAATGAGGTCGGCTTCAAGTTTGTTCGGAAGTGCATCAACGCGGTGGAGACGAAAGGTGAGGAGCTCGCCCTGCTGTCGGGAGGTGCTGCTGGCCTGGCCCTGCCTCCCGTGGCCTCAAGGCACCTCATAGTTCCTGTAGTACTGTGTTTGTTAGTCACTGACACAGGACCTCGGCTTTTAGCTGAAGAATACTTGTTCTTCAGGAGCAGAAATCCTGTGTAGTCTGGAATGTCATCATACCAAATTCGGTTGGGATTGAACTTCCACCTTTATGCTGTTTTCACTCCTGGTCTTCTCAGTTCTGGCTCTGAGCACACCCACTGTCAGGCAGCAGGAGAGCAGCTCTGACAGCCCATGCTGGGGGCCAGGCAGAGCTGGGGAGGGTACAGGGTTGTTCAGCCCCAGTCTGTGCAGCAGCAGGACAGAAACAGGCTGAGGGGTGGCAGCTCATCCTCTGGGCTGTCCCATGTCTCCCAGCCTCCACCAGTGAACATCCAGTGAACTTCACCAGAGTGGGCTGGAGGAGTAGGGTGAATCGCTCGGAACTGCTGGATGCCCAGGCTGCTGCAGGGAATGGTGCCTGGGTTCATCTCCAGAACCTCTGGGACTGTGGCAGCCAAGGCCTGCTGGAGTGGGGAACAATGGGGTGACTAAGACCCTGCTCACAGAGCTGGGAAAGACAGTGGCTCTGCCTATCCCAGCACTGGCCAGTGTTTTCAGAATCTACTTCAATGTGTTTGTCTTCTCCCCGGGTTTGAGCACATTCATGTTAAACCTGCAGCCCCCAGAAATGGCACATTTGGGCTGGTGTATCCCATGCACTGGCTGACCGGGCGGTGGGACAGAGCCCGGCAGCAGGGAGAGCAGTTCCACTAGATGGGGCTTTTGGGCTTCCAACCAGTGGGAGGACCTTGGCTGACAGTCCTGACTTTCTCCTCTTAGGAATCACCACAGAGGGCGTGTACCGGACTGTTGGCAGCAATATCCAGGTGCAGAAGTTGCTGAATGCCTTTTTTGGTAAGAATTAATTATTCCATGTAATTACCCTGTCCCGGTTTTGAATTACTGGGGAGGGACAGAGAGTACCAAGTACCCCAGTAAGAATGTCCAATGTGGGTCCCTGCAACCCCTCTGAGTCACATGTTCCCCTCCTTTCCTGGGCCTTTTCCCCTTCTTTCCTATATCATGGTGAGCTGGACTGGGATAACACAGTGAGCTGGACTGGGGAGGCAGCCTCTGCAGGGAGGCCTCCATCCTGGTGTAAGGTTTTTCCCTGGAAGGATGGGGACACCTCCCTGTGTGCGTTAGGGAGTCAGTGTACCTGTTAAGAAGTCGGTGGATGCATTCCTGCTGTGAGCCTGCCTGTGGCTGGATCTGTGTCACAGAATGTGGCAGCTGGGGGCAGTCTCTATAGGAGACTCCCTGGGCAGGCTGTGGGGCTCAGCAGCACAGCTCTGTGCTGGGACAGGTGCTGCCAGGCTGGGACCTGGCTGAGGCCATCGTGCCCCGACCCCTGCGAGCCCCTGGGTGAGCCCTGGGCTCGGTGCCCAAGGCTGAGCCATTCTCTGCAGCCCTGCATGGGGGCTGGAGCACAGGGCAAGGAGTGTGATCCCCTCACTGCCTGTGTGCCTCGGGCTCACCCCAGCTCAGGCACCTGATATTAATGCAGCATTCATAGCCTTTGGCTGTTGCTTCCTGTTGCTTCTACTCTGGATGATGTTTATTAAGACGCTGGTTTGTGCTGGCATCTGGCTGTGCCCAGTTCTCATGGAGCCATGACTGGCTCCACTAGCCTGTGACTCATTGCTGAGCCTCAAGTTTTATTGCTGCTTGATTCTCACCCTCCCTGTGAGCAGCTCTGTGGTTTCTCCTCCAAACCACACCAGTGAGTGGCTTTTTGTTTTGTTTATCTGCATGGCCTGGATAACCACTTGCTACCCACTGGGTATGAATGCATGATGGAAAGTCCAACACCACAGAAATAACTGCTGCAGCAGGATTTCAACCTGAACTGCTCTAAAGAGTTAGATTTTTGTTTGTTTGCTTGCTTCTACTCCTCTTTCTTTTTAAAAATAAATCCTGATGTTTATTTTTTTAGTCTAACTGCCCCCCATCCTGCAACCACATCCTTCACTTCATGGCACCAGAGACATGATGTGGTTGTTCAGTGAGGGTGGGTAGGAGCAAACTGTCCTTCCACACTGCTGGGCCCCCCCTGAGCTCCTTCCTCTCCCTGCAGTGAGAGGAAATGCTTCCAGAACAGCATTCAGGGGAGCAAAGGGGGGATTGGAGCTGGCACTCAGATTACTGTGGATGTCAGAAAGCTTGTCTTGGGCCTGTTGAAATCTGTTGTTTCTGCCAGTCTTGGGAAAAAGCAAACTATGGAGAATACGTCCTCACTGACTTTTCAGCACTGCTTAAATTTGATCTTCTGCTTCCCCCCTTGTCCCTCATTAGCACTGCTCCCCAGCCTCTCCAAAGTCCTGACATTGGTACTTTTCCCAGCTTTTCCCTGTTCTGTTTTTCTCAGCTACGGGAATCAGAAGCTCTCTTTGTGTGCTGCTGTGGCTTCATATGTCTCGAGGGGAAACCCCACCAGAGCAGACTATTTATAAACAACCTCTAAATGAACCTTATTTTAAAGGCATTTTGTTTTTCCTCCAGATCCGAAATGCCCCGGGGACGTGGATCTCCAGAGTGGGGACTGGGACATCAAGACCATTACCAGTTCACTGAAGTTCTATCTCAGGTAGCACTGCAGGTCGGCCCTGCCCCCAGGGGGCAAAGGAGCCTGGGGCTGATTCAGGTGAAAAGTGGAGTAATTTGCCAGATGTTTACATCTGGCTATTGGAGAGGGCTGAGTCACAAAGGCTTGGGGAAGAAGACTGGATTTTGATAAATGTGGGTGTTGCAGAACCCCCCATGCCATGGGGAGAGCTCTTTCAGGGATGCTGCCTGGGGAGGTGCCGCTGTGGTGGCACTGAGGGAGCAGGCGGGTTCCCGTCGGTCCAGGGTCGGTGACGAGCAGGTCATGCTGTCCTGCACAACTCAGTTTTCTTTCTGGTTGTTGCAGGAACCTGTCTGAACCCGTCATGACATACAAGCTCCACAAAGAGCTGGTCCTGGCTGCCAGTAAGTGCCACAGCTGCCCCACTGATGGTCCCTGGCCCTGCCCTCCCCAGACAAGGTCCATCAAAATCATTTGGCAGAGCTCTGCCAGCCCAACTCTGTGGTGTCTGGCTGCTTCCCCTGTTCAAAGAACAGTGACCCTCTTTTTCAAGTACTTACCTGTACAGGGGAGGTGGATTTTCCTTCTTTCCTTTGCTGCTGCAGTGCCCTTCCTTTGAACAGGGTTTCATGTTCTCAGAGGGTCTGGAGAGCCAGGGTATGTCACTCACCTGAGAGCAGTACAACAGTCCCACAAGAATTGCTGCCCTATAGTATTGGTATATTTATTTTAAAACCCACGAGGGAATGGGCTGTGCTGTTCCCACATAGATAGCACACAGATAGGTGCTCCCTTTAGGTCGTGAAATTTGTCCTGGGATGTTGAATCCAAAGTATCTACCAGTACATGAAAGACATTTCTCTGCTCAGCTCTTGGGATTGAGCCACAGCCAGGAATAACAGAGGTCAGCCAGGAAGCACAGGTGTATTGCCAGGCCCTCACGTGTGCTGAGCTGGCCCGTCCTCAACTGTCCCCTCATCGTGGCCATTGCAGATAAGCTGTGACAGTTGTGAACTGGCTGCATCCTCAGAGCGTGTTGGGAGCCCGTGTTCTGTGAGGGAGACAGAGGGATGCAGGAAGCTGGTCATTGCTCTCAGCATGGGAGTGCTGGCATTCAGAAATATGTGGCATTAGAACGTCCCTCACTCCCCTGTGCACCTGGAAGTCAATGGGAGGGCAGGGGCCACCTCTCCTCCATGTGGCTCCCTGGAGAATGAATAACATCCCTTCTTTCTTGGAAAGGGAAATGTTCCACCTCCTGCTGATGGTGCTAAATAAAGCCCAGGATTTATTAGTTTCAGAACTGGTTAAGTCTGTGATGTCTGGGCAGGACCCCGATCCCTTCCCTGCAGCACTGAGCTTCCCAGCCACTAGATCCCAAACCATTCTTACACTGAGTATTTTATTGTTTCTGATTATTTATGCTTCTAAGGGTGACCTCTTTGGGTCAGGGACTCATTTTTTTCCCCTGCAGGATATTTTGGGTGTTGTTCAGTGTTAGAGCTCTCTGGGCTGATAAGACACCAGAGAGGGACCATGTGCTCCCCGGTGTGTGGGGTGAGGGTGCCAAGGGAGGACCTGCCCATGCCCAACCTCTTTCAGCCTGCGACCCTGAGCTCCTTTTCAAGCTCCATTTCTTCCTCTTTCTACCTCACGTTGTTCCTCCCAGTGTTCACCCTGTTGCTGTGAAGTCTCACTTCTCTCTGCTCCCTCTTGCTCTCCCACTGCACAGAGAACAGCTTTGGTTTCCTTTGGCTTTATCTTTCCCTGGTGTATTTACTTCGAAAGTGGTGGGCACAAACTCTTCTCTGTGTTACTGCTTTCCAGAGTCCGAGAACCTGGATTACAGGCTGGGAGCTATTCATGCACTGGTGTATAAACTGCCTGACAAGAACAGGGAGATGTTAGAGCTCCTCATCCAGCACCTTGTCAAGTAAGCAGATGTTTTCCTCTAAAACCAAAGAAAGGGAATAATAGAATCAGCAGAACAAGCCATTTTTGGGGTTAGGTTTGCAAAATTGTATCCACCACAGCCCCCTTGGGAATTTCCACATGGGCTGCACGAATGAGGTGATTATCCTTGCTTCTCTCTGCATGAAGTGATGCTTCTCTTTCTGATTGCCCCTTCCACCCCTTTCTGACACACACAGAGCAGGAAATTATTTTAAAATTAAAATACCCTCTTGAGAGCAGGGCTGTAAATCTCGCCTCTCGCTCCAGGTAACAGGAATGTTAGGTCTGGGGTTCGGAATGGCTGTGGGACCTGTGCCCATGGGCTGCATGTGGAGCTTTGGTTTTATCTGCAGCCCTGTGGGTCAATGTCCTGAGCCCTCAGAGCAGCAGGAAGACACGAGCATGTTGGTCAGGTTCTGGCACAGGCATGTGGCAGTGGGTGCTTGGTGGCACTGAGCAGGGACCTGTGGCTCCCCCTGTGAGCCACTGAAAGAGCCTGTTACTGATGATCATGGCACCAGCACTGCACTGGCAATGGAGGTTTTCCTGCCTCCTTGTCACTCCAAACTCAAAGACTTGGTAGGCAGGGGCAGTGGTTTGGGCTCCAGAATTGCTTTGGAGAAGCTGTTTTCAAACCTGGACTGTTTCCATCAGCAGGGCTGACCTGGCACTGTCACCCTGGCACACAAAGGGGAGTGCCATGCCCCAATGCCATGGTCCCTCAGGGGGGCTGCTTTGGGGGACCCTGCCTACAAGCTGGTTTCAGCCTTTCAGGTACCTGTCTGTGTGGTTTTAGGAACCTTTCTGTGTGTGAGGCTGAGCCAGGTGCCTGGCGTGCACCATGAGCACACCAAGTGCCCCGTGAGGCTGATGCAATGCTTGTGGTCACTGAGTTTATTCCTCAAAGTGTTTACTCTTAAATTCTATTCACTCTCCCCCTGGAGACAGAACCCTCTAAGGCCAGAGCTACAGGGCAAACCCAGAGTTCATCACATGTCAGCATCAGTCTCTCCTCAGGTCCAGTTCTGGCTGAGGCAGTGCCCACCTGCATGGTTTGTATTGCAGCCAACATCTAGGGCTGCCCTGCAGGCTCCATCCTCCTCCAGAGCTGGGGCACTGCTGGGCAGGCAGAGCTCTGCCCTGTGGAACTGGGGTCTCTCAGAGAGCAGATGCTGTGCAGAGATTTATTGGAAACCACTGAAGTGTGCTCCCTACCTTCAGTCCTCTTCCTTCAGAGAGAAGGAAAATTAAAGCCAGAAGTTAGTTCTGGATAAATAGGATGCAGGATTTAAATGATTCCTTTGTTGAGTCCTTTTGTGTATGTGTTGTGCAGATGACTTTTGATTTCAGAGTTAAAGCGGAGCTGGGAGTGGGAAGGGATCAAATGAAAATGCTGTCAGCACGTTGCTCTCCCAGCAGCCGTCGGAGCTAGAACCGTGTTTGTCTCTGCCAGGAAACAGGTTCTCTTGAGACACAATGAAGAAAATTGAAGGACTGATTCTTACTGCATCCTGGGTTTTTATGGCCTGTAGTGAGATCTGTTTGGAAAAACCCAAACCAAACCCTATTCCTCCTTCCCCTGCTCTCTGCAGTGTGTGTGAGCACAGCCGGGAGAACCTGATGTCGCCGTCCAACATGGGTGTGATCTTCGGGCCCACTCTCATGCGGGCACAGGAGGACACTGTGGCAGCGATGATGAACATCAAGTTCCAAAACATCGTGGTCGAGATCCTGATCGAGCACTTTGGGAAGGTACAGGCAGCCCCCCAGCCCGGAGCTGCTCCGGCTGCTCCTGCACACTGTTGCTGCGGCAACGCGGCAGCGCTCTGGGAGCCTCCTTGGGCTGGGTCTGTGTAACACACTGCTCTGAAAGACTTCAGGAGGAAACAAAGAATTGCAGGTGTGTTCCTCACCGTGGCCTTTAGCTGGTCCCAGAGCAAACACCTAGTCTGGGCATTTTTGCTGTTTGCTGTGAGGGGGCTGGGGCAGCCCCCAGCAATAGGGCAGCACAGGGGCAGGGAGAGGAAAGGAATAGGTGGCTGAAGCTGGATCGGCAAGGTTCTTGCAATGGGAGATGTGGAGCCAGAGCAACCAGGTGGGGACCAGATGTGGGGGTGGGACCAGATGTGGGGGTGGAAGTCGGCTGTAGTGCCAAGGATTGAAACCAGAGAAACAGGATGAAAGAGCTCAGAGACACTTCTGAGTATCCACACCAGAAGCTCAGGGAAACACAAGGCAGTTCCTCTGTAGGTCTCTGTGAAGGCTTTTAATAAGTTCCCACAGAAAAACAGGGACTGGTTTGTGTCTGGGGTCTCACCCAGCTCACTCCAGAGCTGAGGCTCTGTCCTCCCTCCATACAGCCCATGGCTCAGGCTGAGTCACCACACCATTGCCCTACCACCTCCAAGAGCTGGGATGGCATCTTTAATTAAACCACATGTCCCTTGGCTTGCTTTTAATTTCTCTAGCAATAAGGTTAAGTTAGTCACATTTACTAGATTGAGCTTGTAAGTTCAGTGTTTGAGTTGTGTGTCTTCAACTCACACATGAGCAAACAGATGAGTCTGGAGGAAGAGGGGATGTGGGTTATGTGGTGCAATGTGAAGGCTCCGAGGACAAAGTAACTATGAAGTCTTTGTGGATAATATTACTGTTTTCACAGTTCATGTTTCAGTACCATGAGTTAAGTCGAATAAGTTAAATAGGTTGATTGTTCTGGAAACATCTTCTTCCCTATACAACCCTTCGTAAGGTGAGGGTATGTCGATATCTTTGTACCTTCAGGTTGTTTAACTTGGATTTTCATTTAGAAGCAAAGCAGAGGCTGCACTCATATCTTAAACAGAGTTGTTTGTGGTGGGTTTAGCTTGGGTCTCAGGTGTTGAAAAGCACCTTGTCAAAGCAGCATTCTCTGGTACCTCTATAAGCATATATTGGGAACGTAACACTTCTTTAAAAATCAGGATTGGATTCTGGTCAGGATATGGGAAGGAGGTTGATATTTCAAAAACATTGCCCTCCTGCAGGCAATACTTTGCTGTTTTAATAATACGTGAGCTGCTGCTTTTAACTCCCTCTGATTCCAGGCAGGGAGAGCACTCCAGACTTTGTGTTCCAGAGTGGGGAACATGTCCTGCCCCTGCCCAGGCAGAGCCCTGTGGGCACTGAGCCAGCACACGCCCTGTGCCACCAAACCCTGAGTGGTTTTGGTTTTTTTCCCAGAGAGGGAGTGGAGTCTCCCTCACCGGTGATGTTCCAGAACCATCTGGACACAATCCTGTGCCGTTTGCTCCAAAGACCCTGCCTGAGCAGGACGATGGACTGGTTGGCCCACTGTGCTCCCTTCCAGCCTGAACCATTCTGTGGTTCCTGCTGCTCCTCTCCTTGCAGGGGGGGCAGGCTGTCAGCAGCCAGGCCCGGGTCCAGCACACGGATCATCCCAGGCCAGCCCAGGCTGGGCACAGACACCCCAGCCATGGGGTATGGGCAGCCTGGCTGCTGCTGCTGCTCACCAGGTCCAAGGAGGTTGAACTAGGGATGTGCTTTCCTCTCCCATCCCTCATCTTGATCTCCCAGTCCTGCTCTTTGGCTGACAGAAGAAGGAATACACTTTTGGTTTGAATTACCAAAATGGGGCACTTAATCAAAGCAAAATGTTACATTTCTTCATGTTCAGATTTTTCTGGGTGACTCAATGAAGTCGTTTTTCTACATCAAAGTGTGGCCCGAGGGTGTGGTGGCCCAGCACTCTCATCCTCTGGGCTGGAGCCTGGAGGGGACCAGCTCCACATCTCCCAGGACAGGCAGTGAAGCCTTCAGGCAGCTCAGGCCACCCCTCCACAGTAACTCAGGCTTTCAATCCTAATATAACTTCAATTAACATCCCTGGGAATAACCTTGGAGCAGCTCCTTTGGGCCTTAACACTATGTTTCAGCTATTAAAATGAAATTCTTTTTCAGCTCTTAAAAAAAGCCCTGACATAAATAAGAACCTCTCAATTAAACCCACCAAATAGGTGCCATATGACCACTGAGAAAAGGAGATAAAAGTCAACTGTATTGTTTTTATGCCTCTAATTCTTCCCAGGTAATTTCCTGGTACCACACACTTCATTGTAAGCCGAGAGCTGGAGGGTTGTAGCGGTAGATCTGAAACAATGACGGGTTGGTTTGGGTGTTTGGAGATCGTATCACCTCACCAGTGGGAATTTTGATGTTCCTCAGGAGTTGTCAGCTCCAAAGCTTCAAAGCCTCCCTTGTCTGCTCCAGGAGAATTTGATTCTAGAGATTGTCTGTGTTTGTGATCTCGCTGCTGAGCCGTGGGGATGGCATCGGGGGGGGAGGGTGTTGTGGGGGGAGAGTGTTGGTGGTGTGGAGGTTATTGGTGGTGGGGAGGGTGTTGGTGATGGGGATGGTGCTGGTGGTGTCCACCATCCCCTCCGTGCTGGGTGGGGGCACCTGTGGGAGGTGAGGCAGCAGCCCCTTTGTGTTGGGTCACCTGGACATGTCTCCCTTTACAGATCTACTCCGGCCCCCCAGAGGACACCACGGCCCCTCCAGTGCCCCCACCCAGGGTGGCTGCTCGGCGCCACAAGCCCATCACCATCTCCAAACGTCCCCTGAGGGAAAGACCTGTCTTCTTTGGTGCTTCTGTGGAGGAAAGTGGAGGTCAGTCCAGCTGTTCTCTGATGCCTTACTTGCCTCTCACCCCTCCTGCTTCCTGTAACACCTTTCCAGAAGCAATGGAGGAAACAGCAGCAGGGCTGCACTTCCTTAGCCCTGGGCATGGCAGGCAGTGAGGGCTGTTCAGGGAGAAAGGAAAGCAAAAAATACACACGCGTGGGTTGCTTCATGTCACAAGTCAGATTCCCTGGGATTTGGGTTTTTCTGCTTCCTGCTGTGTTCTCCATTAGCTAAACTAAGGCTGGTTCTTGCACAGGAGAGGCCCAGAGAAAGGTTTTGTGGCTTCAGAGGCAAAGGTGCAAAGGGAACTGCACAGGGATGGGAACCAGGGAGGTCTGCAGTGCTGGCTCAGCCACTGGTGGTTCCAGAGCAAGAACTCCAAAGTACTTTTTCAGGACCCAGCGATAGTATTTTCTAGAGCAAGTTCAACTCTGCTGTTAAATCCAGCTGACTGTAAGGAAATGCTGAAGCCTTTATCGTAATGTCGAAGGGCACATCTGCTTAAGATCATGTTTCTGCACCCAATTTGCTCTAATTGTCACTGCAAACTGTGCCCTGATGCCATTGTTACCAAAGAGATGGCAAATTTCTTTCTCCATTACAGTTGTCAGAGCTTTTAGGCGGATGATGTTTTAGGCATAAAGTGTACACAAAATGCACTTTATGACACTGGCAAAACACGATTGATTCACGTTGCTCCTTAAAATCCCCAGCCTGCTCATGCAGTTGGGGCTGGCCTTGCATTCCAGTGCTTCCCTGAGCTGGGAGTGGAAGCACCAGCAGGGAGCAGACTGCAGGGAGCACAGGGAGCAGGCTGCAGGGAGCACAGGGAGCAGGCTGCAGGGAGCACAGGGAGCAGGCTGCAGGGAGCACAGGGAGCAGGCTGCAGGGAGCACAGGGAGCAGGTTGCAGGGAGCAGGCAGGTTCACAGCACAGCTCCTGCTCCTGGCTCTGTGGCACGGCGGGAGGGGTGAGGTGAAGGGTTTTTGGTGGGACATGGAGCATGGCACACAACTAACCCCACAGCTCTCTGTCCCCTTGACTCCGCAGCAGAGCGGCTCGGCC
>NW_021939395.1:432656-444594 GCF_001715985.3 Manacus vitellinus | reverse complement strand
AACGGCGTGGTGGCCAGCCCGGCCCTGAGGAGCGGCACGCTGCAGGCCAGGAGACCGGCCCCCCGGCCGGGGGGCAGCAGGGACGGTGAGTGTGCCCTGGGACCGTGCCCTGCGGTGCCCTGCTCCCAGGGGAAGCCTGAGGTGCCAAAGCTAGCCCTCCCTGGGGCGGGTGGTGGGCTTCTCACCTTGAGTCCTCTTAATATAGCTTGGCAGGAGGGGAGGAGAGACCAGAACAGCCTGAGACGTGGGCACAGCCAAAGTCTGACACTCATTCCATGTTGACTTGACCCTAAAAGACTTTCAGGGTTTAAGTGAATAGTGAGGTTGGCTGGATCTTGGGGAAGAAAAGCAGCTGAGGAGAGGACAAATAGTGCTACTGCATAAAAGCTGGGAGAAGCAGTGGCCACAGGGATCACCAGTTCATGCTGTTCCTCTCCCTTTTGCAAACAGCGCTGCAGAGCATTTAGTTAAGAACACTTGTCGTTCCCAGGCAGTATCAGCTTCACAGTCAGCAGCTACATCGAGTTTGTCCTCACTAGCCCTGTTCCCAGTGCCAGGAAGGTTGTGCTGGGGCAGCAGCACAGGAGCTGCCTTTCCCTGGACTCTGTCCCTCCCTTCTGGCAATTGGCCACTGTCAGCAAGAGTTGGGGCAGACAGACAGAACTAAATCCACTGACCTGTTCGGTGTCCCTTCATAAACATCCCCCCTCTGGCAAAGCTGCCTGCTCAGTGTTTGTGATCTCCATCCTGCAGGTGAGTGTGACGGTGTCCCTAAGCCACGTTCCCATGGTGATAAGCCGGTGATAATGCGTCCTCCCGTGAGACCTCCAGATCCACCCTGCAGGACGCCAGTCCCTCCAAAGCTGGAGCAGAGGCCGGATCTGATAGCAGGGACAGCAGAGGAGATGCCCTCATCTGTGT
This sequence comes from Manacus vitellinus, assembly GCF_001715985.3. Taxonomy (NCBI): domain Eukaryota; kingdom Metazoa; phylum Chordata; class Aves; order Passeriformes; family Pipridae; genus Manacus; species Manacus vitellinus. The sequence goes on along the minus strand of NW_021939395.1, from coordinate 443,673 downwards.
AAGCCAGCTGTCTGTGATGGGTGCAGTGCCAGCAGGGGCTTCTGGGGGCTCGGGAAGCTTAAGGGGGACAAGGTGAGCCTGGGCAACAGGAGCAGGAGTAGGTGTCACCTCCCAGAAATTTTGTAAGACAAGGAGGAGAAATACCCAGTTGGTTTCCAGTGCCAGTGTGAAGTGGCTGGAGCCCATGGGCATCCACTCGGCACCGCTGCGAGCACAGGTTCCAGTGTCACTTGGGAAGCTGAGCAGAGGGCATGGCATCCCTGCTTGGTCCCAGCAAACCTCTCAAATGAAACACTTCCTGGGGTAAGACAACATCCAACTTGGATCTCAAGGAAACTGGATGGAGTTCCGCTTCCTCCTCAGATTTCTTTCAGGTTTTAGAGAGTCAGAAACCCTGCTGGCTTCAGTGGAAATTAAACAAAAGAAAAAACAGTGCCGTGAGTGTCAGCTCCATGACCCAGGGCCAGGCCTTGGGTCTCCTGAACTGCCTGGGAGAACTTCTCTTTCTGTGAGCATGGGTATGAGCACATAAACACTGAAGGAGGGGCCATGAAAGACATGGATGCAGGTTTATAACCCAACACATGGGATTACAGGCAAGAGTATGGAAATAATGACTGGATGTGGCATTTAGTGTGGTGGTTTAGTTGGCGTGGTGATGTTTGGTCAAAGGTTGGACTAGATGATCTTGGAGGTCTTTTCCAACCCAGAAAATTCCATGATTCCATGGTTCTGTAAGCACAGCCAAAGTGCTGGCAGGTGCTCTGAGGGCAGAGGGCACAGAGCAGGTGGCAGAAGGGGCCCAGCTATGCCTTGGCACAAGAGCTGTCATTTGAAGGGGATCTCTGCAGTTCTGCCAATGCTGTGGCTCTTTCCCCTTGCACAGAGCAGATCTAATTAGCAAATGATCAAATCACTGGTGTGACCTTTCCTGTCCTCTTTGCAGGGTGGCCTCTAGGACCAAGTTCTTTGAGACGGCTTCCCGAAGAACAGGCAGGTAAGGCTGGCATGGGGAAGGCGGCACGTGGATAGCAGCAGCCCTGCAGCACAAGGTGCTCCCTCTGAGGCAGAGCCAGCACAGCCACCCTGAGCCCCAGCCCCAGCCCCAGCCTGGCTTGGTCTTGCTTGTGGGCAGCAGGTGGGGCTCAGCTAAAATGCTGAAACAAGTACACAAAGAGTAAAATGTGAATCCAGATACAGACTTGATAAATTAAATCTGCCAAGTGCCACACATCCCTGTGGATCCTGTTTGCCAAGTGTGTGGGTCTGTGTGGCACAGTGCCCATTGTACTGGGGCTTTGTGGGGAGAAAGGTCATGGGCGAGCTGAGCAGGGCTGGATAGGGCGTGTGGCTGGTCCCACACTGGGGCTGTGCAGGCAGGGGCGTAGAGGGTGATGGGTGGACAGTGTGGGCACCAAAGCCCTCGGCTCTCAGTGCCAGCAGGTGCCACTTGTGATAACATCTGCCCAAATAAGCTCCAGCTTCCCACTCTGAAGGGTCGCCAGCCTCTGCCCAAGGGCGAGCACGTTTGCGAGTAAGTCTGAGAACTGCTGCTGCTAGTGCTGCTGGGGAGATCATTTGTTCTACTGCAAAACACAGCCCTCCCTGCCCACTACACAGCCTTGAGCAGCTCGTGGGGCTGAGTCGGAGCCTGCTCCTTGCATTCATTTTTTTCTTTATTCTTTTATTTCCTTTTATCCAGTTCTTCATCACCACAAGGCAGGATCCCAGGTGATGAGAGCTGAGGCTAAAGGTATGTGTTTGTGACAACAAATGAAATAATAAACCAAAAGCAGACATGTAATGCAAATTCAGCATTTATGGGGTGGTGTGAGTCTAGTGGTTGTGCCATCGCTGACGCATTTGTACTGCTGCAGAGCAAAGAGCTTGTTTTCTTTTTCCAGGCTTTGTAAGCACCTCGGCCCAGCTGGACCCAGGAGACTTTCTGTGCTTGTGACCCAGGAGTCACAGCTGAGCCTTGCCAGCCCCAGTGCCCTGGAGAGCAGCCTTCTTACTGGACGATGATTTCCGAGCCACAAGTGGCTCAAGAAATTAGAAGAGGGAGACCACGATGGAGAGCAGGCCCTGCCCACACGTCTGTGTTGAACTGGTTTCAGCCCTCCCACCTCTCCTCCCCACAGGCTGTGGCAGTGCCCGCACACGTGGTGGCGTGGGCAGGGCTGGGGGACACCGACCGGCTGGGGAAGGGACAGCAGAGCCACCACTGACCTGCTCACTTTTGGGAAATGCCTTGACAAGGGTGACCTCGGACAGTGCAGAGGTTGAGGCCCATGCTTGGGTGCGAGGGCAGAGCAGTGGCAGCTGGGGTTGGCCCCTCTTGCCCTGAGAAGTCCCTTCCTCTGTGCTCGTGTCCCTCGCTTGGTGAGCTGTGCTGCAGTTGCAGTGTGTGGGGCAGCCGTGCCTGGGAACGCTGCCCGTGCTGAGCAGGCTGGGCAGGGACGGGGGAAGAAGCACTGTACTCAGCTCTATGGGACATCTCCTCATCTCCCGGGCATCAGCACATCCCTGTCCTGGAAGACTGTGCCAGTGGGCATGGCTGGGCCGGGGCCTTGGCCTGAGCGGGGCTGCAGCCCTGCCCGGGGTCAGCTCTCAGGCAGCACTGTCACGTCAGCAGCTCCAAGGGAGCAGCTGGGGGAAGGGGGCAGCAGGTGCTCCTCCTCCTCCTCCTGTGTGAGCCACACTCCCACCAGATCAGCTTCCCACAGGCACACCAAGAAATCTGTTCTGGGGTGATTCTGGTGGGCCAGCACAGAGCTGCTGAGGATCTGAAACTCACTGAATGTGGGTCAAACCCACCATTTTTCTAAGAGCTGCCCAGTTTCTTGTTTTCTTGTTTATTGATTTCCAGTCTGAGATGCCCAGTCTGTCCCTCAGCAGTGGTCCTGTGGGCAATGCCTGTTGACCCAGGAGCTGTCCCTGGCCAGGACCACCCCGTGCACCCCCGTAGCAGTAGAGGCTTGTCTGCAGCTCTAGCTCCAGGGCCATACACAGCAACCTGTGGCTCCCCTGCTTCCTCTGCCAGCCCAAAGGCAATTTCCCCATTTTGAATGATTTTCCTTAGGTGCTGGGAGCATTCCAAAAGAGTGGCCAAACATTCCACCAGCTGCTTCCCGGGTGCTCCACCCCTCGTGCGCGCTGTGTCCTGCCCGGCGCAGGTTTTCCGATGGGATGCTGCCGCCGTCCTTCCCGTCTCCCGGGGCTTTGCCTCGTGTGTGATCTTGTGTCTGTTATTGCTGGATGTCACACGCTGGTGCTCACACGTCGTGTCCATGGTGCTCCTGCTCCCTCGGCTTCAGCAGTGCCCCAGTTGCTCCCTTCTTTGGATCTGGTACATGAAAGAGGCTTTAAAGCCAAACCAGCCTTGTGCTGTTGTGGCTGAGACTGTGCCACAGGCACTAGTGGCACCTTGGGGTGTGCTGGGCCCCTCCTGCTGCAGCCCCTTGCCAGCAGCTCCAGGACGGGTGTCTTGGAGCAAGTAGGATGAAGGTGAAGTCAGAGGGAGCTGCTCTGACCAGCCCAGTGGCAACCTCATCCCCTCCTGGGGTGACTGTCCCAGGGCTGCCAGGCTGGTGGCTCCCACACTAGGCCAGCATTTCCCAGCTTCCTTCCCTGCTCAGGGCTGTGCTTTAGGGACCCCTCAAGCCTGTCAGTTTGGGAAGCTCCCAGGGTTCTGCTATGGGTGGCTCTGGAGGGGACACCCCCAGCACCCATCCTACAGGAGCAGTGGCTGTCACATCCCCCTCCTGCTCACACCCACTGCCTGGCACAGACCCCCAAGACAGAGCCGGGCTCCACGGGCAGGGGGTCTGAGAGCAGTTGAGTTTCAGTCTCACAGTGTGAACAGTGGGGAGGAAGCAGCTTCTTGCAGACATATTTCATGGTGTCCTTTTAAAGCCCTTTGTCACTTGTGTGTCTGTGCTGGCTTTTCCGCCTCTGTGGGCGCAGCTGAACATGGGACCAGCAGTGGAGTGGTGGGGGGCTGGGGGCGAGGGGGGCTGTGGGGCCCAATCCCTGCTACCGTAGGGGCACAGTCCCTGCTGCTCTGGGCACAGTTCCTGCTGCCAGTGCCACAGGAGCAACAGCTGGGAACTCGGGATTGCCCCATGTGGGTGGCAGCCCCCCGGCATCAGCCTGGGAGCTGTTTTTGTGTGTACAAGCGTAGGTTGCTACAAGTGTTTATAAATTTCCATGAAGTCAAACAGAACCGTCCCAGTGTGTTTTGTTCCTCTTTTTCCAGTGCCTGAGTGCTGTCCCTGCTGCTGCTCTTTCTGCAGGCAGGTCCCCAGTGGGGTCCTGGCCCTGCACCCCAGGGAGGCTGCCCAGGGCTGTGTCCATGGGACTGGGAGTGCCCTGGGCTCTGCACGGCCCCACTCTGCGTTTGCAGTCCCCAACCCTGGGTTTCTGCATTTTCTGACAGGAGAAGCTGTCCTGCAGAGGCTGAATATTCCTGTGCTGTCACAATGCCAGGACAGTGTCCTGTGCTGTGAGTCACTGAGGCTTCGGATTTGCAGTGACCAGCACCGGCTTCTTTCCATCTATCCAGGACCTTTTTTCTCTCCTTACATCTGTTTTCCCACCCCTCATGACTCTGACACTGTGCACCAGTGTTTGCTTTTCAGGCCCCTTGCTTTTCTTCACCAGCGAGCCCTTTCAGGAGACAGTAGCTTTCTCTGTCTGAAATGGGAATCTTGCATCTAGCTTTGGAGTCTGGGTTTCTGGAGAAGCCTGACAAGGTGACCACGCCAGAGGGTGCCAGAGCAGGAGGGTGTTCCTGGGGACACGGGCAACTGAGCTGCCCCCACGGCCATGAGAGTCCCCAGCTGGAGCAGGGGAGCATTCCCACCCACACTTCTCAGGGCTGGTTGCTGTTCTCGGATCCTCCTAAAATTATTTTGTACCAGCCCAGCCCTCGCCGAGGGCTCTGATGGGCAGCACGAGGCCGGGTTTGCCGGCTCAGAGGGCTGTGCTGTGCCCTGGTACTAGGCCGGCGCGCTCCTGGGGTGGGCACGGATTCAGTGCAGCTGGAGCAGCAGCTTGAGGTTTTTCTGCTTGTTTTTTCTGGCTCCTAGTTTCTCTGAAATGTTTTCTCCTGGAGCTGTAACTTTTCCAAAGCTGGATGCCTTCAAAATAGCGGCATTTGGGAAACTAAACGGGTTTTTTTGCCATTAGGCCTTGTATTAAGTGATTACAAACTGGAATGAGCACCAAGGCACTGCCCCAACAATCCTTGTCTCCCAACCCACAGCTGCCTGGTTTGCTTTCTTGCAGAAAACATTTGGATTTATTCTGAGCAAGAAAATGATTTTCCAGCACAAGTAAAGCCTTGTAGCTTTTTATACAGACAGAAGATAACAAAACAAGCAGTTCCAAAGCTTGAGCCTGGGCCTCAGAGAGTTCTTCTCAGAGGAAGAATTTGGAGAGGCCAAAGACGCTGCAGTAGACACATCTGTTTGATAAATTTAGAATTGAAATGTACTTAGTAGAGCACTGACATCTGAAATTTATGTGTTGCACAGAGACCCATGAAGGCGCTGGAATCCACCCACGTGGGACTCCTTGCAGGATCAGAGCTCTCAGCTCTGTAGCTCTCCCTGGCCCACCCCACTGCACAATTACCCATCTGGACGCCCTGAGTTGGGAGTAGCTCCCTGTGCCGAGTGGGTTCCTGGCAGTCCTCAGTGGGTTTCTTGTCCCATACACACAGGTCAGGTAAATCAGGTAAATCAGGTCAGGATGCCAAAAAATCCTACGATTGGTTTAAACAGTCAGGAGATGCTTTAAACCAGAAAAAGCTGTGATGTTTCTCATTCTCTGTGTTTTCAGAAGTGCTTTAACAACCTCTCTCAGAGGTCCTAAGGGCTCCTGCAAGGCCAAAGTTCTGAAGATTCTTGAAATCCTGTATAAAACGTGACCATTCTCATGTTGGCTCAAAGAAAACCCACAGGAACTCCATCCTCCCACAGCTCCTTCCTCCCTCACTCTGCGTGCTGCACACCCTGGCTCCCTTTGGTGACTTGGCCTTGCAGGCTGTCCCCGGCACTGCCACTGCACCATGTCACCTCACCGTGCCACCGCACCGTGCCACTGTGGTCACTCTGCTCTAGTGGGCACAGGACGTGGGGCACGCCGGGCCCTGCTCGCCCTCCCCTCGGCGCCTGCCCGCGGCCGGCGGGCGGAGGCGATTTTGGGTAGGGAGAAAGCCCCAGTGTTGGCCAACGTCCCTCATGTCAGGGCACCCGAGTCGCCGTGACCCCGCTGAGGGCTGCGGTTGCCACCAGCTCGTTCCTGGGAGCGCGGGCACAGCCCTGACAGCCTGGAAGGCACACGGGCTGGCTGCCAGCTCAGTGGGGTCACAGTGCTGGCGCTCGTGGGCCCCTGGAGAGGGGAACTGCTGCCCAAAGGGCTGTTTGACACAGTTCGTCATCATTTTAGGAAACAGAACACTTTTCTGTTCTAAAAATTTCCCACTGGCTGCTCTGAGGACAAGGATAAGCAAACGGCCTTAAAGCACGGGGCCATTTTGGGGCTTTCATGATGTTTCCATGTTTTCAGTTTTCTTCTTCTTTCTGGTAACTGAACTTTCTCCAGAGAGCCCTGTGCCACTCTGCTGGGGAGCAGAGGCATCTCCAAGGGCAGCTCTGGAACCCTCTGGCATGTGGCTCAGCCCTGGTGCTGGCACAGTGGCTGTCACCGCCCTGCCCGGCCCCGCGGCTCCGGTGCTTCGGAACGGGGCGGGAGCAGCTCCACAGTGACCTGCAGGTCCTGGTGACTGGTGGTGGGGAGTGAGATGTGGGATGCAGAAGGAGGGATGCAGGATGGGGGATGTGGGGTGCAGAAGGAGGGATGCAGGATGAGGGATGTGGGGTACAGAAGGAGGGATGCAGGATGAGGGATGTGGGGTGCAGAAGGAGGGATGCGGGATGGGGGATGTGGGGTGCAGAAGGAGGGATGCAGGATGGGGGATGTGGGGTGCAGAAGGAGGGATGCAGGATGGGGGATGTGGGGTGCAGAAGGAGGGATGCGGGATGGGGGATGCAGGGTGCATGATATGGGATATGGGGTGTGGGATGCAGGATGCAGGATGCATAGTGTGGGATGCAGGATGCAGGATGCACAGCAGAGACAGCTGGAACATAACAGGGAAGAAGGAGTTGAGTGAGGTGCATTTGCCCTTTGGCAGTCCCAACCCTCGCAACCCTCGGACTGGTTCCCTCGCTGTCCCCCCATGGACTGTTCAGGCCACACGAGTCCGGGGCTGCCAGAGACCAAGGCTGGTGTAAGCCCAGGAATGTGTAGCCACCAAGGGACTGGAACCCTCAGTGGATCACCCACAATGCACTGACCAATGACTCCTGCGTGTTCCTCTGGACGTTGGTGGCCAGTGACCGTTTGGCAGGTGACACTGGGGCTGACATGCCATCAGGTACCCGAGATACCACCACAGCCCTGCACAGGGATGGCCTTCCCAGTGTCCACTAAGGGCAAATTTTGAAAATAACACATCAATATTTCTCTGTGTCTCAGAGTGAGGGATGGGACCAGATTCCCTGCACGTGACTAACCCTGATGCCAAGGCTTTTGTGCTCTCAGCTCTCTGTGCTTCATCTCCTGGGGCACGGTGTGTGGAACTGCCGTGCAGTTACACACCAGGCATTGTCACTTATCTGTGGCCTGATGAGGGTGGCTTTTTTCCAAGTTCTTTGCTTTGTCTCAGTTAATCAAATCTTGGCCCTGAGCAGGGTTCACATCTGTGCCTTGAATTTACAAGTGGCTGATAAGCATCTTCTTTATTACTTAGAGAGCACAGGTCAATTTTATAAAGACGTTTCAGCAGAATGGATTTACAATTACTCATAAAGTTACCGAAAACAACAACAAAAGGAGGAGGACACTGGCCTTTATTAGCTTCTTGTTTTGAGAAGTACATTAATCAAATGAAATTCAATTTAAAAGACCCAAAGCGGAATATATGAAAGGATTAGTCAATTCTGTAACTGAATTACCAGTTCAGACATGTGATTAATAGCGAAATCTGACTGTGAAAAAAGCCTACAACGACCCAATGTACAGCCTTATCCACTGACAAATGACCCTCTGATTCCCGGCGCCTTCACTCGCTGACAGCTGTCACACCCACAGTGATTTCACGCACAAAAACAACACAAAAGCCAAAGGCAGGCAGAGGGCAGAGCTCCAGCAAACCAGATTCTGCATTTATTGGACTCAGAACAACAGCAAATTTTCAGATTACAAAAAGAGCTGAACACCAAGCGTGAGGGGCCGCCCTGTGGCAGAGCGGAGGGCTCACATGAGACCCAGGCATGGCTGGCAGAGCCAAAAAGGAGAATTTTCATTTACCCCAAGCCCAGTGTCATTGGTTTGTCTCTACCTGAGTGCCAGACAGGCTCCTCTCTTTGGTTACACAAGTAAATGGCCTTCAGTCCTGTACAGGGACTTGAGACTCAGTTGTCCCCTGGGCATCCTGCACTGCATCCCGCCGGCCCCGGCAGCGTCTGTCACTGTGCTCTGGCCCTCGTGGCACCGGAACACTGTAGGGTGTGTTTTCCTTATCCGATGCATTCCGTTCCAATTAAAAAATCAAAGAGCTGTAGCAGCAATCTAAGAACATCCTTTCGTCCTTTTCTAGAGGATTTGCCCTCAGGTGCAATAATCTGGGCAAAGCCCTGTGATTCCAAGTGGGGCCGGCCCAGGCTGCGTGTGCTGTGCCACATCACGGGGCCTCGAGAGCCCCAGTCCCACTGAGACAGGGCCAAGGTGTCCCAGTGTCGTGCTCAGCCCTCGCCTTGGAGCCACGCCCCAGGAAAGAACTGGCAACGTACCCCAAAGTCTCTGCCATTCCAAGGCCTCTGGTTCTTTTCATTCTGTCAATTCTGAGGCATTGGCTTCCCACTTTCCCTCAGCTCTGGTGGAAGGAACAGTTGGAGACACTGCCCTTTGTTCCTCCCAGGAACACAGTTGCTGGCTGAGAGGGCCCCCCAGGCAAAAAGGCACCAGCAAGGAGCTTTTTGGCTTAATACAAAGAAAATAAAATATATCAAATTGAGAACTCTTATTATTACAGAGACATGTTAACAAAGAGAAACAGCATAAAATTGCCACAGAACACCAAACATCCAGCACAGAGAGCAGCTTTCATCCACTTGCTGAGGGTTTATGTGGGTGCAGAGATTTTCTCTGTGAGTCACAAGCACAGGGTCCCTCTGCTGCCCCAGGGAATGAGCTGGGGGCGAGCAGGCACCGCTGGGCACGGGGAGGCTTCAACCCACCCGGAGGGGCTGGAGCACCCTGCCTGCCCCAGGTCTGGAGACAGGTAGAGCACAGACACCTCTCTGTAATCCCAGGATTCTGCCTGAACATGCGAGGACACTTTGTGCAGTCAAAGAGGACAGAAACAAAGGACATTCCATCGTTCCCCAAGAGCAAACACCATCCCTGCCTAACCACAAGCAGCCACAGGAAACCTGGAGGAGCCAATACCGACAGCAGTCTATTCCAGTATGTGCTCTGTGCATGCCATGAAAGGGAGGACCTTTGCAAACTGGGCAGCACTCAGCCAGAAAAATAATTAAATTAGAAGTTTCTACTAACTTGGTACATTCTGACTCATTTCTTGAAGAGCATTCAGTGCCTCAGTGTGCTCTCTCAGAGCATCACACTAAATAAATATTTTTAGTGACAGAAAATGGGCCACACCTTTATTTTACATAGGTACAGATATCTTTAGCATATATTATTGAAACATCCAAGGTAAGAACTCAGCAAGGGGAGGGACCCCACGAGGACTGTGAGGGCAGCAGCTCTCGGACTGCCCGGGGGGCTGGTGACCCCTGGGGTGCCCCTCAGCATCCCCACAGAGCACGGTGACGGCCCCCCGGCCCCGCAGGGCTCAGAGCAGCGAGTGGTCCTGCGGGATTTGCCTCCCTGGCCGAGCCCGATGGCCGTGACTGAGGGCCCTGTTCCCTGAGCTGAGCACAAAGAGCCTCTTGAACATTATGGCAACAGCACATGGATGCTGCCAGTTCTCCACTCATCCATGGCCTCTCTGAGTGGAGAGTCACTGCCCCAGCTCTCGCTCCTGCTGAGCTGAGCTCCCTGCTGAGGCAGGGGGTGCTGGCAGGAACCTGACAGGCTCAGGAGGGCACAGGTTTGCCTTGGGAATGCCACATGCCATTGCACCGCCTGATCCCACCTTCTGGCATGACACAGGACTGAGGAAGAGTCTCTCCTGCCTTCACTAAAGGCAGCATTCCTTATTCTGCACCCTCTGTCATGGAATTGGGCCCAGCCATGTACAACACTGCTCTCAGGGAGATGCCAAGTGTGTCCCTTGTTCTCCATCTGCTGCCTTGGGCAGGAGCTGATGGTCTGAGCTCTGACTCGGACTGAGCTGGCCCAAAAGCCCCCACACCTCTGAGATGAGCCAGAGCAGAGCCAGAGAGTCTGTGGTTGGCTTCTGGCTGCGACACCAAGGGGGTCCCTGCTCCAGGGCTTGGCCACCCTGAAAGGAGCCTCAGGGACAGTTTCTGTGGGACTGTGAACACAGTGAAATTCTCTTTGCTTTATTAAAGCAAAAGTGGACAAGAAAATGCAGAAGAAAACACAAAGCACAAAGATTCATGGCAGGAGCTGGACTTTGGTATTTCTTAGGTCTTTTCTTCTCCAGTTCCTGCAGCAGCCCAAGAAAATCCAGGTGGAAACAGTGTTCATTCCCCCAGCAAATACACACACAGGTGCTGCAGGTCCTGGCTCCCACATCTCCTGGTAACTATAAGAACCCAACTTCTGAATGAAAAAGTTGAAATTGTGGTGCTGAAGAGAGAAAGAACATGACCCCAGTGCCCCCACCTGCCCCCCTGCCCTGGACTGGGGGTGGTGCCCATGACCTGCTGCCCTGCTCAGCACCCGCCGGCCAGAGCAGCTGCACACACGTGGTGACACACCTGGGGCAGGTGACACACCTGGGGCAGGTGACACA
>NW_021939395.1:401150-430668 GCF_001715985.3 Manacus vitellinus | reverse complement strand
GTGTGTGTGACAGTGTGTGTGACAGTGTGTGTGTGACAGTGTGTGTGTGACTGTGTGTGACAGTGTGTGTGTGACAGTGTATGTGGGACAGTGTGTGACAGTGTATGTGGGACAGTGTGTGACAGTGTGTGTGACAGTGTGTGTGACAGTGTGTGTGTGACAGTGTGTGTGTGACTGTGTGTGTGTGACAGTGTGTGTGACAGTGTGTGTGTGACAGTGTGTGTGGCACCATGCACGTGGGACAGTGAGTACATGAGGGTTGGTTCTTCCTTTCCAGCCCCCCAAAGCACCGCGGTGGCACCGGCCAGTTCCCACAGCTGCTTCTCCACAGATGGGATTCATGGAGGAGTCCCGTGGCTCCACAGGCCCTGCAGATCCTGGCCCCCTCTTGGTTCCACAGCATTGCAAACAAGAGCTGGGACAAACGAAGGGAAAGAGCGCAGCAGGAATCCGGGGTCTGCGGAGAGCGGCAGCAGCAGAGCGGGCATGGGGCTGGGCAGGGGCTGCAGGGGCCCAGGGTGGCCAGGCAGGTGGGAGCTCCGAGGGCATCAGGCACTTCTGGAGGTGGGTTCGGCTTTGTCAGGGAGCAGCAGCTGGCAAGGATGGGAACGTTGACTGCCGAGCACCGGGGGGCCTGCGGGGCTGACTGAGACCCAGACAGGCTGTAGCACAAACATCCTAGGTGGAAAACAGGAGCCAGCTGCCATTGGGGGGTTTCCAAGGTCATCTTCCTCGGCAGCCTTTGGCTGCAGCCCATCCGCTCCGTCGCCCGTGTCCCGGCGGCGCAGGCGGGTCCCGGGGCCGGGCTGGCCAGACACATCCCACGGCGGCCCCAGGGCCTGGGAACTCCTCGGCCGCAAATTCACCTCATCCCCCAGCTCTGCTCTGCTTCTCTGCTGCAATGTTTGAACTCATCTGCTTCCCAGCACCATAATGCAAAGAAAACATCCCAAAGGAGGCCGGTAACATCACCCACAGCCAAACACGGAGCTGCAACCTGCTTCATGTCATGTTCTGCGTACAGAAAACACCCCAAACCCACCAACTACTGGCACTTCTCCCACTCTTCTGTGGCCCTGGGCCGCTGGAGTCACGGCGACAAACACAGAGACAAGAGCAGGTGGGGTCCTGCTGCTCCGTGCCAGTCCCTGTCCATCACCACAAGCAGCCAGAGCTGGGCAGAGGCTGAGGCCGGGGGTTCAGTTCAGAGGTACCTCAGGAAAACAGAAATCTCAGGAATCCCAGCAGGTCTGTCACTGCCTGTCCCCTTGGCCACCACTGTGGAGGGATTCCCCAAGGCACTGCAGGACAGTAGTGCAGAAATAACAGGCAGGAGATGGCTGGAATGGGGGAGGCAGCTCGGGGGTCCCTATGGAAGATCACTGTGCATGGAAGTAGATAGGCTTGACTTTTCCAGACAGGATCTTGGGAACCTGCACAGAGATGATCTCAGCCATCATTTCCGGGTAGTCCACGCTCACCATGTGTGCCTTGATTAACAGGTCAAATGTAAACTGGTGCAGGTCCTTGGCAATCTGGGGAAGGAAGAGAGGGGGTTAAATGAGTCCCTGTGTAGCGTTTTCACCAGAAAGATATAGAGCAGAGGTTCTACCTTGCCTGGGAAAGGGAGCCTGGATGAGACTATCCAGCACCCTGTCCAACTGCATCTGAACTCTCCCCGTGATAGGGCTGCCTGACCCTGGGGAGGTTGTTCCAGGGAATGATCATTCTCACTGTAAATTTTCTTTCTTATATTGTTTCTTACGTGTATAGATGGACATTTCCCTGTCCTCTCTCACCGGGTGCACGGAGTCCAGGACCTTGGTGAGCTGGTAAAACCGCCGGGAGCAGGAGGTGGGGTTCTTCCTCTTGCAGGCGATGATACGGTCAAGTTCCTTAATGTAATTCATGCGGAGCTCATCGAAGAGCTTCTGGTTCTTCAGGCCATCCACTGGAACTGGGTGGGATGGGAAGGAAACAGTGAGAGGAGCCCAGAGAGCGGGGAACAGGAGAGCAGGAGGAAGGTTGAAGCAGGGAACTTCCCAGCTCCCCCTGGGAGGTGAGAGTCCAGGCACAGGGAAAGCACCAGACACCTCAAGGGTGATGCAGTGGCAGGTACTGGAGTTCTGAGGAGGAAAGGGTGTGGGTACTTACTAACACTGAAGAAAAGGAGAGCCTTCATACAGAGGAACTCCTGGGGTGTGATCTGAAGCCACCCGAACTCCTGGGAGAGGTGCCTCATCCTGACACACTGGCTGTACATCCTGGATTTGTGCATGCGGTACCTGGTAGGGCAAGATGGGCAGGGATGGCACCGAGACCAAAGTGCAGCTGTGTGAGGGGGGGGACACGCTCCTCGACCCAGCAACCCCCTCGCCTGGCACATCCCCGCTGCCAAGGGCCCAAGCTCTGTCCCAGCAATGCCGCAGGCAGGACAGGAACATTCTCCAAAATGCCTGTGTGCAACCAACCCTCTTTGGAAATAGATGGAACTGGGGACTTGCAGGGTTCATCTGAGGAGCAACTGCAATGATTCCCCAGACATGTCTATCTGTGAGGGATCCAAGACCAAGCTGGAACTCCCAGGGAGGTGTGGGTTTGCCTCGCGCTGTGCTTAGTTATTAGGTTCAGGCTCTTCTACCTAAGTGCCAGCAAATCCTCCCCAGCTCTAAGCTGATGGTACATCAGGAAGAGCCCAGTAGGACCTTATAATACACATTATCTCTGTTTCTGTTCTCTCCAGCTGCCCAACAGAGCTGGAAACTGGAGCTCAAACCCTTTAGCAGAAAGACAGGTCCATACGGAGCAGCTTTTCATCCCACAGCAGCTCCGGCTGCCCTGGTGGGAGTCAGCCCATGACAAGGCTGGGGGAGCGGGGCGAAGGACCAGGAGAGGCATCACAGTGCCCTCCCTACTGCTGGAGGTCACCATGGGTGGCTGGAGTAGGGAACAGGACCTGCCACACTGGGCTGGGCAGGTCGGAGCACGAGATGCTCAGTTTGTCACCTGGTCTGACCCAAAGCCTGGCTTAGGCTGGTGTTGTTTCACACTTACTCATTGAAGACCAGGTCTGGAGCAAAGTAAAGCATTCTGGAATTGACGTTGGTGAAGGATCTCCACCCCATAGCAAACACCATGAGGCCCATCCAAGAGTACTGGATTATTGACATCTGGTCGTCCACATGCAGGTTGCGAAATCCTAATAAACAATGAGGGAGGGATGTTACAAATTAATGTTGTGTTCCTGCAGTTCCCAGGACTGTTTCCACGCAGACTCCACTCTCCTGCAGTGCTCCTCTGGGACAAGGTGGTCAGTTTGCAGCCCAAGCTCAGCACGTCCCGGGACATGCACACGCCAGCGGTGACACAGCTGCAGGGCCGGCAGCCCAGGGCTCTGACTCTGACTGGGAATCAGGGACAGCCAAGCACAGACCTGCCCCTGGAAGGGGAGAAAGGGGACTTTGGACACAAGGAGGGGAGAAAGTCCCATTAGGACTTCACCAAATTTAAGTAGCTGGATTTTAATGTGATGCTCAGAGCCAGCAGGTAACCCTGAGGCCTCACCCCGTGGCCACAGACACTCTGGTTTCTGTCCAATACACACTGCATGGATCTAATGACTGTGGAAATGAGCACGGAAACCTCGGCTGCATTGCAAGAGAGACAAAAATAGCAACTAAATTCAAATTTCCTATGCCCAGATGGCAGTTCAGAGTTAAATCCCTGGCATGTTTACACCACCTCCAACACTGCTTTTTTCCAGACACTTGTAAATAGGCAAATATAATTGAGTTTAAAGACAATCATACATTTTTTGAATCAAATATTAAAGCAATTTAACATCTCCTGTGTATAATTACAATCCATTGAGGCAAGGCTCTCTGTGGCTTGGGGAGCTCTCAAAGCCAAACAGCAGGGGAATGAATCTTGCCCAGATGCTGCCCTGGCACAGTGGGTGCTGGCCCCGGGGGTCAGTGGGGTAGCAGCTGGCACAGCCACACACCAAGGGGTCAGCATCAGGTGCAGTTCAGGAGAGTAAAACCCTTTCTTAATGGGGTGGTTAAGATGGAAAATGTTTTCCAAAGCACTCTTCCTTTCCATCATCACTACTGCAGGGCCTCAGCCCCAGGGTGGCTTTGGTGGTGTCTCTGTGTCTGATCTTGATGGCTGGCATACATAAGCAAAGAGAAAGCACGATTTGTCCCTGGTTTTACAAGCCAAGTGACAAGAATATCAGAAACAGAATGGGCTACTCTGCATTTAAGGGTATTCAGACCAACATCCCCCTGGCATCACCAGTCCAGGGTGCTGCTAAACTCCTGGGAGCATCAGACACCTGACCACAGTTCATCACCAGGGTCTGACACAGAGTGGTAAATTTACTGTGTCTCGGTCTCCTCCTTTGGCTGTGTCACCCTGCACGTGAGGCATTAGGAACCAGCCCCACATCCCAGTCTCAGAGATGCTCAGAGGTGAACTGGATCCTGCTGTGCCCAGAGTGAGCTCAGCCCTCTGCAATCCCACTCACTCGGTTGTGGGATTACAACACAGAACAGGCAGTGTGTCACCACCCAGTGACCCTGCAAAGACCTGGTTCAGTGAACCCATCTGTCATTGGGATGCTCCATTTACTGCACCTGCTGACTGGCATCTAGAAACTTCCCAGCCTGTAGCACCACTCCAAAGGAATCGTAAATATATCCCACCAGGCCATCACACAGGCAACCCAAGTGACTGCCAGGAAAGAGCCCTTTGGGATCCTGCATTGCTCTTCTGCCATATTCCAATTAATTAGCGGGTGGAATTTACCCTTTTCACCACTTCAGGTGGGTCATGGGACAGGGCTAATACTTGTTTAGAGGGGAATTCTGCAGGGCTGGAGGACACGGCCTGGAGCTGGGAGAGGGGGAGGACAGCGGGACTCTGAGCAGCAGCAGCAGCCCCCAGGGGCGAGTGCCCCGTGCCCACCTGGTAGCCCAGGCCGGGGGCTGCCGCAAGGCACAGCACAAGTTCCGATATCCTCCATCACCCCCAGCCCCCCCTCCCGTCACCAGCCCCCCAGACAACCCCCAGTGCTGTGGCTGCTGCCCGGGGAGGGCACACTCACAGTGCCCACGGAGCACTGCCCCAGGAGCTGTGTGACGGTGGCACACGGGCTGCAGACCGCTCCCTTTGCACCCTGCCAATGCAGATGGGGGCTTTGGAACTGGAAAAGGAGGGGATTTGTTTGTTTTCCTCCTCACCTGGCAGGGCCTTCGCCCATTTGACCACGTAGACCAGCTGCCGCTCCCCAAGCTCGTTCAGGCTGGTCAGCAGGTTGGAGAAGGAGTCTGGCTGGCTGTTGTCGTGGCCAGCACACACCACGCCGGGCTCGATGGCCTCCAGGACGTTGAGGAAGATGGGCTGGCACTCGTAGCCATCGATGCGTGTCATCACCAGCTTGGGAGCTTGCTCCTCCGTGGGGCTGGATGAGCTGCCTGCCTCCACCTCATCCTGTGTCTTCAGGTTACCCAGTTTCTTCAGCTTGCGGGCTGTGGGAAGTACACGGTTCAGTGTGAGACTTAAAAATTAAAAGAAAAAAAAAAGGTTGAGGCTTCTTGGCCCTACTTATAGTTACGAGGAAAGGAAAAGTGATGACCAGCAGCCGCTCCTCCCTTAGTGGACGTTGCCCAAGGAGTGCCCCGGCATTGCAGCCCTCACCTAAGGACAAGGGGACCACACACTGCACGACAAAATCCATTTCCTTGTTAATGTAACATGGAAAAGAACCAGCATCATTTACATTCTCAGCCATGACTGGTCTCCAACTCCCCCATAAACACAGAGATCATCCAGGGAAAAGTGAGGTGACTGACTCAACTGCTCACAAGAAGATAAACTCAGCACATGATCATGTTCTAGGGAAAAAAGTGATTGCACTTGGATACCCAAGTGGGATTGTTCCATTCCAGGCCAAAGTGAAAGTGGGATGCAACTGAGATAAAAGCCTTCTCTTTGCAACACCTGCCCCCCCACATCCAGGCTCTCCCAGATATCACACATACATTATGGAAAACACATTTCAGAAGCCAGCAGGCAATTCCAGGGCCTGAAACCATGGGGAGCAGACCTGGGCAGAGGTGGCATCACTGCTTCATGAGCCCCATCAGCGACTGTGCCCATGGCACCATGACAAAGCGTTCGTCCCACACAGCTGGCTCTTAACCACAGCTGCTGGTCTGCCTGCAAGGCACACCAGTGCTCCAGAGGCAATGCCAGAGCCCTTGGAGAGTTTGTGTTTCCCTCACTGATACCTGTGTGACAGTGCTTGGCACAGGTGGGCTGCTACTGCCACCCCTCACCAACTCCAAACCCTCACGAATTAGAGAACAAAAGCCCATGGCTTCCTTCAAGCAGGGAATACGACATTAAACCAGTTGTCCTCGGGGGGGGTTGGCTCCTTCATTACATGATACTTATCTTGAATTTCCTTTCAGCTGTAATTAGAAAAATAAGCAGCGAGACATAAAAATGTCAAGTCAAAGTGCAGCCCTGTAAATCAACTGCAAACATTGATCTCTAAGCACTGTACTCTAGATGATCTGGTGTATGGGCAATGAAGACAGGATGCTCTGTAAAAAGGGAGGAGACATGAGTAACAAAAATAAAGGAGTGCAAGAGGAAAACAGGGCAGCGTGACGGCCTCTGGCCATCGCCCGCTCGGGTGGCAGGGCCCTGTCTCCCGCCCCTCCTGAAGTCACAGCACTGCCCAGGCCACCAGTAACCCATGTCCCCAAGTGCCACATCCACAGGGCTGTTAAATGCCCCCAGGACGCCACTGCTGCCCTGGGCAGCTGTGCCAGGGCTGGACAACCCTTTGGGGTTTAGAAACAACCAGTGCCCCGGGTCCTGGGTGTGAATGGAGCCAAACCCACATGTATAAGATACACATATGGTTTGGTTTAAATGTGGGGGTTTTCCTTAAGATTTAATTATCTAGTGTTAAAAAATCCTGAGTGAAGTAAGAAGAGAGCAAGGACCAACCGTGCTGGCTCTGAGATTGCAGCCACAAACCAGACCCCTCCGTGCTAGGGTGTGATAACTGCGCTATTGGGGTTTGGGCATTCCAGGAGCAGCTGTCCCACAGCTCACTGAAATACAGATGCTACTTGGTGAAAAAAAGTTTCAGAGGAAAAGATTGGTTTATACTCAGCACCTGTGCCAAACCTCTTTGTGGTGGTAGCTCCCACTCAGCAGCTACCGGGAACAAAAACAGAAATAGAAAAATAGGAATTGAAGACATCTGTAATGTTTTTTTCCTAGGATGAGCTAAGCTGGGCAGAACTCTACACTGCATTTCTTCAAGCCAAGGTGGGAGGAACCCTGTAACAGGGGGTGTTCCTGCTCAGCTGCCACCAGGGACGGGGGACAGCAGCACCCAGGAGCCTCAAGGTGCAGCTGCAGCACAGCATCGCCCCAAACCCCCTGCAGCACCACTGCGAGCTGGCTCGGGAGTCACCGGGCAACTACGGTATGGATTTGGAAAAAAGCTTAGAGGACACAATTACATGGTGTCACAATAAAATATTCACCAGTGCAAGAACCCCCGGGGAGCACAGTTCGAACAACTGCCCTCCTGGCAGGCACTTCTGAAGCCCTGAGGGAGGAGCACTCTGGGCTCCAGAACCAATTTTTTGTGAATTACAGGACTCAAGCAAGTTCTGGGGACTTGGAAGAAGCTGCTTTTGCACTAATAATGGAGACATCCTGCCCCTGGCAGCACATGCTGAGCTCAGCTGCAGGCAGGACACAGAAGAGCTGAACGGGACTTGACTTACATCCTGTTCTTTGAAATTTTTATGAACTTCAACATGTGGCTTGTCAAAACCTGAACCTGTCAAGCTATCAGTCTTATCTGACACAATAATTTTAGTTGATAATTACAACATTGTTGGTGCAGCAGACACCTTTAAGAGATCTGAGTCAATCAGGCCCATGCGAATGAAAAGAACTCAAAGGATATAAAATCAGACAGTATTGCTGAATGATTGCAACCCCCCAATGACACATCTCAAAGGCAAGTATAAGTGTTGAACATCAGACAGGTTTGTTTCTTACCAGGGTGGCTTACAGCTCTCTGCTAGTAAATGTCTACATTCATCCCCAAACCAGAATTAACTATTTTTCCTCAACCAGTCTGTATAGCAATGCATGGATGGGAAAATAGGGATGAACACAAAGGACTGATCACTGAACAGACAGACCGAGGTCTGCAGATAAGTGCTGACAGATGCTGGCAAACTGCAGGAGCCATGAGAACACTGAAGATTTGACAACACACCTTGGAGCAAGGAGGTAAGGAATGTCACCCAGGTGGCTGTGCAGAAGGCAAAAGGGTTATTGAGTCACAGCCAACAAATATCCACTGCAGGGAGAGAAATTCAATAAAACTCGGTTTTTCAACTGAGCAAACAAGGTTGTAATAAAGATCCAATCGCTGGAAATGAAGGGCAGATGATGAAAAAAAGGTACATTCAACACAACACTGATCATAATTAACTACTGCAACGGCTCTGCAAAACTCGTGTCAGATTCCCCCTGGCTGGAATGGCTCACATCAACACCCACCGTGTGTGTGAGATGGGAGCCCTGCTCTGCCCCCAGCAGCTGGACCTGAATTAGGGTTAAACACAACTGTGCCTCAAGCCTGGGCTTTCACAGGCTTTCGGCTGTTACCACAGGAGATTTCCAGCCCTACCACCAACAAAATTAATGGAATTTCACATGTTTGGGAGATTTTGTCCCAAGCCAGGACCCACAGGGCACAGTGGCCAGGCTGGAGGTGCCCTGATGTCCTACAGCACGGGCAGCTGCCAGCTCTGGCTGCAGGCACAGGCGCTTGGGGCATCCCATGGGAACAGCCCCCGGCACCTCACACGGGGGCTGGCAGGATCCCTCAGCACCTGCCCTGGCAGCAGGCACAGGGTGGTGGGTTGGTAGGCACAGCCAGCTCACCAGCAGGACCAAGCACACAGAAATTGCATTATCACTGGGGTTTTTTCTTTTTTTTTATTTTGGTGGTTTGGTTTTTTTTCGTCTTTCCCTCTCCACACTGTCATTCAGGAGAGAAGATCCTGTTTAATGGATTCCAGCTTGCAGGTCACAGTGATCTCAAGCAATAATGAAGTGCTTCAAGATGTTGTCATCCTGTGCCAGAGCAGAGCCGGCAGAAGGCATTCGGTGTGTCACCTCCTCCTCCTCCTCCCGCGCCGCGAGAGCCGCGGGGCTGCCAGGCTGTACCCCAACAGCGACAGTAATTAGCCAGCGGTTAAAAACAACTGCTTGGAGCCTGGGAGCAATTACAAATGCTCTGCCTCCACCGTGGGAGACGCTACTGTGGGCAATCACAAGCCTGCCTGTTTGTAACAATTGCCTTTATACCGACATCCAAACCAAATGTAAAACAGACCAGGCAGAACAGGTCAGGGTGACCCAAAGAGCTGAAGGAAAAAGAAGGGGGTGTGTGTTCATATTAGCATTAATTTTGTCAGTGTGTCCTGCAGAAGAAGGTTACGCTGATGTATGTCTTCTCCTACTTAAGGAAACTTCACCAGGAAAAAGCACTTAAAAATAAGCTAAAAACTGGGGATTAGGACTGCACTACCTTTCGGGACCATTGGGAAGAAACAAAACTAAACCCTCTGCTCGTTGGTGAGCCACAAATCAGAACCACTTCAGTAACAAGTCCTTCAAGACACCGTTGTGGCAGCCCAGCAGCCCCCGGAGACTCAGCCCATCCCAGCAATGGGGTCAGGATTTAACCCAAAACACTGGCACATCTGAGCAGCCTGGGCTCCCCACTGCCCACCCAAGCTGTGCTGGAGTTCCTCCCCCATAACCCCCTCAATCCAGGGCTTCCCAGCAGGGGGCAGGTCCTTCAGTCCCCTTTTCCAGGGTATTTTCTTCCTCACTCTACATCACAGAATCACAGGATGGTTTGGGTGGAAAGGACCTTAAGCTCATCTCGTTCCACCCCTGCCATGGGCAGGGACACCTTCCACTAGGCCAGGTTGCTCCAAGCCCCATCCAACCTGGCCTTGGAACTTCCAGGGCTGGGGCAGCCACAGCTTCTCTGGGCAACCTGTGCCAGGGCCCAGGGAAGGGTTTCATCAAATCAGTTCAATGTGGAGCCACCCACTGTAGTTTCCAGATTTTGCACAGAAAACCTCAGATTTTGGATATGGCCACTCTGTCAGGTTTTGGTAGGGCTACAGGTTTGGGAACGGAGACAAACTGCAACAAGGACCTTCACCAGGGACACAGGCACGGCTTCCATCCAGCGAAGGAAAGCACCGGGGCTGTAATTTCACCAAGAAATTGCCCCTTTCTGCTGGGAAAAATCCCATCAAAAGAGGGGAGTGCTCTGCTCTGAGGCTCCAGGAGTGAGAACCAACTCACTTGGCAGTTTGCATTTTTTCAGATTAACAACATTAGAAATCAGAGAAAAGAATGCTTTCTGAAATGCAAACAGAAATTAGTGAAATTCACAGTTCTGGTGTTAGAACCCTGCAAATGCTTCCTGAAGCTCATCGGGCTCCATCAGCCTCATTTTGCAGCCATTTCCTGACTGCTCACACACCAAGTGATGTGCAGGGACCCGGGAGGGGACCCTGACCATACCTCCGAGCGTCATCCCGGCCTCGTAGCACTTCCGCAGGCGGCAGGAGGGGCAGTTTTTCCGTCGGAACTTGTCGATGGTGCAGTCGTTCCGGCTGGCACACAGGTACTTCTGTTTGCCTAAAACAGCAGAGAAATGGAACATGGGTGCTGGGTACTGCTGGGAGAAATGGGCTCGGGCTTTTTCGGTATCACCGGGGGCAGTGGCATGAGGAGAAGAGAGGGAGAGGGATGGGAAGAGGAGGAGAAGAGGAGAAGGAGAAGGAGGAGGAGACCACATCAGTGCTGGTTTCCCAGTGCACTCTCCAGAAAAAAACTTATGTTGGAAGTTGGTATCTTTTGGGAAAACAGTACAGTTCTGCCTTTGGTGCTGCAGGAGTGGTTCATGGCCAGACGTTGCATGAGCACTGGCTCCCCAAAATGCAGCTGGGTCACTGCTGTTCCACCACACTCCAGCACCCCTGCCCTGCACTGCTGCCCTTCGCCCACACACAGCAGAGGCTTTTAGACCAAGATCTCCAAGGAGAAAAGTCCTCGAAGACTGAAAACCCAGGCACTCTGCACAGTGCAGCACTGCAGAGGCAAACAATAATGAGCAATTAAAAAGCACTGAAATATGGAGAGTTGGGTTCTCATTTTTTCAATGTCATCCATCTATCTATTGCCTGGCTTTTGGTGGTTTTCTCCCAGAACACCAAACCCCACAGTTTGATCTCCTGCCCTGACACTCAACTACAGTTGGCCGAACACAGTTCCCAGACTCACTGTACAACTACAACTCTGTACAAGCCCTTTTGTGGCTGAATTACTTTTTGTGCCACCCATCAATACCAGTTGGGTCTGTTGGCTGCAGGTTACAGACACGGGGGTTGGGGAGCTGCTGCTCTACAGGTGAGTCTGATGCCACCCCATCCCCTGGGCTGCACCCACAGCCAGCCAGGAGGGAACTGGAACCAGCGACTCCCTGCAAGGGGGACCTTGCACAGCCATGGGTTTTGGGGGCTTGCAGAAAATTCGGAAGTTACTTATTGTCAGACTAACCTGCACCTCAGACTCACCCTCTTCTCACTCAGAGAGCAGCCCATGCAGGTCCAGATCACAGCTTTTTTGTTCACTGCCCCATTTGCTAGACAAGCCATAAATGAACTGTTCTTCCTGACTCATCACTTGTTTCCTTGTCAAGTATAAACACATTTACTGGATCAGGACTTATCTGATGTTCTTCAGATCATTTCAAACTAAATCAGGCTCAGCCCGTAATAGACAGGTGCAGCTCACAGACCCATGGGCAATCCACATGGGAAACCAGCCCGTGGCCTTTATTATCATCCTGCAAAGGTTTGCTTTTTGCATTCCTATGGGAATAGCCCTTTGGAGTCATCAGAAATCTGCTAACAGGACGAGGCTGAATTCAACCCCTTAATGTATGAGCTTTGACAAGAGATGCACCAATTTTGGTGCACAGATTTAATAATCCCCACCTCCTTTGCACACCTCCTCCACTGCTGCCCTCACTGGCGCTGCCTGTGGCTTTCCCGGTGCCCTCCCGGGTCCCTCCGCTCCCGCCCGGCAGGACCAGCCACCTCTGCCACCACAGACCCCCTGTGCAGGGGCACAGCGAAGCCCCCACGGGGCTCAGCACCGGCCTGTCCTTTCACAGCACCCAAGGGCTGCACAAACACCCTTCGTTCAACCTTCTCAGAACCATCCCCTTCAGAGCAGACCATCACCCACCCCCACACCCCAGGCATTACCTGTGCTACCTGACATTCCTAAACCCTTCAGCTCTGTCCTCAGAGCAGCTCTTCTCACCCCCTCCCCAGCTCATTTCCCATGTGAAGGACACCCAGGGAAACCTCAATGACACCTAAATGCAAAGGAGCACAAGCACCATCTTCCCTTTCAGCAGTTCATTGAGGAGGATGAGTAATAAAGAACTTCAGCTGAAATTGGGTTACCTGGAGTTATTTTTGTGCCGGGGGCACTGAGCACTAGGCCACATTCCCTCCCCTCAACCTCTTCAGGTGCTCACATCAATCAGGAATGGGTACCCTACTTTCTGAGGTATGGAAAGCTGGAATGAGATTTGACTCCTGCCCTATGACAACAGTGCCTGTTGCTGGAATGCTCCAGGGCTCATCGAGCCACCACCAGTACAACAGGCTGAGCTCCAGCCCAGCCCACGGGGCCACCCCAGTGCCTGGCCGAGGCTGTATGGCTGCAGTGACCAGTGCTGCCCCAGGAGCACCCACATGGCCCCCCCAGCTCTCCCCTCAGCTCCTGTTCCAGCTCTGTCTCACCTCCCTAGTCTAAACTACAGCATTTTTTGCAACAATAATAGCTAAAAATCTTCCCAAAGGTCAGGCCTCTCCTGTGAAGGGCCTGAGCAGGTGGCACCACTGCTGCCTGAGCCCCAGGGACACTCCAGGGTCAGGCACAGCTCACCCTGAATTCCCCTGTGCCAGAAGCAGCGCCCACCAGCCCCAGTCCGTTCCTCATCCCTGGGATTTGAGCTGCATCCCAACACATGGGCTTCTCCCCCACCCTGCTCTGTCCCCCCAGGCACCCACAGGAGGGGAGCAGGGGGACGGATGAGACCTGGGAGTGGGTCCAAGCTTTGCTCAGTGAGGCAGCCGTGCTGTTCCCCATCAGCTCCTCAGCAGCATTTGCCAGCCCTGGCACTGCTGGGAAGGGACATGGAGAGGGAGCCTCTCCCACCAGCTGGGAGCAGGCGGGTGCCCCAGTGCCCAGGTGACAAACTGAGGAGTCTGCAGGATGGCCGTGCCTTGGCATGGGCTGGGAGCAGCACAGGCTGGGAGCTGCAGACAACAGCTCTCCCCACAGTCATGGTACAGGGACATTACTGGGTGGCCAGGGCAGCTTCCTGGTTCATGGAGGCTCTTTGGGGCAGGAGCCCATTCCCTGTTGCCTGAGCCTGCACAAGTGAGTCCTGTTTGCTTTATGCTGTTCACCAGTAACAAAAAGGGAAACAAAAAGCCATGGCAGGTCATGGGGCTGCTGCTGCTCCCTGTGAGGATGAGCTGCTCACCTCGCCCACCTCATCCTAATTCCTGGGGGTGCAGAGACTCCCCTCCTAACCACTAGGGAAGGAGCCACCATCTGTAAAAGCCCAGAGAACTGGGAAGGGTGGCTGGGACATAGATGGGTTCCTTCTGTATGAAGTAACTTCTCACACACCTGTTTCTAATTTCAGGGTAATTCACTCTCCTCATTTCAGAACAACTGGAGACACTTGCAATCAGCTGTTCTTTATTTAAAGACAAATGCACCGGTTTTCCTTCTCTGAAGTTTAACTCTGAAAAGACTTTTTCACCTCCTTTTCTTCCCTGCAAACAACGACTGCATTGTGTCACTGCAATGCAGAGGGTCTTGTTTTGCAAACCTGTACATACAGGTCCAAACCTTACATCCACTCTCTGGTGTTCTCCACCCTTTGCAAGGCCCATCTCCCAGCACTGGCCAGGTGTCTGCCCAGAGACCACAGCCCAGCTGAGGACACTGCAGATGTCACCCTGACAAGTCCCTACTCCTCCCCTGCAGCCCAGGTCCTGTTTGACACGTACACAGGTGAGGAGCAAAGTCACAAAGGCACCCAGCATCCTCTGCCTTCCCAGACCAGCACAGGCACCGCAGGAGAGCTTCTGTTCCTCCGATGCCCTTGCAGTCTGTGGCACCCCCCCCCACGAACACACTGCTGTGCCACTGCCCCCCTCGCTGGGAACAGCCCGTGCTGCCACCTCAGGCCCATCCTGTGCCACCTCACCCAGGCAGGAAGATTCTTGCGCCACCTCCGAGCCCCTCCCGCCCATCCCCTGGGACCGCAGTGCACAGCCAGAGCCAAGGGGAAGAGGCACTTTCCAGCCTCGACTAAAAATATTGTGGAGGAGAGTTGCTCAATCCAGAGGAATTATCTAACTAACAGCCTGCAGGAATTATCTAACAGCCTGTTGCCACACGACCTGTTTTGCCCAGAATAACTTTTTCTTCTAGACAGCAAAGTAATCTGTGCAAACATCTGGAGCAAGATTTATGACTGTAAATGTGAAAACCCAGTAAATGCCTTTTGAAGAGAGATATAAAACCCAGTAAATGCTTTTTGGAAGAGGGAGATCCTCATATTTCAGGGCATAAACAGAATTCTAAGAGCTGGGGGATAAGGCCAAGATTTCTGTGAAAGCGAATCCCCCAGGGCCTCGTGTTACCACTGAAGCTCCAGTGCTCTCCTGGGAAACCTCTGGTCCTTGGGCTGACACCAGCAGGGCCATGCCCAGAGCTGAGCCCATGGGTTTGGTGCTGGCAGCACTTCCCACAGGATGCCCCCATTAACAACCCAAGAGGGCTCAGCCACGAGGCTCCCGGCAGGCAGCACTAAGCCACTGCTGATGAACTCCCTTTGCAAAGCCATTTTCTGAATAGTCCCCTGTATTTACCAGATGGCTACAGAGAGCATGGGGAAAGCATCCAGATTTTCCCCAGCTCTGTTCATCTCACTTTCTGCTCTCCCCATGGATTTTTAAGGCACATAACACCAAAACAGTCATGAGAAACACACCACTGAAGCAGGAGTATCGTGGTGCTGCAGCACCATCAAATCTGCAGAGCTGACTTGTTTGCATGTCAGATCAGCCCAAGAAGGAGGAGAAAGCATTTCGAAACGTGGCAAGGGACTTTGCAAACATTCACTTTAACTTGATGTCATCTTGAAATCTGGCAAGATACTGCTGAGTTGGCCCAGTGACATCTCTCTGGTGCAAGGCTAATCCTCAGCAGGTCAGGACATAGAACGCTAATCCATATGGAGACTGATGGAGGCAATCAGAGCAGCCTGCACAGCAGCCTGGCTGGGTGCCCACTAGGAAAATTGCCAAATACTGTGTTATTTTTTTGATTCAGCTCTCTGCTATTTAAAGGCAGCCCCATCAGGAACACACTCCAAGGCATCCCAGTCCTGCACTGCCAGGAATGTTGTGCAGAGGCAGTTCTGGGCTGGCTCAGGTAGCCACCAGATCTCAGCAACCTCAGAGGGGCGTGGAAGGTCTGTCACTCTCCAGGGGTGGATGCAGGGACAAGGACAGGACGGGGACAGGAAGCCCTGGGCTGCTAATTGAAACAGAAGCTGTTGTGTTTGAAGCATTTTTCTGCTTCAGGGGTAAGGGTGGCATCACGAGGGCTGAACTCTGATGTCTTCAACCCACCCCAGCCAGCCTAACCATGCCGAGAGGTGCCTTGTCTACTCCTGCCTACTTGTGTCAAGAAAAACGGCATCTGTGCTGAGGTGGGTGAGCTTTTTGTTCACCAAACGAGGAGGAGGAGCCCTCTTTGTGGGCAGCAGAGGAGCAGCAGCCCAGCTGGCCGGGCAGCCAGCCCCAGCCCTCTGGACCCTCCAGACCCTCCGTGCCGGGACCCCCAGGTGGGTGACAGCAAGGAAGAGCCCAGCTCTGGGCTCGGTCACAAAACAAGGGCAGAGGCAATCTGCAGGGTGTGCTTCAGTGCTGTCCTAGACACAGCCTGGACATCTTGGGAGAGTCCATGAATCAAGAGAGCTGGCAGAATGAGATCAGGAGACCAACCCTGCCTTTTCTGTTACCTCTTCCAGCATCTTTTTGGATGAATCAGTTGAACCTGAGCTTGTGAAAACCCTCAAGTCTATCAACCATTTCATCAAATCAGGGGTAAGAAAGCACTGCTCCTGCTGCAAACCCCTCATTGTGTCCAAAGGGAAGAATCAGCCTCACAACTTTGTTTCTAAAATCTTTTCCCTTTCTCTCTACCAGCACATTTCTATAAAACCTCCTTAAATTTTGGGTCTTTTGACCATGGTATGACCTACTCAACACCTGGTCTCCTGACACCTGACAGGATGCACCTTTCTCAGAGGGGAAAAAGAGTTCTAGCACAGGAGCCAGCAGGGCTCATTGACAGAGCTTTAAACAAAAACCTGCCCCTGCCCTGCATTCAGTACCTATAATTGAGCCTGATTTATTGTCTCTCCCCCCCAAAAAAGACTATCCATGTACCTCAGGGTAACGTAAGATGAAAGCTTACACTCCAGCAGGTGCCCCTGCCCCTCCCTGCACACACACGTGGCTCCAGGCCAAAGAGCTGTTGTCTGATTCCATCATGGCCGAACACTTTTAACCCTCTGCCATACTGCAAGGTTGAAGAACCAGGAAGAGGCATAAATACCATTTAAATTCATGATATAACACAGTCAGGAAAGGGAACAACCCCACAGCACATGCCTGTGGAGCAGTGTGAGCAGCCCAGGCTGCCCCTCTCCCCTTTGGGCACCTCCATCCCCTGTCACCCACAGGACAGAGCCCACCCGGTGCCAGGGGACTGCAGCTCCAGCACCAAGCCACAGACAGTTTGTCTGACTGAGAGCCAAGACTCCACTTACTATAAATCAACAACAACTTGCTGACTTAAACAAGCATCTGTTATTTACTCTGGCTGCATAAGCCAACCCACTTGGCCTGACACAGACTGATGTGCAGCAGAGCCAGATCTGCAAATGATTTACTTGGGAGGAATATGCCAAATTTATTAACTATTATTTGACCGCCCTTTCTGGCAACAGGACCCTGATGTCCCCTGTGGCACAGCTCCCATTCTTCCCTAAACCAGCACTGGCAAGTTGGCTCCTGGCACACTCCAAACCCAGGCAGGATAATGATAATTGATCTGGAAGCATCACTCTGACAACAGCAGGTGAGGACCCCCAGAGTGGGACCTCTGCTCAGAGGGGAGGGGGTGGGCACATGGGGAGGTGCCGGTGAGACAGAAGCTCTGTCCCCATCACTGCTGCCAGCCGAGGACCACGGGGCCTCCCTCTCCCAGGGACACCATGGCTGGTGACACTGGCTGCCAAGAGCACACACCATGGAAATTGTGTTAGCACCAAGGAAGTGGTGCTTGTGCTGGTTCATCACTCCTGAAAGCAAGCCCAGTGAGTGATTACAGGCACGTTGCATTGCTGGACAGTTAATCTTCCACAACAGAGACTCTCACTGCTGCCAAGGAACCACCACTCTGAACTGCAAGCAGAAACCAGACATTGCTGAGCCACAGCCCAAGGAAACAGCTGGGCTTGGTCCTTCTGCACGCTCTTTCCCGAGGAGAGATGGTGCAAAGACCTTGCCGTTGAGAGGAAACATTTGGGCTCATGCATAGTGCTGGAGAGCCTGGAACTACAGAGCTGGACACGAAGGAGGAGTTGCTCTCTCAGGGGCTGGGTTAAGGATCACGGACCCCGAGGTCAGAGCACAGCTCCTCAAGGACAGACATTTGTTCTGTTTTGCAGGCATTGACAAAAGTGACCCTCTGGAAGGGATGCAGGAGAGGAAAAGCCTTCCCCAAATTTGGAGTTGTGGGTCTGAGATCGCAGGTGGGCTGATGGGAGCTTAAAGAACTCCGGAGAGTCAAGAGGAAAAGCAGGAGCTGACTGCTCTGGGGACTCACTAGGCCATTTCAGATAATCATGGAATCACAGAAGGGTTTGGGTTGGAAGGGACATTAAAGACCATCTTGTTCCACAACCCTGCTATGAGAAGTGACACCTTCCACTAGACCAAGTTGCTCAATGCCACTGAAAAGAATAGTGTTTTGGCAAACTGGTTTGGCTACCTTTTGAGGGCAATCTGTAATGTGGAATGACAAACACAGGACAAAGAAATCAATTTATCCCAGATTTTTCTCCTTTCCTTGTTTAAGAGGTCTTAGAACCCCTTCCTCCTCTCTGCCCCATTACCTTCAGCCGCCCGTTTGAAGAAGACTTTGCAGCTCCCACACGTGAGGGCTCCGTAATGGCACCCGGACGCTTCATCTCCACAGATCAGGCAGGTCTTCTGAGGTGGGAAGTAATAGTCAATGGGCAGGACATGGTCACGGCCAGTCTCCAACCTGCAGCATAAAACAGAGAGAACAAGGGAAGGGTCAGCAAGCGTGGTCAAGACAAGCTACAGGGAGCATCGCAATGGGGCCTGGAAGAACCCTCATGGCAATCCCAAAACTGAGGGGATGAACAAGCCAAGCACTGAGCAGCAAGCAGATGAGCAAGGACTGAGCCAAACTTGGCTCTGATCACGGAGAGACAGTGCCAGGTGCCCCCCCTGACACTGCCCCGGGTGCAGTGTGTGACAATGTGTGACAAAGTGACAGCACAGCCTAGAGAGAGAAGGCGACTGAGATGGGCTGTTGCAGTGCCCATGGAATTCTGGCTTCAGTAAGGAAGCTTGTACACCAAACAAGGCAGACTGCAGTGCTGCCAACTGCCTAATGCCACGTGAACCACCCAGCTGAGACGTCCCAAGAGCCCACCTCCCTCCCCAAACAGCCCTCGTGCTTTCCCCACCCACACGCCCACATCCTCCCCTCTCGGCTGGCACCCTCCTGCTGACCCCCTCCCCACCCTGATCTGATCTCTTTGATCAAATCCATGGAGAAGCTGCTTTTCCAGAGGACATGGCAGCAGGAGGGCCTTATCCAAATCAGGAGCCAGCATGCCCAGGCAGTCTGGGGAGCAGGAGCACATTGAGTTATTTGCTAAAACTTGCTTTTTCTCCAACCGCTGGATGAGGCAATTAGCTTCTAACAGTCTGCAGGTCACTGCAACTTTTGAGTAAAATTTAGATCCCTTTTGGTTTCTGGCGTTGTTTGTTGCTTTCAGGTGGGTTCTGAGAAATCAGATTGCATCAACAGTGAATGTAACAAAGATGGGACTTCTTGGAATAAACCTTTATACCCAGAAAAGCCCCACTTGGGCCCACAGTAAACCCCAAACCCACTGAAAACAGATTTTTTCCTTAGATATTTTAATTCTGATAACAAGAGCTGCTTTATTAGTCCAGATTATCCATCCCCTCCTGTTCTGCTTCCTGAAAGACATAAATTAAACTGAGGAGAGAGAGGTTTTAAATGGTTTTTATATGAGCTGGGATGCTCAACTCCAACCCAAGACCAGGCTATCTCCAGAGGACCAGTGCGGTGTGCCTGTCACAGTGGGCAGGGCTCTTTGCCAAAGGACAGCTCTTTTCCAAGCCCTGGATGGCTCATCTCCAAGCCCCTCACACCTTGGGATTAAAGCACAACAGGAGACAGCCACTGGTGATCTCAGTCTGCAGGGTCACCTTGCTCTGACCTCGCTGCCTGTCTGTCCCCCTGCAGTGCTGCTCCCTCCTTTCCCTCCCTGGGAGCTGTGCAGACCCCACCTCAGTTGCAGGTCAGTAACTGGAGCAGCAATTTCACCCTCAGTGCTTAAGGCAGAAACCTTTTGAGTGATTTCTCATCTCTTTGCCAGCAGCAATCAGAAACTTGTCTGTAGATGCTGCTCAACCACCATTCCCCAACCATCTCCATTTCCAAGACTTTTCTTGAATTACTGATTAAAAGAAGACACAATTGGATGCACTGTGACTGCCACAGTCTAGTCCTGATGCAAGCAACGTCTCCCTGTCTCAGCTTCCCTGGCATACCACCCATCCTCCTGGCATGATCCCACCACCCTGTCCCAGGGCACCCCTGCATCCTCCCACACCACCACCCCGTGCCACAGAGCCCTGGCACTCAGTGTGAGGGGCTGCTGGGGAGCAGACCCTACTGAGGAATAGCAGCAGCACATAAAAAAGCTTGGCTAAAAATGTCTTATTTCCCCAGCATGTTTTAGATTCCCACAGAACCAGACCTTTCTGCTAAAGACCCCTCTCTTTTCCCCCCTGTGCAGTTGGAAATCTGACAGTGCATATTTCCCTGTTTCCATAAGGCTTCCATGCTCTCTTCCCCATGCTTGGCACCATGTGTGCCACAAGCAGCAGAGCTTCTCACAGCAGCTGTCCTGACGACAGACACAGGACCCCTCAGAACACCCTGGGGTTTTTGAGGATTAATTATCTAAAACTGAAAGCAGGTTCAAAATGGAGTGGCTTCTGAAACAGGTTTTAAAGAGCTGTTTCTGCACAGGAAGAGTTGTGCAAGTACAGATACACCTTCCAGCAGGTGTGTATGGAGTGTGCCCCTTGCGTGTGCCCGTGCCAGGGTTGGGGCTGGGCAGGGCTCCCCACACTCCCTCTGTGCTCAGTCACCCTCACCCCCATTGCTGCCAAGGGATGGAGCCTGGAGGGTGCTGGCAGACATGGAAGGTGGTTCTGGGCCACGGGACAGGCTCCTGTGGGGTGTGGGCAGTCCCATCAGGGCAGGAGATGGTGTTCCGGCAGGCGGGGAGCGGCTCGGCCGCGGGCCCTGCAGCACTGACACGATTCCCAGCTGCCTCCCACACCTTCCCCACTGGCAGCCACTGCCCAGAGCTGAACGACCAGCCCAGGGACACCCTCGATTTTAAAATGATGCCAATTTGCCTTTTCTTTTTTATTTTTAGAGAGAGAATTGCAAGAAAAACATAATTTAAAATGTAGGCAACCCAGAGCGAGCTGTGCTAATGGTTGCCTTAATGATCCAGTTTCCAGTTTCCAAAGAGACATTTCCAGGGTGTTCTCAGAATGTGTAAGTAATAAATAACACTGCAATGAGCCAAACAGGTGCCTGGGGAGGTTTCAGGGGCCGGCAGCACTCTGGGCAGAGCCTCAGGTGCCACCTGCCCCAGGGTGCCAGCCCCTTGCCCCCACGTAGGGCACTCGAGGGACAGGAGGGTGGCTCAGCAGCTGGCTTGCCACCTTTCCTCCAGGTGGAAACATGTACCCTGTGGGTCCCTGCTGGCTGCACCCACCCCCCAGAGCCGCAGGAGCGCTGACGTGGAACCAAAACAAGCCCCGAGAGTGTTGTGGGGGACTCTGCAGTGGCCCGATGCGCGGCGATGCCAGCCCGCCCGGGCAGGGCGATAGCGGCCGGCACAGACACAACTGGGCCGGTGACAGCGGGGGCGATGCCGGGCCCGGCACAGGCCAAGGTCAGGGCTCTCACAGAGGAGCTCGGCGGCTTTCGTGGCGGGAAAAAACAACCTCAGTATCTCTTCTACAGCTGTAGGAAGAGCTTTACTGTTGTTTGAGAAGGCTTCTGTAAGGAAATGGAGAGTTTATTGAGCTCCTGCCATGTGCAAATGTTTCTGGGGAGCAGAAATGATCATTTTGCAATGCAAACATGTGTTTGTCATTAGTTAAATTTCACCAAGCAGCCACATTTCACAACACATCCAGAAAGCCAAGAGCAAGCACAGGTAAGAGAGGAGCCAACCACTTTTGACCCACAAAGGAAGTTTCCATCTCAGCAACAGCCAGTACAAGGCACAGCTGTCCCCTTGCCTGCGACTTCCCACCCCAGGCCAGATCAGGACAAAGTGATGGCAGCTGCCATGCACCCTGGCACATCTGGCACAGGAACCCTGGAGTAGTGCACGCTGGTCCCACACCTTGCCCTCCGGGGAAAGGGGTAAGGGGTTTGCACCTTCATCACACTCTGTCAAAAACCTGCCTATCATGCTCAGGAGGACGCTGAGCCCAGAACTGAGCCAGCACTCACACGTGAACTCAGGTGACACAGAACCCTCTCCAGTCATTTCAACCACTGTCAATTCTGAGACACTCTAATGTTGCCAGGAAGAAGTGCTGCCTTTAAAAAGGCATTGCCTGTGCATGACATCCTCAAATGCAGTATTAAAACTAAGTAGCTTTCCCTCCTGCCTGGCCGAAGGTCTGTGACTCACACCGAGGGGCCAGACCCACGCCCAGCAAAGGGCACGACTGCTGACTTCGGGCACATCCTCATGTCCCCTTGCACTGCCCTTTGGCTGCCACTGGCTCCAGCCAGTGTTGAGCTCAGCCTGTGCCTGCAGCCACCATACCACGCTCACCCACATAACAAGGCCTGCAGGGAAACTTTAAAGCATCTCATCTGTTAAAATGCTGTGAGCAATTCAATCTATGCAGCCGTGGACATTGATTTTATTTCCTTTCTTCTAAATAGCCTTGAGTGTGTTTCCAATCTGCCCGTGCCTTGTTTTCATCTGTGATGGCTGGCAACAGAGGCACAATAGCATCTGAGAGCAGAGAAGGGCACAGTGTGAGCCACAGGCCTAGTAAACATACATGAGAACTGGATCATCACCAGATTTAATAAAATAAATATTAGCAGATGACAACGGATTTTTCAAACATCCCAGCAAGGGGGGCTGGTTGGAGGAAAATGCTTTGGAGAAGAAGAAGGTCCTTCCACCAACAGCTCTCAGGAGCAGGCTGGGCTCTCCAGTCCTGGCACTGCCTTCCAGCCTCGGGGGCACAAACAACTTCCACAAGTACAGCTGCACACCCTTCTCAAATCTCCAAATTAAACTCTGTTTTCTCTTTTCAAATATGCTGTTTATTTATTTTGACAGTTTATTTTTCACATGGCAGATCCTCTTAAAGCCTCCCCACCCCCAATCCCTGGCTCTTTTCCCTCCTGTTCTCTCTGCTGTGCACTAAGGCTGCTCCAGCCTGCTGCTGCATGGAGCCAGCCACTGTTTGTCCTGCTCTCAGGAGACAGCCCCAACCTGCCAACCTGACTGGCCAAGGCACTGCAGGCCCTTTGATGGGATGGATGGCAGAGCCATAGCATAACCCAGACCTCTGGGAGGCTCCTCATTTAACAGCAATCCTGGGCTCTCACCTTTCAGTCATCCCCAAGGAAGAAGCGGAAAAGGAGGTTATAAAGGTGGCGAGTTTGCCACATCTGGAATGCAAAGCCCAGGCGAAGCCACCCTGCAGCCTCTGCACCTCACCAGTGGCTGTGGCAGAGGTGCTGCCTGCATTGGGGTACAGCTGAGACCAAGACTTCTGCCTTGAAACCTGAGCTCCAGCCAGGAGCTCGGGGAGCAGTTTAAATAAATCAGCTCAGAGAAGAACTGATTTCCCCAGACAGAGCAGGTACCTACAAAAAGAGACAGCACAAGTGCATCGCAAGGTTACTTCAGATGGGAACTCACCTGATTACAAAGCACGAAGGGGACAAAAAGGAAATGAGAAGCAGCACGGGCAGGCTTGCAGCCTTGAGGAGCACTAGTGCCCTACACTGTATCCTCCTGGTGACTGCAGAGTCACCTGGAGTCACCAAGGACAGGACCTTGGTGTCCTTGGTACCCAGAGAGCCCTACTTAGTTCCCAAGGAGACAGTCTGTCCTGACTGATATTTATGCAGTTAGTTTAATCCACACCATAAACTTCCATTCTCAAATCCATCTCCTCTGCTGACAAAAAGAAAATGTGCCTGTAAAGAAAATCACAAATAATGAGATACTTGATCCATACATTTCATGCTCCAAGAGACACGGCCATGATTCCAGACAGGGTACAGACTTACAGTTCCCAGGAAATTGTCCAGGGTACCATGGGCTTGTAATGCCACGTACCAACATCTGTGCCTGTAGGAGGAATTCTACCTTTCCCTCTCCCAAAACAAAGCACAGTGATGCTTATGAAACCCTCCAGAAGAGGGAATGATGCTTATGAAACACCCTGGAACAGGGGATGCAAGCTCTTGGTGGCTTTTCCAACAGTCAGTGTGCTGGGCGGATCTCCAGAGGAACAGAGCACTGGACCGGTGTCCAGCCACGAGGCACAGCACCTTGGGTGAACCAGTCACGTGGCCTTGAGGCATTTCCACAAACCACTTGGCCAATCAACGAGGCACCATCGTGTCCCAGACTGAACCCAGCAGCTGCTGGAGGGTGGGATGATGGGGCACGGATGGCACGGGCAGGACGGGGACTGATGTCAGTGCCTCATGCAGACTCCCTTCTCAGCTCTGCTCTGCTCTGCTCAGCTCTGCTCTGCTCAGCTCTGTTCTCCAACCCAAGTGCACCTTCTGGGCAGCAGGACGAGCACTGCAGCCGCATTCACCAGCCTTCTGACATGGAAAGGACCCCTGGGCCCGCATCCTGCTGGGGGCCATCCGCACAGCACTCCCCGTCACCTCCAGCCCGTGGGCAGCACATCCAGGCAGCCAACTCTCAAGCACCTCACCCCTGAGCCCCCACTGGGATCACCTCAGGGCACGCTGGATCTTCCCAAGAGCCAGGCTGGCCCCTGCAGCCATCCCTCCGCAGGGACCAGGGCACTGCACCTCTGCCCACGCCCCGGAGGAGGATGCTACTGGGACAGGGTGTCCCTGTGGTCCCCCAGCTAACCACAGCATGTGGTACAGTGCTGCCGAGAGAAACCCAAGGTGAAACAATTCCAGTGTCACACAGAACTCCAAAGGTATTTGGAATTTAACTTGGCAACAAGGATCAGGTGGTGCTGGTAGTCGGAGGTCAGTGGTCAGCTCCCACCTGGGCTGCTGAGGGATGCCAGGATTCATTCCCAGACACGGATATTTAAAACACAAAATATTTTCCCTGCTTCTTTGGCAGTGGGATTATTGCTACGGAAACCAGTGCTACAAATTCTGCATTTTCATTTCTCCACTGGATGAAGCATGAGGCAAAAACAGTCAGATGGCAACAAGGGCAGGACCCAGCGTGGAAACACGAGGAGACCACAAATACCACGGATTTGGCACCCGCCCGGGGAGGCACACGGCATGAGCCAGCACTCTCCCCCTGGCACAGAGCCCTGGGGATGGACAGGCATGAGAGGAAGAAGCAGAACCTCCCATCTCGGGGAGCAGCCCCCGCTCCCACCCCTCTCACAGGAGGGATGCCAGGGCTCACTGCGGTGGCTCTGCACTGCTGGTCCCACAACTTACCAGCAGAATTGGGTTATTTTTAGGCATGTTTATACCAAGACCAAACCTTTTCAGAGACACAACTGCAGAGGCATAAAAATCCTTTTCCTTATTATGTCTGGAAATGGATATAAGCTCTATCTGCAGAATTTCCCTTCAGCTCTGCTGGCAAAGCATTGGGTTTCTGAAGGAACTTCACAACTTGTGCAACACTATCATGTTCCTGCACCCTCCAAGCGGATCGTGCTGTGAGTCATCCCAGACAGCATAAACACACTAATTATAACCAAGGTTTCACCTACTTAGTGCCAGGTCTCCCTGGCACTCTTAGCACCGATCTCAGCAGCACAGGCAACATAGAGGCAAACTCCTCAACAACCCATGGCCACCAGCTCACATCCACCGGGTCCTCCTGCTCCATGGCCTGGCCTTCCCAGCGTGCCCAAAGCTCACAGCTGCCCACACCTGTCAGCTGCAGCAGGACCGGGGCAGGAGTGGGGCAGGGCTGGGGCAGGAGCGGCACAAGACCGGCCCCTCAGCAAGGCCTGGATGGATGGATGGATGGATGGACAGCCAACTATGCTGGTATCAACCCCACTAGCACGCACCCCTAACCTGAGGCATCCCAGCCCAGCATAGACTGGGAAACAGAACTTTGATGCCAGTTTGCTCTTTCAGTGACACCAGGCAGGGACAGCCAGATCTGTCATTTTGGGGGCTGAGAGCATTTCTGGGGAAATACAGAAGGCAGAGCCCTGCAGTGATGCAGCAGTGCAGCTGGCTGATGCCAGGGACCCACGGGCGTGGGAGGTCCTTCCATCATACAGACCCACAATGGAGCTTTCACCAGCCCTGCTGGGCAGCAGTACCCAGAGAGAGCCGTGGCGGTTTGGCGATCAAAGCCCTACCCCCTCCTCCTCTGCTGTGCTCTCCCGAGCAGGCAAGGAATGAAAGCAGACAGGAATCGTTTTCTTTCAAGCCCGCCTGCAAACCAAAACACAGATGCCACATCTAATTTTAGGCCTCCCAGCCTTGAGAGTGTTCTCTGAAGTCTCTTTGAGCGAGCAGCAAGATAGTCAGCTCAGGACGTCCTGCCACAGCGGCCGCGTGCCCGCCTTGACCCCGATTCTGAAACGCCAGGGGGGCAGGGGCAGAGCCCCATCCTCTCCTCCAGCCATCAGGGCACAGCATGGCCAGCAGTTAACAGATCCCCACTGATCCCAGGGGATCCTGCAGAACACACTGAGCTCCCTTCATTAACTGGAATCACGTGCAGAGGGACTGGCTGGCCACCCTGCCAACCCCAGGCTGCCACCTTATTCATGCTGAATATGACAACTGCTTCAATTCAGGCCATAATCCAAGAATTTAAGCACCCATGTGGCAAAAGGGAGGCTGAACTGAGCAAAGAGAGAACCGCTGCCCCCTGGGCTCCCCTTAGCTCCCACCTCAGCTCAGCCCTGCCCGACCCTCGGCACAGCTCCAGGGCGATGTTCTGTCCCAGCACTGTGCTCTGCTCCCCCTTCAAAGCCACCCCAGACACAGTTCAGAACCAAGGACCCAGCACTTGGCACAGGCTGTGCTGTAAACAAGAAAGGGAAAAAAATGCCTTTGCTGCTCTTGTTTTTCTAACCATTTAAAGATGCTCCCAGGAGACTTGGGAGCAGACTGGGAAGTAACAGGTTTCTTTGCAAGAAGATCCCATTACCAGGGAAAAGACTTTTTGACCACAGGCACCAAATACTGAAAGGCAGAAAACGAAATCCACGTGAACAGGCTGAGTTCACAGGGATGACCTCACACATCCTGAAGCACAGGAGCACACACAGGGACGAGGCCCTGAGCCAGCCTGGGGGGTCACGGGTTCCCCCGGCCCCACAGCTTCAGGCATCAGATCCAAGATAGACAGGTGCCCCATAGCCCTGCCCTGCCAGAAAGCGGGAGAGGGGCCAAGGGTGACCTGAGGGGCTGGTTCTCAGTGTCTGAGTGGGGAGAAGGAGCCATGCCAATCCCACATCGAGCCCTGTGCCGCCCATGCAGAGGCTCACGGAGCCTCAGCGGGGGGCCAAGGCCACCTCTCCTCCCCACGGGCAGCACGGGCCACAGCGCCTGTTCTCCATGGACATGTCTGCAGAGGGAATGCTGCAGGCCCCAGGGCAAGGGATGGGTATGTTCCTCATACAGAAGAGAACACACACACTAATCTCTGTGTATGGTGTTCACAGAAAGAAGAGGATGAACATCCACAAATGTGCACAGGCACATACACAATCCAAGAGAAACTAAATCATCTGAGCTATCTTTGCAGGGGAATTTCATTTTCCAGTTAATGCACCTCATCACTTCCTAGATGAAAGCAATTAATCTGATCTGCATGAAATTCCTTTCTTCCTTTCCCATCTCAAGAAGAAAGAGAACTGCTGAGATACTCTGCCCCAGCCCTCCCAATGGCACGTCAGAAGATGTGTGGATGCTGCTCTGCAGATCAGCACAAGGGGGAGGAGGCAGGAGCGTTCACAAGGAAATTACCAATACAGAAACTTGTGCCTGGGCTCTGTTCTCAGCACACGGGCCACGGTCAAAGCATTCTTTCTGCCATTTTTAACCAGTAAAGAAGCCAGAGCAGCTAAAATATGTAACAAGAGCCAAAGTGCTGAGGGGCTGGTAAAAACACCAGAGAAGTGAAGTATCATCTTGGGAGACATGAGAAACCCCCTCCAGCCATCTGTAGGCAGAGAGAGCACG
This sequence comes from Manacus vitellinus, assembly GCF_001715985.3. Classification (NCBI taxonomy): domain Eukaryota; kingdom Metazoa; phylum Chordata; class Aves; order Passeriformes; family Pipridae; genus Manacus; species Manacus vitellinus. The sequence continues at coordinate 402,597 of NW_021939395.1, read as the reverse complement.
GAGGGAAGGAAGTAAAGCCCAGGGTTTTCCCACCTCATCCCAGAGACTGAACACATCCTCTCTAAAATGTATTTTGGAGATCTGCAGCCTCCCCTCTGGCATTAGTGGGGATTGGTCCCACAGGCAGCAATTCCAGGAGCCCTCAGCGGGATGGGAGTCTGGCAAAAGAAGAGGCTGCTGCAACAGAAGGATTTGTCCCCAAGGCTCTTTCCAAAGCCAGCGGCTGCAGCCAGCCTGTTTCTGGTCCTTGCTGGAGCTTATTGGTGTGGAGGGAGAGAACACCCACCAGCCTGCACCCACCCAGCACACACCCACCCATCCTCAGGCAACACCAGTGCATTGAGGCCAGGCTGGACGGAGCTTAGAGCAAGCTGGTCTGGTGGAAGGTGTCCCTGCCAACGGCAGCAGAGCGGAATGAAATGGGCTTCAAGGCCCCTTCCAATCCAAACCATTCCATGAGTCTATCATCAGATTCCCCAGGCTCCAGCAAGAGCTTGACCCTGAGCCCCACGGGTGGTGCTGGCACCCGGATCAGGCAGCAGGCACCCAGGACATACCCCCAGCACTGCCTGTCACAGACACCTGGCTACAGACATTAAAGGAGTTAAAGACAAATCGTTATGACTGCGGCCATGCACAGCACATGAACAGCAGCCAGGACTCTGCGTGGAGCTCTCAGGCAGCTCTCGCTCTGCACAGCCTGAGCAGGGCTCTGCCAGCCCAGGCACACCCCAAATGCGTCCCAGGGGCATCCAGAGATCTCCAGGCAGATGTGTAAAAGGGTAAATGTGCCTGTGCCTGGGTGTTTGCCCCAGCTAAGGCTGCCCACAGTGCTCCCTCCCCTCATGCCAAGGATGGCCCAGACCAGTACTGTCAGTGTCCCAGTATTGGTGGTTCTGCACTCACTTTATCAGCCTGATTTAAGCCATCTCTTTTGCCCCCAGAGCTGTTTGGGAAGGGACAGCCACTTTCCTGTGTCTTGAGTCCAGCACAGTCCATTCACCACCTCCAGGCAGTGCAATGGAGGCACCCACTCAGCCCCCCCAACAGAAACACGAGCTCATTCCAGTAATCACTATATACTTAATAGTGTGCACTCCCTCCCTCTTTGATTAGCACAGGGAAGCCACCAGGACACCTGCAGAGAGCACTGGTGTAATCCACCCCTGCGGACACCCGAGCTACGTGGAGCCAGATTAACTCAGGCAAAGGGCAGCAGCTATAAATACCTGGAAAACTGGCTTATACTTCTGAGATTATTTCTACTACTGCAAATCACCTAATCTGAGGTCCATGTCCCTACAAATCATTCCCATCACTTCTGAGGACAAGCCAGCACTTGACTTTGTTTTCACTATTTGCAGATGCCTCCCTGGGGGGGTCTGGGGAGCTCCAAGCCACAGCACAGCAGGTGACCTCCTTCTTTCTGGCCTCTGCTCAGACTGCA
>NW_021939395.1:393346-400810 GCF_001715985.3 Manacus vitellinus | reverse complement strand
GTGCTGCACTCCCGTAACCCCACTCCTGCAAACACTATCCCGGGAGCGGGACAGGGTCAGCCCTCCCCGAGGGGCACTGGGGTCGGCAGAGGTGAACAGGCCAATGAACGGGGCACAAAGTCCAGCACACGGCACGGTCCCCAGGGACGGTCCCCAGCACAAAGCCAGCCTGGGCCCCAGGACCCCAGCACTGAGTTGCCAGGACTGCAGCCACTCATACGCACCGAGGAGCTGCTGCCAAGCCACAGCCTCCTGTCAAACCTCATCCCCTGCCTGCAGAACAGGGGCAATTCTTGTTTTCCACAATTGCCTGGAAGATGAATGAATTGCTGTTCATGAGTGCTTCAGCAGTAAGGTGCTGCTGAAGCACAAAGTACTACTACTGGGAGTATTTTTTTTACTGTTAGAGGATACTTTGAACCTCATTTAAAAATACGAGCGAGGGGAACCAGGGTTGCAATGGTGAGATTTAAAGCAGAACAAAGCACAAGCACACGCCGCAGTACCCGTGAGCACTGCCCACTGCAGGTAGCTGACAGGGGTGAGTAGGGCACCCCTCACCGTGGGGATCTCCCCTGGGAGGCTCCTCCATCCCTTTGCCCCTCATCTGGAGCTGACAGGGGGATTAAGTGCGGTTGGACATGGATGAGTAGCATGGGCAGGTCAGCAGAGACAGAGACAGCAGTGGAAGCAGTGAGGAGGGAATTTGAATGGAGAACCTCTGTCACAAGTCTTTGCCCTGACAACTGGGCAAGTTCCTTTTCATTTCAATGAGCTCCCTTGTACCACTGTTAGTGTTCACAAACAGAGCCAGCTCTGGTCCCCACAGTGTGCAGCGACGGTCGATAGCAGGGCCACCTGCCACTGCCAAGGCCACCTCCGGGCACGCCTGCACTGGCCACACACTAAGGGCTGATGTGACTATCTGCCTCTTAATTGTTTACTGGGCATAAATCCCTCCTGTGCACACTGTCTCTTGGCTCTCTGGAGGAAAAGAAAGCTGGAAGGGATCCAGTACCCCCACAGGAAACACTGCCATTGCTGCTTCCCTAAAACATGGTGCAGACCTGGGCTCATCCGAGGCAAGAGGAGATCACTCCAGCCAATGTTCATGTCTTACCCAATGACGACCCCAATGAGAGGTGCCTGTGCCCTCTGTGCCACGTGACCACCTGAATGTGGTGTCACAGAGCCACCCTCACCAGCTGGCCCAGGCTGTCCATGATGGCTTTGAGGCATTTGCTTCACCTCAGTTTGAGGTGCAGATGTGCCTTTTGCAGAAAACCCTCAAAAAAGAAAATTCACTTGAGATGAACAGGAGGAGGAGAAGCCCATGGCTCCCAGGCCCTTACAGCAGCTCAGCTCAGCCCAGCACTGCCTTCGGGCTCACAAGGCCATCCAGCGGTTTTTCACTTGCAAATATGTCCAAGACTGCAAAGCCCCTGGAAATACATTGGGAATGTAGCGGGAACCAAGCACCACAGGCAGAGCTGATGCATCTCAAGACACAAGGTCATCTTGCAATACACCAAACACAAAAATTCTCCTTCTGTAACTCAGGTGTGTGTGGGCTCCTGTGTCAGGACCATCCCAGACACCACTGCAGTCCCAGGGCTGACATAATCCCATGGTACCCATCATCCTATGGCACCATGCTCCCAGGCCTCATGCTGAGTGGCTGTCCAAGGGGAATCCTCTTTTTTTCTACATATTTCCAATGTCTCAGAGCCATCCACAGCTGCACAGATCTCTGTGGTCTCCCAGGGCAGCTCTGAGAAACAAACAGTTTTTACTAGAATTCATAGAAAGTCTCCCACAGAATAGTTTTCTTTCAGTAAACACTCATTTGATAAATTTAAAACATTCCACAGGATGATAAAATAAATACAATTATTTCTTTTGTAATTTTAGTCCACAATCACTAGCAGAAAGTATCCACTGCAAACCCAAACCCAGCAGCCTCCAGCGAGTGCTCCAACTCCAGACAGCAACTGCCAATGGAGAACTGTCAAACTGGGACAGCCACCTTCAAAACAGCAATTTATAAAATATGAATGAGGGTCTGTGCCAAGACAGGAGTTGAATTAATGGGAACGACAGAAAAACACAAAGAACTGACCTACTGCTCTCTACTACAAATTATTCTTAACCCTGTGGAATGAAATTGCTTTCATCACATCAAAACAAAATATTCCCATATGACTACAACATTTTCAATATCTTAGGAAGTTTTAGGATTTCTTCCTGCAATACACGGCACTGTTTCCAGCCTTCCTCCCAGCTCAGGAGCACGCTCTCCTGCCATGCAGACTTTGCCTTCTGATCCGCTCCAGCTTTCCCGGTGCCTGTTCCTCCCGCTGCCCACCCACAATCCGCCTTCCCCTCCCCTTGGGACGCGGCAGTGACCCCTGGCACAGACACAGAGCGGGCTGTTGTCTCTGCCAGCGCCCAGCATGGCCTTGGAGCTGGCATTGCCCCTCGGATGCCACTCGCCTTCGCTGCCTCGCTACAGTGTTTCTGCTTTGATCCTTCCCAGGGCTGTCCCACACCTTCCTCACTCTGAGAAAGGGACCAGGGGCAGTGACTTCCAGGAATCGCGGATTCTGTGGCTCTGGGACACGGTCCCAACTCCACACCCACTGACACCCGTACCCATGGTGGGGTTCCTGCCCTGGGAGCTGCTACCCATCCCCATGGCAGAGATCTTGTCCCAGGGAATGGCACCCTTGGACTACTGCCCCAGGGGTGACTCCTGTCCCCTGGACTACAAAACACACTTTATTTCTTATTCTCAATCAGCATTTTGACACTTCGAGAACATACTCCTGTCCTCAAAGCAGCACCAAAGCACTTCCTATTGTTAACTGGCTCTTGAGCTGGAATGAAGTTCTCCTAACAAGAAAACCAGTGGTCATGCCAAAGACTGGCTGCAAGGAGTAATGCAAAGCACAGCTCATCTGTGCAATAGATAAATACCAAGGAATCTGTAAATAGCAGGAAGAATGTAAAAGCTGCACAAGCAGAAGGAGAGCTGTCATGGGCAGATCCTGACAGCTTTTGGGGCAGATCCTGTACAGCTTCCTGCTCGGAAGCCTCGGGAATACAGGATAGAGCACACAAAAAGGCTATGTGACTCCAACCCACTGGTGTCCTTCAAGCTTTCTGTGGATTATTTCCTTGGCAAAGTTTTCTGATTTCTCAGCCACTGCTTCCAACACCAAGTGCCCCATAGAGCCTGATCTTGCACTGCAGCCAGCATTTGAGAGAAACTAGGGCAGAATAATCATTGCTGATACCAAGCATGAGACTATGGAACCAGTTTCCAGAGGGTATGAGAGCTCAAAAGTTCAAGACGTGAAGAAGAGGATAGGACAGCCCAGAGGAAGATGGGGCAAGGTCTGCCCTTGAGCAGTGAAGAGGCAGAGATGCTGTGTGCTGTCAGCAGGTGTCTGTCTGTCCCACACAGACACCCCACGTGTCTGCCCTCCACAGCCCAGCCCCTGACAGGTGACCCATCTCTCCTTCCCAGTGGTAAAGGCAGAGCTGGAGCATGAGAGAGCAGGGAAGAGAGGGAGGGAGGGGAAAAGGAGGAGACCGTTTTATGAGGCTCAGTGTATGTTCGGGAGGAGGCAGAGAGTCCTGCAGCGCCTGCTCCAGAGCAGTGTGGGGCAGCGCCCGCTCGGCTGCTCCCCTCGGCCCGAAGGGTTCTCCTTGCTGAGCACAACTCCAGCGTCCTGATGGCTCCAGTTACCTGGCCTCAGCACATCACTTGTTTCACAACCTCAGCTCCAGCCGTGAGAGATGAGCACCCTGCCAGAGCCTGGTAACACGGCAGCTCACACCCCTCTGAGCCCCGAGTTCCCTGGTCCAGCCCCAGTGCTGCTGTTACTCTGTGTCTAACACAGCTGTCCCCTGCCCCTCGGCAGGGAAAGGATTGAGAGGTGCTGAGGAAGAAATTTGTTGGTTCCTGATAAATGGAGAAGAGAAAACAAACAACAAGCTTGACTCTGCCAAGCTCCCTGTCCCTGGGTCTGTATGGGCCGCAGGGACCGGCTGCCCACACAGCGTTCTGCCACCCCCCACTTGCTTCCAAAAGAAATATTTACATCCTATGGCCAATCCCCAGAGCAGAAAGGTCACACTGACAATAGCAGACAGGAGGGTCAGCCCCTTCCCAAGGGCTTTGGAGTCCTGTCAGCACAGAGCTGGGGGTCCCCAGGACCCTCCTGGGACAGGGATGCTGGGGCAGCTGCTGCTGGGCAAGGACTGGGAGTGAGGGCAGCCCTGAGAGCGGCCTCCTGCCTCATCTCATCTCTCAGGGTCAACAGCTGCCCTTCATCCCTTCATCTCTTTGTCAGAATCTTATCTCCTCCCTCCACAGGCAGGAATTACTGCAGGTGTTATCTGTAAGCTGTACCACAGTTACAGAGCTGAAATGATTACAGAGCCCTCGAGCCAGGTGATGCATAAACATGTGGCACTGGCCCAACCTGATCACAGCTGGACTGGGAAGAGGAGCCACAGGTAGGTGTGACCAGCAAACACCAGGATTCCAACCAGTAGCAGCAACAGGTAACACCAGTGATAGCAAATGCCACTTAAAAACATCTGAAGCTACGTGGACTGCAGATTTTCCTGAGCCAAGAGATCCTTAAATCCTTTTCTCCTCTTTCATTCCATTGTTTTGGTAGCAGTTCCTTCTCTGATTCCATTTCAGCTTAAACCAGAGGCCAGCCCTCCCTCCCCACCGCTGTGATTCATCTTCCAAGTCATTCTGATGGTGGAACCTTGGATTTATTCTATCAGTGCTGTGTCTTGCTCCTGAAAAAGGTTTTTCAGTCACCTCAAAGACTGCTGGTAGTAATGATGCAACAAGCAGAGCACAAAGATGAACAGCTCAGAGTCTATGGAGTGACAAAAGCTGGGATTAGTTTGCTAATTACATGTAGGCACAACTGGCCCAATGAAGGACACTGTACCAAAAGCTTTAAATTAACCCAAATTGTATTAATGTCCTCAGTCTTTCTGTGTGATGTGTCCGCACCTCTAAATCCAGACACCACCCTGCCATCCAAAGGGGCAGAAGTGACTACAGACCTGCCTAGGAGCAGCAGCCATCCCAATTCCCCCCAAATATTAACAAACTGCTTATGCTTTAGTGTCATATGAGGGGTGTTTGACTCTAACTCAAAAAATACCTATCCATACCTGGCCACAACTGCAACAGGGCAGAGCTGAGCTTGGGAGAGCTTCACCTGGAAGAGCCACAATCCTGCTGGCAGACAGTGGGACCATTTGGAGAGGGAAGCAAGTGAGAGCAACACACCTTGAAATGCTCCTTATTCTCCAAAGCAGGCTGTGTGTGCCGCTGCCCTCACCAGCACCTCCAGGCACAGGGAGCAGAAGCACCAATCGCCTCAGGCTGGGTGAGTACCCAGGAGTGCCCCCCACTGCCCTCACAGAGCGCTGAGGCTGCATCCTCTGAGGCTACGAGGGGAAAGCTCGCTGGGCAATGCCATGTAGGACAGGAGCTCAGACCCAGCACCAGACACAAGCAGGGGGGTGCAGGTCCAGAGCCAGTCATCCTTCCATCAGGTAATTTTACTATAGAGCCTCTTAGCTCCCATGACCCTTTCTCCTCGCAGGCATTGTTGCCTGTAGTGCTGGTACACGACCCACCAGGCTCCAGCAGCAGCAGAGCTGTTCCTGTGCTGGCACCGCCACAGATCCAGGAGAAAACACAAAGCTGCAGGAATGGGCCAGCAGCACACTGTAAAGCTAATGGAGGCTTTGCTAGGATGAAGTGTTAAACCTGGCAGTGATTAACACACATGGCTTCAGCCAGACCATGACAGAGCATTCCGCTTTCCTTACGGTGTTTGAAAATTGCATCTGAACACAGAGAAAGGATAAATTCCGTCAGTCCATCATACCGTCACAGCAGCAGGGTGGTGCTGTACAAGCACTGAAGTTCAAAGGACAAGATATTGGTGTTGAAAAGGTCACTGTGCCAGCTCCGAGACTCCGCTGATCCCACAGAAGTCTGCCAGGGGAAGCAGGACGCAGTCACGGCACACTGAACAGAGCCGCAAGGAAGAGGAGGATACAGCACTTGCCTCAGGAATGAGGGAAATGTCATTTATCTCTAAGGCATGACTCGGGCAAAATGTACCTGCTGCTGTCTGGTCCAGCCCCCACGACTGCCCACGGACCTCCATGGGAGCCCAAACCTGCTCTCCTCAGCACAACGTTCCCTGTCCGTGCAGGATCCTGCACAGGCTCTGCAGGCAGAGCGGCTGCACGGCCGAGCCTTCTGTCAGCACAAACCTGCATCACCATCACCAGTATCCAGAACGCTGAACTTTTCCAACTTGATTCCTCCCTGCTCCCTCTGTGCTGATTCCAGCAGAGATTTATCCAGAGTCCAGAGGCATACCCGGGACTTGCACAGCTCCTGCCACGTACGAAGCTCACAGCTGGATGATGCTCACAGCTGGATTCTTTTTGACCTATCTTTAATTTTATCCCCTTATTTTTTGCCAAGCCCTCAACTTCTCTGTACGACCCCCAGTAAATCACTGCATGGATGGAAACTGCCACAGTGCCCAAACGAAGCCATGAACATTTAATGCACAAACAAGCCCAGAGGCAGCACAGTCGCCCCGTGCTAATTTAGCAGGAAAATGTAGTTGTTCAGTTCAGCCTTTGCTCCCACCATCCCGAGCACCACAGGGTGAGCATGTGGATGCAGGACTTCCTTGACTGCAAACCTCAGCTGAGGCCTCACACACTCGTGGCTGGGGCTGCCTCTGAGCCAGCAGAAAATCGCTTGCGCAGCCCTGCCTCCCTCCCGTTTCCATCAACACGGCCGTGCTTTGCCGTGCTGACAGGTGAGCACGCAGGTACTGGTTTAGATGCTGTACACGATTTTACAGAGGTAGTTCATCGCCTTTTTTTGAGGTTAATTCACCAGGAAAAATTACTTTTGATAAAATCCTACCTCTCAAACAAACTTCTCCTTCCCTGCTGCATTCCCAAAACCCATTCTAGCTCTACTTTAAAACACATTTTCTACCTGTACTTAAAACAGCCCAGAAGCACAGGTGATGTTTTTCTGCCGCTACATTCGGGGTTCCCTGCTATGCACAGCGCATTCCGGGCGCTGGGAGAATTTTAACTAGATCTTAAGATCCGTCCGTGCTTCAGGCACAGCATCCCGATCCTGCCCACTCCCAGCGGCGGGGAGCGTGAAGAAATGCGATAAACACAACGATCTCACGAAACAGCGCGGGCACTGGGTACTCCTGGCACGATCTCGCCTAGTCAGTCCCAAGCGACAGCGTCCCGGCAAAAGGGAAGGTGCGGCAGCGGAGAGGGGCACCGAGGACAGAGCGGGGCTGGAGTCGCGGGGTGCGCGGGGCAGCTGCGGAGGCAGAGGGGCGCGGTGCAGGGTCGGGGTGAGGG